>NC_135118.1:12960166-13275000 GCF_050908995.1 Andrena cerasifolii | reverse complement strand
ACTTAACTATATTAAGGGGAGGTTCTGGTCTAAATGTCGATTTTTTTTATTTCATTTTTCGAATGTTCAACCTTTTAGGAAAACGTGTTTAAAAGGATTTGTTGAAATTCGTAAAATTCCCGAAGTTATAGGCATTTGAGTCGCGGCAAATGCGTGGGCAACAACCGTCCACTCTGGCGCTCACGTAAAACTTCAAATGCGTTTTTCTCGAAACAGTGTTCTCAAAACGGTGGGACCTGTATCTTCAAAAGTTATTATCCGATTCGACTGAAACTTTTTTTATTTTGAAGATTATTCTTTTGGCTAGGGGGAGGGGCTAAAAAATACAAAAAGTTGAAAATTTATAATTTTCAAAGGCGATGAAAGGACGAAAAATACAGGGAAAAGTGATTTCAAACTTGAAGTGTCGTTATTTTCTAAAAAAATGTAATTTTCGTGTTTTTTAGCCCCCCCCTAGCCAAAAGAATAATCTTCAAAATAAATAAGGTTTCAGTCGAATCGGATAATAACTTTTGGAGATAGAGGTCCCACCGATTTGGATCAATTTTTTGACGCCTTGACTTTAACGACTCCCCAAGGCTGTCTGCAATGATTAATTATAAAACAAAAAATATATTTCTATAATCCAAGACATCCTTAATACAATGCAACAAGTCCCATTAAATTATATATAGTAGTTTTCCTTTAATTAATTCCTAAATGTCACCTATTTTTTGGGGCTCTAGACCAGAACCTCCCCTTAATAGCTTGGTAAGTAGAATGTGTCTCTTAAGGTCAGACCAGGAATTTCTGAAAGAAGTTGCTGGTCTGTAATACTTACATGTGAAGAGTGTCTAGAAATGGGAGAAGGGCATATAGAATTTGTTCTACGAATAGTAAACTAAGAATATAGTAAGATAATCCGTTATTGCCACTGTGAAATGAATAGAAGCATGCAAAGCGTCGAAAATCACTTCTATCTCTCACAGAGTTGCTATTTTCACGTATGTTCATTCAGCATTAACTCAGAAGGGAAGATTCCGAACCCGGAGTTTCCAAAAATTCGGAAACTTTGTGAATATATAGGGGATTTCCTCCTGATTACCTCGCAAACTGCAAAAGATAGAAAAAAGTTTCAAGACAAAAGTTTAATTATATCATTTCGTAAAAAAATTACAGTTCACGAGTTATAACACAATCGGAAAATAACCGGATATTCAGGGGTCAATTCCACCCCCTTAGAGTGAATTTACGCAGCAAAACAAAAATTGCGATGCAATTAGGAGGAAATCCCCTACATATTCACAAAGTCTCAGAATTTTCTGAATTTCCGGGTTCCGGGTGTTCCCTTATCAGCTTAGTGAATATTATCTACCCTACAATTCCCGAACCCTCTTACGAAATCTCCTTGTGCATCCTCGTAATAGTAATGAAGAGGCAATTACTAAACGAATGTTCATTCTAGTACGCAGCTACCGCGTGCATTTTAGCAATTACTTTCTTAAAGAACACCCTAAACGTAAATCTTTGTGCTGTCCGCCGTTTTTTTTTCTCGCGATTGCTACACTCTGCGCGGAAGAAACTCGACTCCTTTAACTTTCTTTTCGCCTCCCTACGGATCTTCGTACGGTTCGCCGAAGTCGATTCAATAAAATCTCGCTAGTAGCCGCGAAAGGAGACGGGTATACAGCGGCGTATCCGGATAACATCGATTGTTGTACATGCAAAATATCTAATATTTGCACACCCGCGTCATAACAATACTCACTGGTAGAGTATTTAATAAATCGCTTCGGCGTTCTGCGCGCCGCTCTGTGTACCATCTCGTGCGTGCCACTACATTTATATAGCACGTATCCACCTGTGTTTTGTCCGAAATCGGTATTGACTTGGGCTCGATAACAGTTACATTCCTCTGGCTGTCGAATTATGTCGAAAACATTTACCTGCTGCCTCTGGAAAAACCGTGAAAACAAACGCCCTCCTTGGTTACAATCTGCGACACCGACAAATATTGTACGTCGACGTGAAAAATCGCGGGGTGTAGAATCCTTTTTAGATACTAGACGGCGAGCAGGAATTGGATGATGATCCAGAGTCGGACCTGAGGATCGTGGTCTACGTTCTGCAAAGAAACAGTATAAATGTCGGGATTATTTAACAGGGTGTGCTTCACGGGGTGTGCTCCGATTAAGATGGCGATTTCCTGTAAATAAGTGACTGTAACGTGTAGTGTCAATGTTTTGTTCTTCAAACATTGTGTCTCGTGCCTGAAATATTCAACTATTTAAAGGACTTGTAAAGCACGCGTGATTGAGATTGAATAATAAATTGAATGGTGTATCGGGGACTAGTGTAAACGATTGCACTGTATTTTATAAAAGATGTACTGTTTTATTTTCTATAATTTTTTTTTTTTTAAATATTGTGACTCGTGGGGGTATGCAGTGGTATCGGGCCACTGACTTAATTTCTTGCGTGTAATTAATGCATACCATGAATAATAATGTATTAAACGTGTAGCACGCAATGCTAGGAATTTTGCTGGAAAATTGAGTTCGAAAATACCTTCGTATCTCTGGCAAAAACAAACCTTATTTCACAAAATAGAGAGCTGGATATCTCTGAAATTACGAACACACCGATGCTTATTATGTTCAATTATCGAAACTCACGATATCACTGATATCTCGATATAATTTCACACGTAAAAGAAAAAACACTGTCCCGCTTACCACCGCCCCCACAGACACACCCATTCGATAATACTCGCACCCCCCCCCCCCCACCCCCATTAAAGATCGATGGAACGATACCTCAGAAACAGAGATCGAACGCGAAAAACGCAGGGGATTTTCGTTGCGCGATTTGTAGCCGAATGCGTGTGGGGTTCATCTCTGGGAAAAAAGAGTCAGCCAATTGTAATTCTGATTTGCGAATATCGAGGGCTAATAAGTTGATTCGCGTTAATCGCGTTGGTTTTAAACGAGCGTCCGTATAATTCCGGAAATCATGACGCATCAGGGGGGAGAGAGGGGGGTGGGGGTGGGCTTACGATCGACTGGGCAGCTTTTTCCCCTGGACACGCACCCTCGGTTGATTGCGCGCCCGAATTCCCCCCGAATTTGTTTTTTAACGCGTTCATTTCACCGTGATCGCGGTCCATTATCTGCGTACAGGTGGATTCTCGCTATCTGTCTAGCTAAATACAGATCATCGACCATTGCATCAGTTTCTTCGATGGTCGGCGATGAACGGTGTGTATGAGTGAAGGGTAAGGGGGGAACAGGGAATGTCACAAAACAGTTTTATCGAGAAAATTAAGTTTTAATACTTTAGTCCATCAGTAAAGAAGCAAGGTTCAAGGAATTTATCTGCATTCTTCGTAGCATGAAGCTTATACCCCAATCAGGCATCAGCAAAAATATAAGCAATAAAATAATAATTGTTTCACATTAGTTTAATATTTTTCAAGTTTGAACTGGGCAGCATACTGAAACAAAATAAGAAATTTCCCCTTCTATTATTGTCAAAACAGGGAGGGCCACTCATTTTATTAATTGTCAGATATTTTATTTCTCACTTATTTGTTGTTTAAAAAATTTGTTTAACACCACGAGGGCTTCGTATTTTGCTTTTGAAATAAACAGGAGTTGTGTGTGCTCTATTGGGAAGTTCGAACTCTCCTTTTTTTATGTTACTGTTTCGTCCTTTCTTATGGTGATGAGATTACTCAAGCAGCAGCCATTATATGTATGTGGATGTTTCGATAAACAAATATCACGCAATATTCGCATTTCCTTCACTTGGTGAATGGGGAACAACAGCATATCTTTGGGGCATTCCCTTGTAATAATTTCTTATTTTACCTTGATGGCAGAAGCTTATGCTTAAGCAAAGAGTGGAGACATTTCGTGTTTTGCTCCAGTGCAGAGTGGACATTTCCCGTTTTTTAACCAGTACACCAAAACTTTAACGTTATCTTACGGGAGCATTTGAACTGTATAACCCTTTCTGATTCTGTAGTCCCAATTGCCACCAACAAACCATGCTATAAATCGCAAAATCACGAAAAATAGACATTCCTCGCTTTCCCCTTACCCTTCAAGTATAATCATGCAAAACCTATTGAGCAATATTTCGACAAACATCCCTCAGAAACTGGTGCTAGTTTCACGAATGTTTGATCTCTAGACACATGTCCTCAGTGAAATAATTATCCTAGGGTACCTGAGCTCGTAGGATACTCGTTCACTAGCGCTGATATCATACAAGGCTTACAACTAGCCGATCTCTACGAGCCATGATTGCCTCCATTAAGGTTCACTATAATTCTCTTCCCTTGGAAATTCGTTCTGTGTCTTCTATCTCCGCTTTTAAACGCGTCGCCCGTTCCTTTATTCTTCTCCACTTTCTGTAACTTTCTTTGTCTGCTTGCCTCCGATCCCACATTTGTCTGCTGATCCTCTAACTTAATTCTATTTTCTTGTAATAGGGTTAGGCTGCAAAACAGCAGGAATGCTGAAGCTCACCTACACGTCGCTTAATTACCGCAAAGTAGATTTTGTGATGTAATAAAGACGAATTATTATTAATATTATTACATGCAATATGGGAAATAAGGATTAAACAAGGGGATCGTCTCTGTCCTCTCATCCTTGAGTGTCTCCCCCCAAGTTCAAGACTCTACAAACTTTATAGCCCTCAGGTGAATAGAAATCACTCATCTCACACTACTATTACGAGATGAGAAGAAGACCGACTACCCTCAAGCTGAAATGTCACAGGGACAAGGTGAATCGCCCGCTCGCTCCACCCTATCCCCTCCAAGAAATGCTACTTTTAGGTTCTCAGCGGCTCTCCATATCCGTGGGCTGTCGTGATTTGTTTCGTTCGCGTTCTGCGTTACGCGGCGGACTTCGTTGCAAGGAATTGGGTGAAGCGAGCGGACGATTCCCCCTGTCCCTGTGACATTTCAGCTTGCGGGTAGTCGGTCTTCTTCTCATCTCGCAATAGTACACACCACTTGAGTCTCAACTGATTCTCTACATATTAGTCACAGTGCCCTGAGGAGCTTCGCTACACACAACTCTCAATGACTCCAATGATGCCCTGCCGTCAAACGACTGAAACTAGTCTTAACGCGTAGAGGGCCGAGAACAACGAGGAAGGGGTGCAAATTGTGGGAGGAAAGCGGCCGAACAGGAAAATTAAAAGTCTCTCGCTTTCCTCCCTTCGCCGCGGCCGCTGCCCTTTACTCCGGTCACGGCTGCGGAAGAGGAAAGGATAACGCGATTCCTCGGCGTGCGCTCGTCGTCCCATAGTCGTCGTTCTCGCGTAGCACACGCGTTAAAATAATTTCGTGGCCGGCTGGCACGCGCGGCGCCTTTTAATCTCTCGCACGCACAAGTGCGCCGTGTAATTACGACACGTTCTATCCCATGCGTCTCGTTGTCACGCTAATGGATACGAGAGTGGCGTCGAAACGGCTCCTCTTGTCCGCGAGTAATCGGTTCTGATGCGAGCGGATTCGTCAACGGGGCTTGGAGAAAAACCGCGTAGCACGGCTCTGTCGTCTCTGCTCTCCTCGGCCGTTTCCTAAAATTATTTATCGCACTGTTCCCAGGGCAGAACGGCTAGTGTCGCGGTCTTTTGTGCACCGTGGAGGACGATTAAGGTCGTCGCGCATTTTGTTAGCGATACGAAGAGGAAAGTTGATAAATAATTGACACTCGTGGAGCAGAAACAATTAATTAATTATTATTAACTTCTGCGATTCGCTGCGCTCCACCACGATTCGTTAAAATGCGCGGCGGCTTTTAAACGTCGAATTTGTTTCGTAACGCGGTCCTTGGACCGCTCGCGAAAAAATCGCGCTCCTCGTGGGCCGTTCGACTGTGCGCCAATGGAAGATCGCGAGCAGAAGTTTTGGATTGTCGGAGATAGGAATAATTTAACCGTGACAGACACAGGTCGCGGATAACTTGATTCGTTTTGATCGGAAGCGAATTTAAAATATTTTAAGGGGCCATGCTCAGTCAGGAGGCGGAAAAAAGGGTGGTCTTTGGAAATTTTTTACTCAAAAGCTGTAACACATTTCTCAAAAAATCTTTTTTCCTTTTAAGGATTGCATCTAGTACCGTGCATCGTAATTTTTTTATTTAAAAATATTTATCAATAACTGAGTTATTGTCTATTACTCTAAGATTCTCTAAAAAAAAGGCTTCTGCGGTGACACCACTGCTGCTCGAAAGTCGATCATCTAAAATAAAAAAATTCAGAAGAATTTACTTATTGTATTATATTATCTAGTATTTGAACGAAGGATTTTTCGAAATATTGATTTGGGGAAAACTGGCTGATGTTTAAAGTAAAAGTTTAAATTTTTATCATAAATCGTGCCTGATTTTCGTCAATTAAAAGAAAACTAAGCATGGGATACAAAAATCCTTCGTTCAAATAGTCTACAGATTACCAATCTTTTTGAATTTTATGCTTGAGGTAACTACAATTGCTGATATCAGGTCTGGCATCCGAAAGGATATTAAACATGCTCCTATTCAGTTATGAATATATATTTTTCCTTACGAACTCTTTTATAGTTTCTAGAAATGATAGAATAAAGCTACAAACGTGCGACATGAGACGCGCGATGCTTGTTTCCTTTCTTAATTCCAAAAATTAAGTGTTTCCAGCCGTCGCACTAGGAAAACCACAAGAGCTCGTACAACTGTTTTCCCTTCGCGAATTTGATTTACTCATACACGAAATACAATAGCTGGTAAACAAATTGTTCCCCTGCTTCAATGGACGCACGCGCGATATCTGGTAAACAATCCCTGGTGGGAAGAAGCGATTCGGCATTCGAAAATTGGCTTGAATTAATTTCATTCAACAGATGGTGGAGTTTGAATTTAACTTCTGTTGCGAATGTTTTTTTTCGTTGGTTTCACCCTTTCAACTTATTCATGATTAAAGATGCGCTTGCTACGCGTTGCGCTCATTATATACAGACCTTTTTGATTGCAGATAATATGGCACAGCAATTAGGAATTCTTTCATTTTTATAAAGTGTAACAAAATCAACACGCTAATCTAAAGTTCGGTGTGTCCTGGAACGCATACTCGCCGCACAGAATTAAAGTCACTGATGCACTTTCGCGAGTAACCCCCCCATGAACGCATAACCAAAGCGTGAACCTTTGTTTAGCGACGAGAAGTTGCAGGAAATTCGAAGTGGCCAGCCGTTTTAGGAATTCATTGAAACACCGTTGGCCAAGTCCCATTTGACGCAGTAATATTAATGCATACTGCATTAGGTTTCATTAAAACGGCTGCATTAATTTTCGGCCGTCTAAAAGTTTCGCAATTTCGTGACACGCCGAGTGCCTCCTTAATGCAATACACTTCCACTGGTATCATGTTACATGCGAATAGTTTAATGCATACATTGTCTTACCTGCCTGGTATGCAACGATTTCAGAAGTTTCCAGGAAACAATTCAAAATCCATCGATCGACGAAACGCATCACGTGACAGTTGACTATTCTTTTCGCTATTCCGACCAAATGCATTTCTTTTCAAAACAACCAAATACGTCATTTAGCAAACTAATCATTTTAGCTTCTCAAAAAAAAACTCAAGTCGTTTGGATTAATTTTAAAAAAGTTATGCGATTTTAAAAAATGTCCCAATATTAATGCGGGTCACTGTACATACATCACTATTTTTCATCAGCAGAAATACGGACATTTAGAGCATTATATATTTAATTACAAATTACTAATAGTTAAACATCTTGAAATATCTTTCTTAAATAGTTTTTGAACTGGTTGATTTATTATTAAAGAATTAATCAATTACTCTGCGAATTTTCATCACAAACAAATTTTGTTACACCTTCTTTATGACGAGTTACCTCTTAAATGAGCAGAAATTGGGACATTCACCTTATACATTTGCGGTGGAGTTGTTACGGTAACAACTAGCCCCTACCGACGCATGTAGCAATTTCAAAGACTATTCTGCTTATACATATATTCAAACGATAAACGCTATTACACCATGTTCTTAAATGTCATTTGATCCATAAGAACGAATCAATCTATAATATCGACGTTAAATAATTGAAATAGACCAGAAAATAATGATAGAAAATTTTTTACTTATCTGGTACGCGACTAATAGGTCCTTTCTTACAACCACACAATTCGCTATCGCGGACGCTATTAAAGTGGGCGACAGAGTGGCGTGATCAACTCACACGGAAAAAACAGTTTAAAGTACAACGCTCTTTTTATTTTGAAGATAGAGCCGTCGGAACAACTTACCCCCGGAACTTTTAGCCCCGGTCTCCCCTACTGAAAATCAGCGACTAATATAAATACTTATACAGAACAATCCCGTTCAAGCAATTCACAATTTTGTGCTCTAATAACGACCTACTTCCTCATATTCGCCAAACGTTGTGCGTAAGTAAAGGTCATCGGTGATCATGTATTTATAACACCGCTGTGTAGTTACACGATAGCGGGAATTATGTAAAAACACACACAAAGGACGATAAGGGGCTTTGACGTAACTGCCGATAAACTTTCTTGTTTCCCTCTACCATTTGACGAATGAAAGCAAACATGCCATCCCTTGCTACTCTACTAAAAAAAATCGCACGTTAATCCAACTTACCGCGAAGCCAATTAAATCATCCGTCGACACACCATTTTCCCTCCTCGAAGCTAGAAGGACGTGGAAACACATTGCCGTTCCCGTTTAAACCATGTTTCACCCATCCCCGTCTGGGAAAATATGTTGATGCGTAAATGCGCGTGTTTCTGGGCCCTTCGGGTAGATTCCGGCTAACAGGGGAGCCTACTTTGTTGCCTCTACGCGGGCGGATAGTATTTACACGGGCGAATATCGGCTCGGATAGATATTAGCTTTCAGCAAAATATTTTTCAGCAGTGGACGTGGCGAAAAACCACTACCCCTCCGTTACGCCCCGGTATATTAGCGCCTCCGGCATTCCTGTAGTTTGTTCGATGCACGAAATACGAATGCCGTTTTCCGGCAGTTCCGGATCGATGTTCTTTTGCATTGTTCGTTTATTTTTTGCTTTCCCGCTTTTGATTCGAGTTTCATAACCATTTGCAGCTTAGTGCGCCCTGCCATGGCCGTCTGTAGTACAGGGCCGGAACACAGTGAGTTTGGCAAGGCTGTCATCAGCCCTATTTGTATTTTTCCGTAGCCTTTCGCGCGTTATGCCACGGCCGGCTCTGGTACCGGTCGGAACATAGTCATTGGACCGATGGTTGCTCGAAATGCGGTGTTCCAACATCGCAGTGTCCGGCCTGTACTGCAGACGGCCGTGGCCCTGTACACGAGCTTAGTCTATGGCCGGGCTGCGCGTAGATTGACCCACTGGTTTCGACTTTTTTCTTCCCTCCCGCCCCGGCGACAAATGAAAGTGGAGCGGAATGATATTGCTGGCAGAGGAGGACAGGTCTCTCTACGCGATTCCTATCGATAGTTGAGACTTCTCCTGCGGCGGTGGTGGCTACCCGTGTCGGTGCAGCAGAGGGGCACTCGGGATTGAGGGAATAAAGCCGCGGAATCAAATTTATTTACGAAATATATTTCTGTGCCATTTGAATTTTAAATGCCGCCTTCGCGAGGGGAAATTGATTATGATAATGGTGAATTCTCTTTATATGTGAACTCAATTTACACATTAAGCGTGGGATGACATCAGGATTATTGCAGAGATATTTAAGAAATGCTTATGATCTTAATGATCGACATAAGAAGGATAAACAACTCTGTCCCTTGATAATTATTATTTATATGCCAGGGAAATGAAAGCACCGATGATTATTTGATACGTTCAATCAATTATATACTGTACCCTACAAAGGAAGCCACCAACGAAGCTTCCCCAGCGATCGGTTCCTTGATGAAAACCTGATCAGGCGGCACCGTCGAGGGCGCACAAGCGCGGCTACATCGTCGGTTCCTTGAATCGATAAAAATCGGCGATTCTTCAGCGTTGATAGGTGCGACGGGCGGGTGGAAGGTGTGCAGACGTTCAAGTGGGGCAAAAGGGAACCACTTAGCCGAAACTGCAGGAGTCTGGAAGTCAGCAGCTATTCGGCAGACGTCACTGGCGCCAGCGGACTACCTTAAACCTCCCCTTTATACCCCTACCCCTACACCGACAATCTCATTCCCCAAAAGCGTCGCAAGAATTATAAAGTTGGTGGAGGAGAGCTCCGGGGGACTTCTTCCCTCGCCACCCACCCTTGTCAGGCAACCAACCCCCATCCTCCCCGTCGTCCCTTCCCGTCGCGTCCTCCACCTACGCGCCACCTCGACCTAGCTACGCCGTTTCTCCTCTCTCACCTCTCCCACCCTTGCCGCTGTTTTTCTTTTTTCGAGGTCTATCTTTGTCTGAACGTATCTGGACTCTCTCTCTCTCTCTCTGCGCGCTCGCCCCTCCCGTCTCTCTGTCTCTTTCAGCGGGCGCGCTCTTTTTGCTTGCACCTCAAAGTTTCCAGCACCAGGAGAATCGGGTGCTTCGTTTTCGGAGGAGTTTCGAATTGTCGGCCGCGAGTTACGCTCGCGAGCCCGAAATCTGTTCCCCGTTAGCGCGACGCCGCAGGAAGTCGTTCAATTAGAGTCATGTACCGTGTGATTTCGAAATAACACCGCCATTCGACGCTCGATCGTTACCGCGACGAAACTTCCCTCGCCGCGGACGTTCCTTTAAATGACCTGACCACCGACGAGTTCCTCCTTAAACGCTGGATCACCAGCGAACGATTTCCTCTTTACTCGTCGATGCCCAAAACAATCGTCACCCACGATCTTCCGATTCTCAGCGCTGCTCTTTGATAATTTCCGTGGAACTAGTTTCCTTTGCGCGCGGAGGAGCAGTGTTTGGGTTTATCACCTGGGTTTGCTTAATGTTAATAAGAATTGTACCGGAGATAGGAGACATTAGTTTTCCAAAGCGCAAGGTCCAGGTGTAACCCTTTACAGTTGCGAATCCACGATGAGATTTTTCGTGAGACTTTTCTGTCGTGAGGTAAAAACTTCAGCAACAACTAAGTCTAAATAATGAAACTAGTCACGAGAGATGTGATTTTTGAAAGAAATATCATGAAACTTGTCGCACGAGAGCCGAATTTCGTGAAACTAATGACAAAATAATTTGATAATAATAAAATAATGGAACAATTGTCTCATGAGATTAAAGTCTCATGCGAGACACGATATTTCTGTGTCATCGTGGATTTGCATCTTACAGGGATTTCAAGTAACTTGCCCCCTGGTTTGAGGAACAGTGCGTGTGCTTGGAGATTTGTGTTTTCTGTTTTGGGACACTTTTAACGGCGCTGTCAAGTTTGCGGGATTTTGTGATTTTGATCTGCTACTCTACGTGAGCCCAAAAAGTCAATTTTATTTCAAACTTGTCACCGAGCAAACTATATCATCCAATGAATAGTTGCGACATCTGAGGAAGATCGACCATCAGAGTATTAGGAGCATACTGACAAGGGAAGACCCCGAACCCGAAAATTCAACAAATTCTGAAACATTGTGAATATATAAGGGATTTCCTCCTGATTACATCGCAATTTTTGTTTGCTGCCCGAATTCACTCTAAGCGGTTGGAATTAACCCCTGAAAATTCGGCTAGTTTCCGATTTTACTTTGTACCTCGCAATCTGCAAGTGATGGGAAAAACGTTTCAAGACAAAAGTTACTCCTTTTAATTAGATCTATCATTTGCTGAAAAAATTATTTTACAGTTCACGAGTGATAACAGAAAATCGGAAAATAAGGGATTTTCAGCGGTCAATTACACTCCCTTGGAGTGAATTTGGGCAGCAAACAAAAATTCCGTTGTAATCAGGGGGAAATTCCCTACATATTTACGAAGTTTCAGAATTTTTCGGACTTTCCGGGTTCGGGATGTTCCCTTGTGAGTGTTTCTCTGACGCGAGCGTACCAACGACACTCTCTAAATGAACCACTTTCATCCTCTACCCTGAAAATGATATCCCCCTAAAGTATAACTATTCCTTCAAGCTCTAAAATTCATTCCACTATTTCAATCATCCCTCCACTAACGAGCCCCGCAATGAAATACAATCTCCCAGACAGCTGAAAGGGAATTCGACAAGTTTTGTCAAAAACGCTCAATCTCCAATGATGGGTCCATTCGACTATCCCCCAGCTCCGCGGCGAGAAACTTTTGATTTACTTCTACGCGGTGATCCATCGCAGCTCCGTGCAGGGGTTCTCTGTTAACCCAGTTCTGGGGCCTGCGACGCGATACAGGCAGCGAGTCGAGCCTCCGCATCGATCGGTCGATCGTGTTCCTCCTCTCTCGTCTAGATAACCGTGGCACCTCCTCCGATAGGAAGGTCTGCCAAGGTAGGCCTCCTCTCGGTCCGGCGCCGACAAGACCCGTTCTGTTCGCCGCGTGCCTCTTCCGTACCTGTTCCTCGTGCCCGTGGGAGTGGTACTCGAACCAGGCGGCCTCGACGATTCCTCCATAATGCCAATAAAGAATGCCAGCGGGCACGCATTCCTGCCCGCAGAGATGTCGCGATGCCTGTCGCGGGGGGGGGGGGGGATAAAAAGGCGCGATTAACAGAAGAGGAGCGGACCTCGCGGGTTGCATAAACGCGGGGCGGGTGAGGCGGCTGCGCGCAGCTTATGTAACAGCGTTGCGAACGTTTCCGCGATCGGGGGAAAGTGGACACGCGACAGTTAGGGCCTTTCCACGCGGGACACTTTCCTGGCTCGCGACTGCCACTTGTCTCCGTACATTTGCACGACTCTCGTTCCTTTTTCATTTAGCTGTCACGTGCCACTGTACGTCGGCTTTCCGCCGGGGGATTGTTTGGGACGGGGCGACGCCTACAGCGGTTTAATTGCTATCGCGAGTGATTAGTATTTCTCTCTGCGGCTCGCTTGTAGGGTGTGGATGGTATTAAGCGCTTAATAGCGTTGCTTCTGTAACGCGAATGTAGTGGAGGGTATCGTGCGGAAAGGGCTTTACGGGCGATTTTGTTTCCGCACGGGGCTAGGATCGAGGGAAATGGGAATAAGGGAGGTGAGTTGGTGAAGAGGAAGATTGTGTATTACAGGGGTGAAGAAGAGGGGAACGAGGCAGTTAGGGGAATGAGGAAAGATGGTAGAGGACACTGATAGATGGAAGAGAAGGAAAGATAAGGGATAGGTGAAGAATGGGGAAGCAGATATAGGGAGAGGAAGGAGATTGGTAGATAGGAAGGGCAAGAGATGACAGGATACTGACACACAGGGGATAAAGCGGAGATGAGGATGGAAGCGAAACGAAACTAAGCCGCAACGATAGAGAAGAGGGAAACACATGTGAATTAATGAATTACCCAGGTAGAACTGAGAAAAGTTTAGCTGTGAGTTTAAAACGATTTTAGTGTCACTCTTCCTTACTTTATCACAGTTTTGATAAGAGTTCGATGATCTGTTTCTGCTTAACTTGCACACGCCGTAGGGCGATCACCTCGATCGATTTCATCATTAATACGAAGGTGCTTGATAACGATCATCGTATAGATTTATGCAAGTGTTACACGTTGCTGTTCCACGCTTCGTTTCGAAAATGATTCATCGTCGCGGAGACCTAGCGCTCGCTCCATTACGCTATTAAAATCAGAACAATACACAGCGCTCGCGGATAATACTGTTGAATGCTACGAGCCTCGTGAGCGCCACCCGAAGGAAAGACCGTTATTACTTGTTAATAAGCGGCACGTTCACGTCACTCGAGTATATTTTTCCATCGCAGCTACACATACCAGATTTCCACCACTTAACATTCTAGGTTCAGCAATAATTGCATAATTCCATTATTTAAACGGATACCGTGTATTCCAGGATTACTGGTACTCCTTTCACTTTAACACTGTATGCTGATGAACATACTCAACACTTCCATGACCGATAGTGCCCCCATCTTATATCTCTTAGTTTAAAACAATCTACATATCGCTGCGTCTACTCAAAGTCTACTCTTGGGAGCCTTAGATGCAGCGTATGTAGTTCCATTTTTTCCAACTTGTTTCTTCCCTCTTTTACCTCCTCTTTTATTTTGATTCGTCTCTATTCTGCCCCCAATCTTTCATCGCGTAGTGTAATAATACCATATTATTATTACCATTACACAGCACTAGTTTCTACTAAAAAGTCACATTGAACTCGCAGCAAGAGGGACTCCTGCTCCACTTCCAATCCCTGTACAAACGATCCAGCAAGCCTGCTTAATTAATGCCCAAAATCTCTGTCGTTGCTCGAAGAGGACAGTTTAAAAAATTAAGAGGCTGTCGCCGCGAGACTCGCTGGCTCGTTCGTCTATGCAGCGACGTTGTCGCGACGACGTCTTCAGCCTCGTGGAAAGGGGGTTGCGAAGTCGGAGGGTGGCAACGGTCCCACGCGAAGGGTGGACGGGCTTGCGGGGTTGCCTAATCGAGCGTGCGTTTCCAATGAATTATTCAAGATCGAGCGTCTAGCAGTTGTTACGAGCGGGCCGTGCTTAACCGTTAGGCGTTTATTCTCATTATCCGACTCGCCTTCGCGCCTCTCCGTTTAAGCCTGGACGTACGCGCGTGTCCCACGCCCGCCTCTCCGTCACTGGGTGCGTTACGATTCACGCAGTGAGTGCGTAAATCGCAGCACAGCCGCTGCGAGCATTCATATCGGTGCGTTTCGTTACTGCGGTTCCTGCGTTCTTGAAAACGAAACGATTTTTCCTGTCTTTCATGCGAAATCAAAATGGATGCTGCAATGGACACAGAAACGTTCTTTACAGTAACCTCGATACTATTACATAATAGTGGCAATGAAATCAGCAGCTGTGATTCGTCCGATGAAAGCGAAATGAAGATGACATTAACTTGCCATTTACAATCGGAAATATTATACGTATCATTAATTGTAAACAATCCGCACGGAGAGATTATGTTTGCCTAAAAATTGACAGATTATTTAAAACGTGTCATTAAGATGAAGTTTCTTCAAAATAATAACGTAGAAAAGTGGCAGTTGTAATCCTTAACTCGGCGGGAGGCGCTACTGGGTAAAATTTACCACAGAGGCTCTAGTTGCGAAAATATAAAGACTGTTTGAGTTTTTGTTACAATTTTTTAAAGAACTTTAATAAAGATTTTAAGATATTTCATAAATTTTGTTTGATTCTTAAAACACTGTACTTTAATATAAAATTTACAAAGTTAAAAAAAATATTCTGAAACCGTGGTTTTTTACGTTTCAATTTTGGGTATTTTTCACCCGGTGGTGATAACTCGTGTTACAATATGGGGTGCGCTTCCCGCAGGGTTAAAGAATATTTCCAATGGAGAAAGTCAAATAATCAAAGATTGTAGGAACAAATACGCACGCGCGCGGTGACTGCTTTTCCTCCGAATTTCTGCGTTTGTTGCACGCTCGCTGCACCGGTAGTGAAAGGATTCTAGGGAATTCGCTGCGCCACCACTGCGCGCTGTAACTAAAACGGGACGGTTGTCTCTGCACTTCATGCGCAGTATGCGTGAATCGGAACCCACCCACTTTCACCCTTCCGTTGATTCACGTGACTTCCCCCGCGCGATTACACGCGACGTCGTCCTTCGATTCGATATACCGCATGTAATACTCGATCCGCCGCGGCGACCATGATACTTGTCGAAGGACGCGGTTCCAGCACCGAGTGCGGCATAGGCGCAATCTCTGCTCGCGAGTTGAAGTTCGCGTTAGCTTCAGCAGTTCAACCCTTTGCGACCTTTTGATATATCTTTTTTATCCTCGCATCGAGCGCGGCAAGTAGACTTTGAAACAGCAGGGTAAAGTAGTCGAATACGAGACCCATTTCTTAAAAACATCGTAACTCTTGACTGAGAACACTTTTATTACAATTCGATACACGCTTTAAAAGTAGAATATGTATTCTTTAGCAACCTACTGGAAAGTACTATAACAAAAATTCGGGGTCTTCGTCTTAATATATAAAGCAGAAAACTTTTAATATGTTTGTGTGTTTGTCTGTCGCCTAAAAACTTTCCAACGATAAACTCTGGGATCACAAAATGTGCCTCAGCTCATTATGGTTGACTAATCCAGAGGAATATGACTGTTTAAAAAAAAAATTAAATAATAAAATAACTTTTTTTTAAAAATTCGGAATCTAAATTTCGGGCGAAGCCGAGTATTAAAGCTAGCAATAAGATAAAGACGAAAGTCATTCAAATACGCAGATAAAAAAAAATGGATCCCTAATATGAGACCCAGTTTGTTTTTTCTTGAAACTTATTTTTTCTTTCTGTTTTTATAAAGTCGACATGTGAAATCTATTTCTTCACTATCGCAGTCTTCGTGGGCCCACCGCCGAAGTCTTCGTGGGCCCATCGCCGAAGTCTTCGTGGGCCCACCACGCCCATCGTAACGCTTTATACGTACGCTTAACCCTTAACTGGTATACTGTTTTTGGCAAACGTGACTGGTATACTGGGGTCGTGGCAGACCCCAAATAAAAAAGGACACAGAAATTTGTAAAGTCGACACTAGAGCAACCACTATGAATATTTTCATCTTAGGTAATGTATAAAATAATAGAAGCGTAGAAAGTTAAACTATTATTATAAAATTAATTAGAAATTCAGTTTACCAACTTAGACAACCGAAAATTGTACATCGAACTTTGCGTGCTTGGGGTCACGAGCGACCCCAGGATATCAGTTGAGGGTTAACCCATTGTTCACCTAGCACATCTGAAGAATAAAGACCTGTGCAAAACAAGCATTCTGTATCATACTTTTCTTTCTTAATCACTTTCATCATTCAGAACAATTTCTTCTTCACTCTCATCAGTAGAACTTTCGTGGGCCTCATATTCGGCAACAATAATGTGATAACTACTAAGTAGCTTCGAATTTAAGTCTTCATCGTTTAATAATATACAACTAGTAAGCCTTAACCTCCATTGCAAGCACTATACAACAATATTCGTGAAAATCATTACACACTTACCAGTTTGGAGGTATTTGTAATTTAATCGAACAACTTCAGCAACTTTCTGCAACGTATTTCAGAGGTATGTGCTTGCTCAAGACACTCAATTGATTACAATGCCACTGTGCGGACAAAGCAACTAATAGGTACACAGTTAATTAGTAAAGAAATAGCATGGCTACGACATTCAAGAGTTCTGTAGCGGAGATAAGCTGGGGTCTCGTATTAGGAGAGGTCGTCATATTCGGCTACGTTACTCTACGTAGCTGTAACGATGAGGGCAATGGGAAGTTATTATAGAAAGGAAATCGATGTTAAATATTTTCTTGCATCTGAAAGTGACCCCTCTGCGTTGGCATCGTTTCCACATATGTTGCTGGAACTTTATCCCCCTCTCTTTTACATTCAATGCAGCTTTTAGCGTTTAATGCAGCAGCGTCTGCGAGCAGTACACTGAGATGTCAACTATTTTCATCACACCAGCAGTATTAACCGCTAATCCCATTCGTTTCGTTCAGTCGGCTGTTGCAAGAGTCAGAAGTGGTTGTACAAAGGATGAGCTACGGGCATCCGAATTCGACTAATTACTTAATTACGGAGCCGGTTTCCGTCCGTTCGTTCGGGAACGAAAGAAGTCTGTTAAGAATTTCATTAATCACGTTGCTCGCGACGGTATTATTTGGTAGATCGCTGGATTGCATTAATCAGACAGCATCTACCGTGCTCGCGGCGGCGCCCGGCTATACTTAGCGAGTCAGGATTCGTATTGTACCCGTCTGTACACCGGAGACACACCGACCGCGTTACATGAATAGCTTATTGCGAAAATAAAGCGGGCCCGTTTATAATTACAATAATCAGCGGCGAATAATATTATTAGCCATGCTAGGCGAACGCCACGGCGACGGGAGTGATCGCCCCTTTAAATTACTGCCGACGCAACGAGCCCGTTAAACTTGTTACGGCCGAAACAAGCGGCAATTTAAACCGCGCCCGATACGAGCCGAACATTCGTCGCGACGCAACGCTGCAACGAGAGCCGTGCTAAAAATTGATCCCTCTGTGGATTAATATTCAGCCGAACGATGAATTCGTTCCGGGTTCCGAAAGGGGATTGCTTTCTGAGAGCACTGCCTTACTATATTGCGCTTTAACGTATTCCCTCGTCAATGGGCCAGAGATCTTTTGCTAAATGCTGTACTTATTAAGTGCAGAACTCTGGTCCTGGGAATTGCGAATTCTTCCACTTCGTGGCGCAGTTAATTTAAACTCCGGCGCGACTGAGAGAGAGAGAGAGAGATACTTGGGGGGAGTAAAGGATTAAAATTCTGCTCACAAAAGTTGATCTGTGTAAACAAAAATGAATTGCGAATGCTCGAGAAATATATGTTAGTTTTAACTTAAGGATGCTGGGTGGGGCTTTAATATTCAATACGGCGTAAAGTATCAAGCGTGTACAGGTAAATATATGCGTAAGTAGCTTCGTTTTGCAGAATCTTATTTAGAAAATCAGATAGAAATTAAGCAATCCTAATAAATTTATATGTCAAAGGTTAGATTAGCTTTATAAAGCTTTTTTAAAGCTGGGTGGGGCTTTAATATTCAATACGGCGTGAAGTATCAAGCGTGTACAGGTAAATATATGCGCAAGTAGCTTCGTTTTGCAGAATCTTATTTAGAAAATCAGATGGAAATTAAGCAATCTTGACAAATTTATATGTCAAAGGTTAGATTAGCTTAATAACGGAGGTAACGGCTGTTCATTGTATAAACAGTGATCTAGGAAAAACACGAGAAGCTGCAAACTAGAAAAAGCGAATGCAGTAAACTGGGCCTTTTCCCTTCTATTAACCAGTCCAATTAACTAATTAACTCCGCGTGCCTGTAGCTCCGGAGCACTCTGCATACATTTAAATATTCCATACATTAAGGACAACAGTGCGCGTCAATATGTTAACCGCATATTAATCAAGATATCCCTGTCTCATTAAGCTGACACGGAGGAAAAGCCTGACGCTTAAGTTAATCGTTCACAGCAGCCTTCAGGCTTCACCCTTTACAATACGGCAACGTGAATTGAACGCAGTACGTACCTCGCAGAACGTGGCTTGTATTTATAAAACTCTCGCACACGTTCAAAGTAGGGATTGCAATACCGGGAAACCGGTAAACCGCAAGAAATACCCTAAAATTTTGACCGGTAATTCGATAAATTACGTATAGCAATATAGCGCATATATGCGTTCATTAATTCCATCGACATCTACTACGTTATCAGTAAAAAAAAAACACTTCAATTACTAATAAAGACGAAAACCGAAGTATCTCACGAAGAACCAACTCTGATCCAAAAGAAAACTAAGAATCTGAATCAGTCATGAAAAAATGGACGTATTTTCAAGTAGAAAAAGTAAGGAGGAAATATATACTATGAATGGCATATGATTTCTTAATGCCTACCCGGCCAACAAGTGTAGAATCTGAGAACGCTTTATCCGTGGCTGGATTATTTTGTACAAAAATTAGGTAGCGATCAGGAAACCAAAGTTTAGACGAATTAGGTATGCTTTTGCGTGCTTATTTAATAAAAAGAATTGTTAAATAAAAAATATTTAATTATGTAAGTTAAGATTCTTTTCATTGTTATCGTGGTGACGATCCATATTAATAAGTATTGTCAATAGTTATACAAATATATCTATTTTGTGTTATATCATTTTATATTTTATGTTCAGAATAGTTTTATTTTCATATATTTTTTATAATGCTCGATTAGAGTTAAAAAAAAAGTTCTTTCGTAATGTTTTATATTTTCTCTTATATTTTATTTTATAAACTCTTACATTTTCAATACCTTAAAAAATACCGGTAAATTATCAGTAAACCAGTTTTGATTAAAAATCTTACCGAATTACCAGTAATTGAAAAATTCAGTAATTTTGCAATCCCTAGTTCAAAGGCCGAACCAACCTCCCGGTAGCTCGTCAGAGCTTCGTGAAAAGCCTTGAAATCTGACACAAATCGCTGGCCCTTTTAAAACACGATTGCCACCTTTCCGCAGGAACCGGCCAGCCAGCCAAGGCGCCCGAAGAAGCGGGAAATGCGAAAAAGTGAATGTCGCCAGAAGTCGGACTTTCGTGTCCCCCGTTTCGAAACTATCGATCCAATTCCACGTAACAGATCGTGGCCTCGCGAAACGATTCGGTAATGAGACAGTGGGATAGCGTTCTGTTAAAGGGCGAGCTTCCGGGGCCGAGACGCCAAGAAGCGTCGTTGGAATCAATTAATTCGTCCTTGGCGAAACCGCCGGGGACGGCAATAAATTGGACCCGCGATCCCACGGGTCCGACCCCCGTCGAAGATAAAGTATGTCATCGCCGTCGATGCGAGTCGCGCGCCGATAGTCGCCGGGAAAGTTCCCGTTTCCATGTGGGCACGAGCGGCGACCGAATATATAGGAGTGACGTGGCGCCGAGATGCGTGTAAGAAGGGTGACACGAAATATCGCCGGCCACGGAACGTGGCCTCTCGCCGCTGCCCGGCACGCATTGGCCTACTTTCCTGGCGAGCGCGGCGAGCTCAGAAAATGCGCGCGCGCGAGAACTGGTCCCCGCGCGAGTGGCCGCGTGAACGGATCTTTAGGCGCGACGCGGAGGCGCGATGGATTTCAAAAGGTGTCAGGCAGGCTTGCGGAACGGAGCTGGACGTTATCGAGATAATTGATCGGCCATATGACGAATCGAATGATCCCCGTTATCTCGTGTAATCGTGGAATACTGGGTCGGTATGCTGGCACGCTTTTGTGCTTTGCTGGTTCCTTGGTTGTTTGGCTTGATAATCGCTGCCGCTGCTTGAAGAAGTTCGTGGGAAGAATTTGGTGGGATCTGGATAGTGGGACTGTAGAACTTTTAGTATCCGAACGTTCCACTGCCCGAATGTTCTGTCATTCGAATGCTGTATTAATCTGGAGACTGTATTTCCTTTTATGATTAGATATGTTTTTATGTACTTAGGTATCTTTCACTGTCGAAACAGATACGAACGTAGTACCTGTGTTTTTATTATCTTGTAACGATTAAAGTCAACACTGTTCGCACTTGGGGTGAAATTAACGCTGTGCTCGTTGACGCCTTGTGTGCAATGGCATCATAGGAGAAGTGTTTGGTATTCACTGTGGGAACGAAATAGGGGATGATTCGGAAACTAGAAAATGGTGTGGGTGTTGCAAAATTAGCAAGAATATACAAAGTTGGAAGACTTATGTTGTACATTTATGTTGCTTTTCATTTTTCTGTATTATTATGTTGGTTTAATGTGTGTGATTTTTGTAAGGAAGCTTAAATTTACTGCCCTAGATTGTGATGGGTATTCAATATGGTCTCTTGTGAATTTTCAAGCACTTCAATCTGTGCACTGCTTAGAATTATTGTGAATATTTTCTGAATGTTGAAAATGGGAAAGGTTTTGATGGGTCTCTAAAGTCTTAATGACAGTGGTAACTGTTTTTAACACGTGTGTCGCATATAGTCACATTTGCAGCATTATTTTTCTATCGAGAAGATATAACTTAGGATATATAATCGTATTCTATGGAGTTTCTGTGATTCACCGCTTATTTGAAGAACAGTTTCCAAATTTTTCGTCAATAATGACAATAGGTAGTTACCAATAAATTATTTGTCATCGCCTATTTAAATATAAAGTGTTCAGCTCTGTTTTTATTACGCCGCGTGGGCGTACTCGCACACGGGGCCGAAAAGTAACAGGGGAGAAAGGTTTCCAATCCGCGGATTTCGATATATCTGCAAGTCCCTCTAGAGGCTGCAGCGATATTAGAAAAATTGAGTAGATCCTATTTCCATTGCTTTTTTAATTTCGAAATATAATTTCGATGACATAATCTAGCTATGGGTGCGCAATAAAACTGTCCATATTTTCATCAGACCTCTAAAAATAGACTTGTCAAAGTTGATCTTGAAATATTTTTGATATCGTACGTTTCACTGTCATTTCTACAATCTCGATTTCAAGCAACGGAGTGAAGCAAGTTTGTGGAATATCGTACCTTATAAAAATATAATTAAATTGTATAGTAACTAATATTTATACAGAGAATGATCATTTTGATAATTTCGGTAATTACCATTTACGCGTAGAATAGAATGAAGAGAAAGGTGAAATATTGATTCAATTAAGTTCTCTATAAATAACTATTGTATCCCTTAGTTTTTTCATGCTTCGTTGCCTACCATTTTTCTATCTTTTATTCGAGTGGCATTAGCAGTATCAATTGTGCAACATTAAAAATTGTACATTATAATTGCGAGTTAACGAACATACTGCTTGCTTAAGAGCAATAAGCTCGACTCTGGCGATTTTTCTTATTAATATGGGGAGTCTCGTTAGGGAAACAATTTTTGCTGAAGATGGAGTAAATCTTCACTACCCAACGGACAAAATGACACAGAGCTTGAAATCATTGAAGGATCAGGACACGTCAGCGCCAGTATAAGCTGCCCCGATCCACTGAGCACAAATCTGTATGCAGCGACAGGGGCGATAATTTCAATAATGGGAAAATTAATGTAAATGTGAATTATATAGAGTCGTTAATAAATGCATTATCAGGATTCGTCGTGACATTGCCGATATTTATCGATAAACACGAGCAGAAGTAGGTTTTTCACTGGTTAAGCTAATAGTTAATCAAGTGCGTATGAACTCGTTGAATTTCGAAGCTTCAACTATTTAAAAATCAAGCCTTACATAAACTTATACATTCTCTTATATATTTTCAATGCGAGGAGCCGTTCTGCCTTTGTTGCACTACGAATTACGTCATATCTTACATATGCTAAAGATGCCAAGTTTTCCGTGCCACCTCTTCGAAGAATCAGGTACTTTCCATTTTCCAGCCGAAATTACTTGCAGCAAAGTTCGTGCATTCAGATACCATGATTTAGATAGCCAATCTTCTGATTCTTTTTGCTACCATTTCATGCTGACGTACGACCGCTTGCAATCCTCTGTTCTTTTTCATTTGCATTTAAAATCGCATCGAGCAAGCCTCATCTCATTTACATATAATAATACACAAATAGTTATTCGAAGTCTCTGCCATATATTCGTAGTAACTACACTTCTTTTTATCATATATTCAAAATGATTAGAATTCTTCGCCCCTTGTCCCAAGTGATCTAAAGTAGCTGGAATCAACTACGAACCCCCGTCATTAATGAGCAGCCAGCGAATCGTAAGGCGTGTACGCGACCTTAAGCGTGAAAATGCACGCGCACATCTGCGAAGTTTGCCTTGGCTGGCGAAGATCCCCGCTCCACAAGTGTTACGCAAGCAAAGTGCGTAGGCCAAGGCGCCACGCACGATATCTACTGGGTGTCCTCTCCTCACCGACCAATCGGAGAGTCGAGCAGCGGGTGTGCACCGCGAAATCGGACTTTCGTTGATTAGGAATAGGAGTTTTATCGACAACGGCTCCGATACATTCGCTATTTTAAGATACGTTGCGAAAAACAGTCGTCAGATCTACGGGCACGATTACTAATTATATGTTTCATTAAATAATTTCCCTCGTACAGTTACACTTTCTATAATCGCTACCTTTAATCGTAGTATTCGAACTCCTTTCTCTTACATCATTCGCGGATTTGAACGATATTGTGTATCGAGTGTTTACTAAAAACTGGAGAGCATCGGTAGGCACACGAAGTTTACAGATTATCTTGTAGAACGTGAGCATTTAATGAAAGGACTTTTCCTACTTTTAGAGCGCGTAATGATTAATTCATGGTTTCTGCTTATGTTTCTTTATCCACTCTGTTAATCACGCTCAGAAAATAACTGAACTTTGCACTTCTTCTTATGAGTGAAATTAATTGCCTTTTTGTCCAACGAGTTCCGATTAGAATCGTATATACGATGCGAGATTCGTGTTTCGCTCTGTCATTTTGTACTTTTCCCTTCGCGATGGAATTTCTATTTTAATTACAAACACTCGCACGCGCGGTAATTCCCCCCTACTCCATATTTCAATTCTTTACAAACAGAATCGTCAATAAATTTAGTAATTCATTTAGTAATTCCCCTGTCCTCGAGAGAGTAATAAACAATTTCCACTGATTAACTAACCCGAAAACGTGTCTCACGTGCAATCAACAGTCGACCACGATTTGTTTTCAATAGCCATATGCGGCGGACACGAAAGATAATTTCAGGAAGTCTTTTAATATTTTAGCACTTATTTCATCCCAACTAAAAATTTTTTATTGAAAACCCAATCACTCTCGTATTACCGAGCTACTTAATCTTACGAAATAAACTCCGCAGCGTGATACGAAAACGTGATACAGTGACTCGCATTAATATTCGGATACTTTTTAAAATCGCATAACTTTTTTAAAATTGGTCCAAACAACTTGAGTTTTTTTGAGAAGCTAGAAGGATTAGTTTGCTAACTGACGCGTTTCGTCGTTTTGAAAAAAAATGTATTTGGTTGGAATAGCGAAAAAAATAGTAAAGGTCGATTTTTAAACTTTTTTTTGGAATCGCGAAAATTCCCGAAGTCAGCGATTCTCGACCTTATTCTGCGATCTTTAAACGTTTGTAGCTCGGAGCAACGTTAACCGATTTTGATGAAATTTTAGGCACGCATACAACTTACTGCAATCTACAAACGGTTTTTTTTTAATTTTCATTACAAGCTCACAAAAAAAAGTTTAAAAATCGACCTTTACTATTCTTTTCGCTATTCCAACCAAATACATTTCTTTTCAAAACGACGAAACGCGTCAGTTAGCAAACTAATCCTTCTAGCTTCTCAAAAAAACTCAAGTTGTTTGGACCAATTCTAAAAAAGTTACGCGATTTTAAAAAGTGTCCGAATATTAATGCGAGCCACTGTAGGTATCTACTCGTCCATGATGCTCGTCGCCGATCGATCGCGATCTATTTGACTTAGGAAGCAATTGAAAAACAGACTTCAGGGATTTTCAAACCTCCCTCCATTTCAATGTCGCCGTGATTATGTTTCACAAGATAACACCAAGTGGCTTTCGATTCCCTGCGTCGCGGCCTCGGTTCAACCTCGACTCGCGAGCGAATTCGACATGTGAAACACACCAATCCGACGCCTAAGTGGGTCGTAACTAGGATCACATATGTATCGATTTTGAATCGCGAAGGAACTGAGCCGCCCTCATGATTTCCCGCAGGTTCGCGGGAAGAGAGGAGCGTATCAAATCTTCACTTGACTCAAACCTGACGTAAATCCAACGATAGATCCAATTCAAGAAACTCCTCGGAGGTGTCTTACCACTCGAATAAACTCGACACCTTGGAAATTGCTCGGGGAAAGAAGCTACCTCGCCGAGTTTCGGAGCACAGGTTGATAAACCCGTAATTGCAAGGAAAATGACTACAAATTCGTTTATCGCGTGCGGTTTATCGACCAAGCGTGGCCCGTATTTGACAAGCGTGCGCGGCCGTCGCGCAAGCTGATTAGAATTTCTAATCCCTTGGTAAAGTATGCACGGTTACGCGACAGAGTCGCTCGGCCGTCTGCTCGGTGCG
Source organism: Andrena cerasifolii (assembly GCF_050908995.1). Lineage (NCBI taxonomy): Eukaryota > Metazoa > Arthropoda > Insecta > Hymenoptera > Andrenidae > Andrena > Andrena cerasifolii. Next base: position 13,249,383 of record NC_135118.1, on the reverse strand, counting down.
ACGTACACATTTTTCCCTAGCCACGAGCGTTATTCGTGGATTTCCTGCCGATTCCGCGGCCTCGCGGCCATCCACCGTTTTTATTGCGCGATATTACGCACGGGGAAATGTGATTTCCAGCGATCGCCGCGCTCATAATCGTCCGCGTACAATAGTCGCGCTTTGTCCCCCGTGTAACCGTCGACGTCGATGAATTTTTATTAAATACTCGACGCGCGTTTCCTAGCGACCCGTTACCGATGCATGCGGCACGACGGATCGCGCGAAGGTTGGTGCGCGGGTTCCCATCGGTGTGTAATAACTGGCTGATAACAGCTTTCGGATGCGCTCGTAATTAGAAATTAAATGGGGAACGAATACTTGGAGAAACGGCACTCGTCATGGCAACGCGTCGAGGGTCTGAGACCTAGATCTTCCTTTATCGTGCCTGCCCGGTATTTGTGATATCCAGTTGCCAGATAACGCTGATCCACTGATTCGAATTCAAGCTCAGTGATGAAATACGGATTATACACGGCGTATATGTATATTCGCCTTCAGTAGGGGACACCGTTTGGTGACTTTATGCAGGCGTATCCGAAAACAGAATCTCTATTGTTGTAACTAATGCAATCCCCTCGTACTACCGAAGAAGTATCTGAGAAACTGCTCAAAGAGAATGGGATCTAGCTTCAGAAATACGGAACCTTGTGCAGAGGTATCTACAAGGAAGCACATCTTTTCAGATATTGTCACTCGCTTTCACGTATCTAGAAACACGTTTAGATTAATAGGAAAGAATATTTAATTATGAAAATATGCTTTTATGCACTTTAAGTTTGTAAGCCTAGATATCCTCTAGTCTCTCCAGTTCCAACAATAAGTCGCGAAATTTGCAGGGCTGGGGAAAATTTGAAATAGTTTGAGACAAAATACTAAAGACAGTTAATGCTGAAATAAAATACTGTTTGAAAATACTATTTCATTTAATGTTTAAATCAAATACTGTTTGAGAATAGTATTTCATTAAATGCTTCAGACGTGCATAAATACTATTTACTATTTACACTCGGATTCGAATATAGGAAGTAGGAGATACAAATTTCAGAACCAAACAGATCATGTTGCTCGCTATCTTCTTAAGGGGTTATATCTAGTCAGACGGCTGAAACGAGGCGAATGTTTGTGAATTTTTTTTGAAAAAGTGGATGCGTATATTCTTACAGAACTTTTTGCGCTTAAAAGAGCGACATTTAAAGAACATTTGGTAATTTTTTCGTAGAAAAATATTTACGTTTTTAATAAAGTTACAACCCACATCCAAGAAGCCTTTTTAAACATTTGGTTTTGCGGTGAGCAAGGCCATTCGGAACCAGATTATCTAAAATCAAAATACAAAAAAGATTTCGTTAATATATTAATGTATCCTCTGATTGACGGAGGGGATTTTCGAAATATTAATTTAAAAGAAAATGGCGGCTACTTAAAGTTGAAATCCTGATTTTATCCCGTGATTTTTGCACGAAAAATCAGGATTCCAACTTTAAATAGCCGTCATTGTGTTTTAAATTAATATTTCGGAAAATTCTCTCCGTCAATCGGAAGATACATTAATATACTAACGAAATCTTGGATCAGTTTTAAGGTCTCTAGAATATATTCCAATAATTTTTTGATTGAAATTTAATCACAGTTTTTGTAAAAAAAAATCTAGATTACCACATGTCGAGAAAAAACGAAGAAAATCTTTAAATAGTTGCAACTTTTACGAATTTCAATAATAGAAGCTAAAAATCTACAGAGTTGTTGCTCGAATATAATTTTTTGAGAGAAAAAATAGTTTGTAAGTCAGCTTTGGAGAAAAGGTATTCATTTTGAATATAGAAGGTACAGAGCGTCAAAATCAGCTTGTGGGTGGCTCACACCCAGAATGTCAACGAAGGGTTAAGATTACATATATTCGGATAAATATTTTTTGCAAGGATTTCTGAACTCAAGCACATTTTTTATGCTCTCAGTCACTCACTCGTTATGTGAAATACTAGGTATTATTTAAAATATTATTATTTGAAATACTATTTTCATATATCTCAATGAAATACTCATTTCTCAATAGTATTTTTATGAGTTATCATTAGAGTATATATTTGAAATACTATTCGAAAGAAAAGTTTATTTATGAACTCCTGTATCACTCGACCAAATAAAACTATTCATCTCTATTTATCTATTTCAAAGATCTATTTTCCCCAGCCGTGGAACTTCGTGAATCACATCTGACGCATGTCCTTCCTCGAACGATTAAACCAGGGAACGAAAACTCGCCGTTATACCCCCCCGTTAATGGTTGCAATTGAGTAAGAGCGTCCGCGACGAGCCCGCAATCCCCGATCCACGTCTCAAATTCTGAAAGATCGTTCTCGTAACTATTAAAGGCAATAGTCGCTCGGTTGCCCGTCGCGAGGGCCGAGGTAACCGATAAATGTCGCGCGCGATGGCCGCGCATTCCGCTTATAGCGCCGTGCACCAGCCGATGTCCAGCAAATCGTAATCGGTGCACGGGTTCCTGGTGCCTCTCGTAAGTGCAGCGTGTAACGCTTGCGCGTGCACGGCCGAGGCTGGCTCGGCGATGTTCTAAAATAAGCCGCGAATATAGGCCGCCGAGGTGCTCCATCTGCCTAGTGGAATTCCATGCTCCGCTTGTTGCTCGCCGCCCTGCCCGCCTTATCGTCGGGGACGCGACTTTTTCTTCCTCTTCCGCGGTGGCCCCCCGCTGCGCACCGAATCATCTCCAGAGAATTCTTTCCCCCATTTACCGAGTTAACTATCCGATAATGCCGAGTGACGGCCGTTCGGTAAGCGTAATTGGTGCTCAGCGCAGCGCGGCGCCCCCTACCCTCCGCCCCTAGGCTCCGGGGGTAGGTAGCGTCTTCGTCATCACGCACCGATGCTCCTCCGAGAACCGTCGAAAATCCTGCTTGCCATCGAGAACCTGGGCGAGCTCCTGCAGGGTTGTGGAGTATCCTGAATTGGGGTTAGGGAACTTACCTGTGTCAAATTCTGGGGATTTATTAGTAGCCCAAGTGTGGGTGCTGAGATGGGCATTGATGTTTGTATGTATTGGAGCTGATAGGGGTTTTATTGGGTGGTTCGGGGAAAACTGTTCAGAGGGATGTTGTGGTAGTAGCGTCAGTACTGTGATACTGTTTGTAGTTATGAGGGAATTGAGGATAGGGTAGACCCGCGGTAATAACACTTTGACTTTGGAATACGATTACGCAAGAACTATCAGAGTTAGAACAAAAGCTCTTGTACGAAAATGTTACTTACTTATCTGACATTATTGAGATACAGCAGTTTTGCTGTATTAATAAAAAATGAGAAGCGGAGAGAGTGGTACAACCGCCCCTGACTCCGGGTCGGTTGTAACGCTGCATGGAGTCGATAGTAGCACAAATTTAACTTTACAAAATTGAAATATTTATTTATTTTAATTATAATAATAAATGAAAAATGTAAAATTTATGAACATTTATGCCCGAACTAGAATAAACGAGAAATACTGAAAATTAAAAAAAAATGGCAGCTTCTAAAACAGACATCGACTTCTGCAAAAAAAATCGCTGGATTTTTAAGTCACATAAGTCTAATTTTGCAAAAACCGACTTAGTTTTAGTATCAGCGAGAATGGGACATCTACTGAAGATATATACCAAGTTTGAAATAAATGGGGTGATTGGTTTTTGAAATATCATGCTAACAAATTCGAAAAACATCGTTTTGAAAAAAAAACGCGTTTAAAGTTTTAGGCACCGTTTTTAAATTATTTTTTTTTAAATGTTGCCTAAATATGTACAAATATAGGCATAAAGTTTTCAGTTATTATAATTGGAGGGTTTCTCTTAAAAAAAAATCTCAAATATCGCGCTCCTTTTCAGGCGGTTTTTATACTCCAGGAAAAGCTAGCAATATTCCAGGTGCTTCGAGTTGAAATAAACTTGTTAGCCCCTAATCATGTTATTATCGAAGTAAATATTTTTTTATGGGTTCTGGTATATATGGTTTGTTTATGTTCTCGAAAGTTACTCTGTTGCAATTCTGGATACAGTGATGGAAGATGCAAGGGTGTTTCGCAGTGCAAGGGTTCGATTCGGTGCATAAAAGTGTGGTATTGGAGCCTTTTACATAAATTATCGTGGCGATTGTAACGGAATGCGATAAGTGTCATGTGTTCTAGTTTTTGGTTGGACACACGTAGGAACTAGTTTTAAGGTCTAAAGTGTATCAATTCGCATCCGTCCAGATCTGCGTTTTATGAAACTCTTACTCAACGTCTTTCGTCAATCCAATCAGTCAAACGTCAACGGCGTATCTTATCGGTGCCGCTAAACGGCAGAAAGTAACAGCAGCGTGTAGCAAGTCCCTATACAACTCATCCTACCAACAAAGTTACCGTTACCTCGCTATTAACAAGTAACTCCATCACTCAAGTATTCAAGATTTGATTATTTGTTGTTGTGAAATCAATTTCCATTGTGGTGCCCCATTAGCAAGAAATTTCATTTTGCAATTGACATCATTTTTAATAACGAAGAATGGGAGAATTTTTCATGATAGTAGTGGAAATATCAGGGTCTCACAAAACAGTTCAGACATTTACTCAGATATTTGCAAATTACAATCACCTTCAGAGTCTCTTAAATTTTATTTAGCAACGTTCTTATAATCATTATTAACGTTGGGATATTCGTAAAATTTATTACAGCGAGAGACGAATAACTGTTACGTAGAAAAGTGAATTTTAGGCTTCATAAAAGTAATAATTGCAGATGTAATTTAAGAATATTAAATCCTGTTGCTACCAAATTTGTATGCGTTGTAAAAGGGCTTGATAATTCAACTATCTTTTACTTAAAGCATTTTTTCAAATAATACATGTGTTAAAAGTTATAGGGAAATATAGCTTCAGGCGCATTGCGTCACAAAGCGCGTCTGACCATGGACAATCCTAGTCCCCTTGCCTTCCTACTGTACTTCGTTTCCCTCTTACACTTTCCTTATAAAAACCATTTACAGTTCATTACACCTTATCAAACTGTTAAAGATTTTAATTACCATTCCAAAAATTGCACTTTCATAAGACAGACAAATTCATCTGCAAATTTGAATTTTTATATGCAGAAACAGTCAAGAACTGTTTCTATGTGCTGTATAAAAGTCACATCTATATCTACTGCATAAATTTGTCAAAAATAATACTTTTCTTCACTAATTCCCCTGAATCTTACGTACCATTGCAAGTTTAAACTTGCTTCAGTCAAAAAACGCTAAAAGTGGACGTACAATATTTCTGCACTAACATAAGCCATCGACATAAAGCTTTTCTAACAAAAATTCACTTTTAAATCACAGAACTGTTTAAAAAAATTCTTTCAACCGACCACCAACTACACCACCAGGAAAACACCACTTTCCCATACGCACAAATTAAACAATGACCCAGTGTATCAATGAGAAAGTACCAACGCTCAATTCGCTATTTATACAGCATACCTGCATTAATCTCCACGTATAAGCGAAAACGAAGCAGTCGGCCAGAAATATTCACTGCATGAAAAATATTTATACAAAAGCGTTTTCCCCGGCAAGGCTACCAAAGAATATCCCGTTCGATGATCCCTTTGTCCCACGTCTAGAACAACACCCCATACCTACCCCCATTCGAGAATCGACTGCGCGGGAATCGAATGAAATCATCGCAAATAGTCGCGCGACGTCCTGTACAATCCCCTTCCCCGGCTTGTTCCCCAGGAAGAGCGAGAAGCGTCGTAATCATCAGCCCTTACTTCCCTGAGATTTGAATATTTCAATTCGCTAAGCCAGTTAACAGAAGATCCCCGCTCAGCTGCGCGCGCCGCGGCCCGCGGCCCGGCGTGTTTTGAACGACATAATCGCCGGCGCTCGCCGATAACCGGCGAAATCTCGTTTCTGTAACGTCCCACGGACCCGCGGAGCCGTCGGCCGCTGACATTGGCCCGAAGAATTAGACGGTAAATTATTTAAATTATTCGTTTTCGATGGGCGACAGGTCGCGAACCCCTGCTAGCCGTGGACCCGACCGGCTGCGAAGAGGACCACTTAATAAAGAGCCGCTGACAGCGTGACAGTAAAGTAACTTCGTTCGCTGGAATTTAAAATTAGATTCATAAAAATTATTCTAATAGATTCTCGTGCTGGCGGAGTCGCCGCTCAGGGCAAATGAGGCAAATTCGATTTGACACGCGGCCGTTCCCGCATTCTTCTACCGTTCTCTTCCCGGGCGTCTTCCCTCCGTCTCCCATCCCTGCTCCTTACTTCCTTCCGTTCTTCGACCGCCGTTGCCTCGCGCCCACTCCCTCGCACACCCTTACCCATCCTCGTCTTCACTCACGTCCTCTTGTCTCTTGGTTAGCATCCTCGAGACGCGGCGACAGAGCAGAGAGACGTGAAAAGGGACCGGCGGGGGGGGGCGAGCGCGGCGAGGGTGGGTTATGCAAATGCGACAATAACCGAACGTCAATCAGGAAGAAAGTTAAGTTCCAGGGATACGGCTGGTTGCTGGAGAACGAGGAGGGCAGGCTCTCGACGAGAGTCGGCTGCCTTTCTTGCAGAAGTTAAAGAAGGCAATGATGGGCGCGCGCGGGGGCTGGATGACGAGCGGGACCGGTCCTTCGAACGTAATTTAAACTTCCCCGGTCCCGGTTCTGTCGTCAGAGATTAAAACGATCCTCTCGCATTGGCGGCGATTCGTTCTCTGTTTGACAGCGTGCTCGGCGGCTCTGTTCGGTTCGCGCGCTGGTAGCGGATCGCGCTCGGACATACGTGGGTGTTGACAGTTTGAAGGATGATAGAGTGCCGCTTTGAGTGGCGGCTTTGGATGTTGAAGAAAAAAGCTTGCCCTCGGAATGGCACTCAGTCATATTAAGAGGAAGTTGTGTAACGATTATCCGAAGCTAAGTGGTGAACACGATATCCCAAGGATGATGATTTATTAAATAAACGAAGGTACTATCGCTCTACGTCTCAGTTACAATCTTCTGAGCTATCAAGTAATAAGTTGTAGGTATTGTTAAATGCAACAAGCCTCGGTGCCGAAATTCAATTTCGAGACACGTATCTGTAAACATTAGAAGGTTACTTTGTCGTAAAACTGTCTGTAGTATTTAAAAGTTTGATATAGCTCCTTTGCACTTGCATTACTGCAATCGGAATTATGTAATAAATTCATCAGGGGAATCAATTATAATTATAGCCCTCTCCGGGACTTCTTGCATAAAATGGAGAAATATAGAAAGAAATGTTGTTTTTTAATAGTATTTTTTATTATTTATTTAATATTTGCGTAATAAAAAAATAGAGGCATAAAAATAATCATAGATCGTGTCATGTTCAGCACATGTCAACTTCGATTCGCAAAATTTACCTACCATAGCTATGTCAATTTTAAAAATACGGCAATGGAATTTAGAGGGCATATGTAGAAAAGAATGGGGAATCTAATTATGTATTTTATGCAAAAACTTACAACCAGCAGTACAAATATTCTCTTTCAGGGGCTACATACACCTTGGAGGCAAAAAAGTAGGACGAAATTGAACAATTTTTTTTCGGTGCAAATGTTATTATCAAAGAAAAATTATGTACATTAGAGATGTTATACTATTGTCTATAAAATGTGAAATTTTCATTAAAAAATTCTGAGAAGAAGCTGCGTGGTAGCTGTTTCCATACAACGTTTTTTTTTTTCAAAAAAGGCGTCTGCCGTAACCATCACATTTTCGCTGAATTGCATCTGAATTATAAAAGGAAAAATTATTCTTAAAGTCGACAAAAAAAACTGGTCCTTCTCGTACCTCGTTTTTTTTTTCAATTTTTCGCAAAAGGGCGGGCATTTGAACATAGAAACCGACTTTATGACTGAATATATATTGACACACATGCTCGCCCTTTTGTGACAAATTGAACAAAAAATCGGTTGCGAGAAGGACTAGTTTTTTTGTCTACTTTAAGAATAATTTTTCCTTTTTTGATTCAGATGCGGAAACAGCTACCACGCAGCTTCTTTTCCAAATTTTTTAATGAAAATTTCCTATTTCATAGACAAAAGTATAACCTTTCTACTGTATATAATGTTTTATTGATAGAAACACTTCTCCACCCAAAAGAAATTCTTCAAATCCGTCCTACCGTTTGGCCTCCTACGTGAAGGTACGTAGCCCCTTGAAACTAACAGGTACTTACGTAGGATTTTTATTTTTCACATTCTTCTCCGGTGTCTCTTATTTTCCAAATCCCTACCTCGCAATTTCATTCGCCTGGGAAATGCTTCTAAACGCGACGAAACTATCTCTAGATTTTTCACCAATATTACACGATCCTGCTTTTAGTGCTCACAATAGCCGTTGTCGGAAGCATCATAGTAATGCGACACCCTAGCAGAAGCAGCTACGTTAAAACCATCTAAAACAGACTCCCACGACGAATCCCGCATCAGCGCGATTGTAATTCTATCACGGATGATATTCTGCCGGTTACGAAACGAATCGTTTGGGAAGCCTGGGATCCTGTTTCGAAGCGTTTAAAGTGGCTGCAAATAACCCCGATAATCAGTGCAGAAATTAAGTCAATTAGTGCGGAGCTAAGGCCGCGGTCGAAGATCGGACGGAGCAAAGAAGGGGGTAATTTAAACTTAGTTCAAACGAATTTCATTCCAGTCCTCGGTTACGGGAATAAAAAGAGACTGTACCGCTTTTGGAACCGCTGCCCCCGCAATTTCAGTTTTTAATGGAGAACGCGATAACTCAAACAGCCCCCGCGTAAGTACGAGATTACCGTAATCGTAAATATCCCGAAACTTTCCGCTACCCACCGAGAAGAAACATAAAGGGTTAAGCGGAACTTTAAATCCGCCGTGAATATTTTAAACGATGCCCGTTCAGAAAGCAATTCCCCCTTGCATCGCGCGATTGTTAACCGCCCCTTCGCAATCATTGCGGCGCTCTCGTAACTTGCAGTAACGCGATAAGCATCGCAAGCTACCCTAGATGAGAACGAGCGCGACGGCGTTTGAAAGATTACAAGCGATAGCGTGTAAAGTACGGGGATCTCGACTTCCAAGGGGCCCCGCGGATGCTTTCTTTTCGTATAAACGCGACAGAAGGGGAAGTTCCGAATCGTCTTCTGTCCGCTGGAATCCCATATCTTCGCTGCACAAAACTACTCCGATGGCATGGCCAGCGCATAGTCGGTCTCGTCCACTTTTCTTCGCTAGCAGCCTTAAAACGAGGCTTTTTGCCAACACCAGGAAGAGGATCCTTTCGCGGCGATTCAACCGCGGTTAAACGGAGCCCCTCCGTACGCCGGGGTCGCGTGTTTCAGTACACGCGAGCTTGTGCCGCGCGTTTTTGCGTCGCGTCCCGCCCGTGTACGTGAGAAAACGTGTCGGGCGGGAAACGTGGCATCTGGACTGTTTTAATTGCGTGTGATTAGGGGCACGCGATATCCTGCACTTAGGTTCGTATTGTTGTATTGTAAGTCCGGGATAGTTCGACCGCTAATGGAGGAAAAAAATTGCAGCATCGTTGTTTTTCACATTTTTGTCGTTTTGTAGGAATTAAAGCGAAGCTCGAGCAATTTAGAGTATACGTAAACTATAGTGCGCGATCAATTCAAATGTTTATGTTCGTTTTCGACCAAATACATTGGCACTGCAACTGGGCGGTCTCACCCGCATGTCGGGGTTAGAGCGTCCACCCACTGCGGGTGAGACCGACCTTGAAGAATAGCAAAAAGTGTAGCTTACGAAAAGTATAATACGCGAAGAAGTTAATTGATTTGTTATTTCTTCTTCAGTTTTCCACGTAAATCGCAGACATTCTTGTGCTTGAAGCATCTAGTATCATGAAACCAACGTCGCTTTTCGAGATTTCGAAATAGTTTTCTCCGCATCCCACGCATTCGTTTTCGTCCCAGTCTTTTAACGACTTATCACTATTTTGAGGAATGAAATTTTCGTTCCTTGAATCTGAAGATGGGTTTACAGTAAAAAAAGACACATGTAGGTAGTGTTTAGAAAGCGTTTAGATGCCAGTTACAAGAATAAGAAATAAAAAATACGAGCATGCTATGTCCCCTTTGACATCCTAGAACTTTCGTCTGAAACAATTTTTCGTACCATTCATATTTTTCGAGATAGTTACACTTTTTCAGACACGCTGTATATTTAACTAATGTGGTCGGACTATCCCATAATTAAGGGAGTGATCGGCCACCTTGTCAAAATAAATTAAAAACAAATACATACGTATTTTGTTAGGGTGACACTGTAGTTTTATGCATATTATATCCCCCAATATCGGAATAGTGTAAATAAACTTACCTGTCTTTCAAATATCATCAGCACTGTAACTTGGTCTAAAAACTCTCAGACAATCATTTTCAAGGTCTCTGGAATGCATTCCAATAGTTTTTTTTATTGAAATCTCATCACAGTTTCTGTGAACAAATTCTAGATTACCATGTGTTGAGAAGAAACGAAGAAAATCTTCAAAAAATTGTAACTTTTACAAATTTCAATATTAGAATCTAAGCGTCTACAGAGTTGTTGATCAGATATAATATTTTCAGAAAATAAATAGTGTATAAGTCGGCTTTGGAGGAAAGGTATTTATTTTGCATATAGGAGGTACACCCAAAGTGTCAACGAAGGGTTAAAATTAACTCTTTTGACGAACCTTTTTATAAAAATATTTATCCATCACGATGCATAGATTCGTCCCCTGAACCTAATCCATTTTATAACATCTGATCTAAACAGAGAAAGTGAATACAAACATCTGAATTATATTTTCGACGAGATATCCCAATAGAACCCACAGTCAATAAGAAATCTTCCCTTGAAGTCAACAAATTATGCTCGCTGTATTCATTTACCCCCGCATCGTTAAAAATCAAACTCCCCGACAATTCAAGTATCTGTACACCCAGCGTTTCTCCTCCAATTCTGACGGGATAGCAGACGCGTGCAAAATGTATACGTTCAGATCCCGGAGCAGGTGTGTGGGAGGCGGGCCTGTGTCCGTGCGATGTAAACCGAGCCGCTGGGTACACCAGTGGGCACTTGTTGCTCCTCTGGCAAACCCCCTGAGTGTTTACACGCTAAATAAGTGTATACAACACCGGTGTCGACGAGCAGCTCGTTTCGCCTGGGTGTTTTCGCCGCTCGACCCTGCACACACACCCCGAAAACGCAGTGGCTGATTTCTCAGGCTGAATTTCTCTCGCTCCCGATTTCCGCGAGGCAACAGCTCCCTCGGATCGCACGAGCACCGGGAGCGGCGGGGATAGCGCCGAGCTTACAGCGCGATGGGCAAATGGAGCATAAAACGAGGGAACCGCTATATCAACGCGCGTGCATCTATCTCATCGATATGTCACTGTAAAAGTTCGAAGACTGGTGAGCCTTGGAATTTACCGGTGAATCCTAAGAAGTCCGAAACACGGTAAGTCTGGGACAGTCGGTTCACCGGTAAATTCCAAGGCTCACCGGTAAAACTAATACTGATATTATTTATTTTATCAGAATAAACCTAATATGTTCAGAATTTTACTTTATTTCATTCTAATTATTTTTTACTCTCCTGCCGCACCCACTCACCCGGATTCACCCTATCCTACAAACCATTGAAACCTTGCTTCCATCGACAGATGCTGGTGAATGTCAGGATCCACCGATCAGCCCTGTCGGCGAAAGCTCGGAGTTCAAATATTTTCTATGACATTTCGGACTTCCGCCGACGCGCAAGGGCGGGTGCTAGTCTTCACCGGTAAACTCCAAGACTCACCGGCCTTTGAACTTCTGCAGTAACAGATACACGCGGGTAACAGTGAATCCTCCTATAATATAATAAACGCGAAAGCGTGTTTGGATGTTTATTACTCAGTCACGTCGCAAGTACGCAACGGATCTTTCTGAAATTTTGTATATGCGTGGTCCAGGGTCAGGAGTAACATATAGGACGCTTTGTGTCCCGATTTATTGAACCGATCTGGACTAAATTTTTGTATAATTACTCTCTAGGACCCTGCGGAAATCTGAGCATCCCACCACTTCCCCCTTATTTCACCCCCTTGACACTCCGCGACAATCGAAGGTTTCACCCGGGCGACGCCGGGTGCTTTAAGCTAGTCGATAATATGTAATCGCTCGAGGTAATAAATATCGTGTAAACACCAGGACTGCGGACGCGATATTGGCGCGCGCAACACGCGCGACCTGTGGGGGCGGGGAGGAGGTGCGCGTTTCTGTATTGCGTACGGAGATGTAAACAAACAAAGTGGTAGAAAACGTAGGAGGAAGTGCGTGGCTCCCGTGCGTTTACACACAATGAGCATAAATGAACAGAACGAGAGACAGAGGGAGAGAGAGAGAGAGAGAGAAAGGAGAGAGAGAGAGAGAGAGAGAGAGAGAGAGCGAGAGTGACGGAGAGGGGTCGAGAGGAGCAAGGGGTGGAATGTAGGGAGATAATAAGCGGCAAAAGTGTGCTCGTACGTCGGTTTGTAACGAGTACAGCAGGGGCTCGCGGTAGGGGGACGAGGAAGCGTGTGCTGGCGCGCGTGTGTGCGCGTAATCAGCGCGCTCGTCAAGAGACATGAAAGCGTAAAGCTGCGTGCTCACGCGAAACGCAGACACACGCGCCATACTACGCTTACAGGTAGTTAAAGAAGCGAAGATACTGCGACGCGTGTGTGCATACGGACGCGTAGATACAGATAACGGTCGCAGCGTGTATAATAAAGGGAAGCGGAGATGAACAGAGGAATCGAATGAGGGAGCAGGGCAAATATAATGAAAATATTAAACAGAAAAACGGGAAGTTGAAGCAGGCGGGAATGAAGTTGAAGAATAACCGACAGCTTTGATGCTGGAGAGAGGAAAAAATTGAAAGGGAAGAGAGAGAAAGAGAGAGAGAGAGAGAGAGAGAGAGAGAGACGATGAAAGGCAGATAGTGAGGTAGAAAGAAGAGGCCAATCGGGGGAGTTAAAGGGGAAGTGAAATTCGAGGCAGGGGAAGGAGATTAAGAAAGAATTAAATGCGAGCGAAGAAGCTGACGGAATAGGAGGGAAATAGGGTAGTGAAAGAGCTGAAGGGGAGGGTGAATAGGAGGAGTATATAAGCCGAAGTTATGATGAGGTATCGCGGAATGAATGGAAACGCAACAAGCTACGCGCTGAATGTGCCAAATTGAGGAGGGTCATTTGTTTGATGCGACTGTCGCGGCGGTAGCCCATGACAGTTCCCATCCTCTGCTGCCGCCCTGTCCTCTCTGCGCGCTTGTTGTTTTTTTGTCTCGGCGTCGTAATTTCACCGCTGACGATCGACCTGTGCACCGGTTCCCGTGATTGGCACGCATCAATGACAGGAACCGTATCCAGAACCCTCGCCATTTCTCACCCGGCCGGTGAAATGGGCCGCGGAGCGGTCATCCCCGTGTAAAATCTCACGTTCGAGACTGGGCTCGTAGCAACCGAGGTTAATGGATGGACTGTCTATAGCTCGGTCTCGATGGCTGCCGCTGGATTTACATGCCCCACCAGCGGCAGAAGTTTTGTGCCTCTTCTCTGCCCTGGCTTTTCCGTAACGGGGTCGTAATGTTGCGCAAGTATTTTTTTTTCGGATCCCTGCTGCCAGCGGAAAACTTCTCGGATTCATTTCTATATTCGCAATCAGAGATTACGCCTCCACAGGCGCTTAAAATCCTTTCCACCCATACGTGGAGCGGTATTTTCTAACTACTTTGAACTCTCAGAAAGGAAACGCTGGAAGAAAATGGGTTTTCCTAATGCAATTCGGGGGTGCTTCATATTTTGGATACAACGATTTAGAGTAATACTTCGTGAAAGCAAAAATGTAACTCCACTGTGACATTGCTATAAATTCTCTGCCGCTGGTTGTTTTAAATCCCTGCATTGAAACGTAAAACAGGTACACACCCCCGTGCTGGTTTTCTGTTGTGAACAAGCCAGGCAGCAAGGTATTAAGCGGTTCGACCACCTTCGACGGAGCAAAATTGCAGTCATTTTCGGCATTTTTTAAGGAAGATAATGAAGTAAACAGAAAATTAAATACGAAGCCTGTTATTGTACAACTCTCGCCGGAAAGAATCGTATTTGTTTGTTCCTACAAAATGGCAGCGGTGGAACCGTGATACGCAAGATTTTGAGGAGCGACGGTGTCCAATCTCACGGCTATATCGTTTGATTTACAACAAAAAACCAAAAAGTTTTATTTTCTACATGCCTGAAACTAGAGAAGTACATATGGGTTTTGCGATATCTGGAACATATTCTTTGCAATTGACACATTTATAAAAAAACAATGCACTCTTCCTCCGCATGTTCACCATTTCGAGACAACTGAATGTTTATGGATTTCCATACGTACTTCTCAAGTTTTAGGCATGTAGAAAATAAAATTGTTTGGTTTTTTGTTCTAGGTGAAATTGTATAGCCGTGAGATTGCACACCGTGGAAAACGTCGCTCCTCAAGATCTTGCGAATCACGGTTCTACCGCCGCCATTTTGTAGGAAAAAAAATATGAATTTTTCCGGCGAGGGTTGTACAATAACAAGCTTCGTATTGAATTTTCTGTTGACTTCATTATCTTCCTAAAAAAAATTCTGATAATGACTGCAATTTTGCTCCGTCCAAGGTGGCCTAACCCACTTCAGAGTGAAAAAAGAGCTGCTCTGTGGTGCTACAGAATTCGTATTCCATACGGGAAATTTAGGATAAACAGTTGATGATAGAGGGACAGTTTTCGAGCAACAGTAAAAGGAAATCGAGTGTCGGAGAAATGCAATTTAAAGAAAAGCCGCCGTGGGTTAGCAATAAACTGATCGACTACCTAATCGAAAATGTAACTGCGACGTCGAACGAAGTCGTTTCGAAAATGGGTCAGTCACGTAACGATCACTTGGCAAGACAACCAGATAGGAATCTTGTCCTTTAATTACCGCCTCCTGGAAGCTCAACCAACCATGCCGCAGACTTGTAATTTGCGTCTTATAAGTTGGGCGCGTTTAACGCGTTCGGGAAGTTGATAGCGCGCTTCATATCTTAACGAAGTTATATACGCTACAACGATCGCGAAGAACGCCAGCAAAATGACTCCCTATGAAATTGCTTTTTAACGTGCCCTGTCCTCGTCATAATCACCGGTTGCGCATTCGCGCAAAACGCTCGCCGTTCCTGGCGCTGATTACCCGAAATTCTTTGGCGTAGGTATCCGATCGTTTACCCAGTATTCACGAGCCTGCCCGAGTATCTGGGCCACGTCGTTGAAGAAGAAATAAGACGAAAGTTCGAACGTTCCATTAGCTGAAACTTTCGTCTGACCGAAAATTCTGGCTGTGGCGTCGCAATTTCGGTGTCACTCGTTATCGCGAAGAGTCGAGTTCGAGGCGCCGTAGTAGCTCAGCCTACCGCTGCAGCTAATCTCTTCGCCCCTTATCGAGCTTTATCGCGGTGGCTGATCCGTCTGGCGATTTTATCTGCGTAACGTCGATCCGCGACGATCACGCGACCGAGCGACCCTCAGGAGTGCTAATTCCGCGAAACCGACTCGTCAAACCGCACTTCCTTGACTCGTCTGCTCTTCCCCGGGCGGATCAGGATTACGGCCTCTCTATGATGCACCCTTGCCGCGTGTTGTCGGTGCTTGCATGAACGATTATCGGCGACGTAGCGCGTACGGGGCGTTAGGTCTGTGTGTCTTCCTGGAAAGGATCGGAGATTAGTGACGCCTCAAGATCACTGGAGCAGCATGATCCGATGCGAGGGGTCTGCTCGATCGCGTATTCAGTGGCCTTGAAATAATTACATCGGCTTGGTAGCCACCTAAGCGACACTTCCTCTTGTCCCCTTAACGACGCCGTCTTGCGACGTTGTCATCGGCGACGCCGCTGCGAGATACGCGTCGTCCCCTACGTAAATGCACGTAGGCGAGACGAGCACGTTGATTCGAGACGAAGCGTGTCCTGCGCCGAATTTCTTGGGAACGGTTGAACGCTGGCGGTTGGACGCGTGACGTTAACTGTGGGAGTCAACGGGTGAGCTTGTCGAAGTGTTGTTCTCTGGCGAGGCTGGCGATTAGGTTCCGTTTGCTGATTGGGCGAAAGATTTGGAAGCATACAGGTCGGCTAGGTTGTAAATGTAACAGCATTGTAGATGTACAGCTTGGAAACTGTTTGTGGAGTAAGATCTGTTTTCTTCTTTTCCATAAATCCCCTCGCATCCCTAAAAATAAGGCGTGAAGTTAGAATTACGTTTATTCCATTTTTCATAAATTTGATATTTAATGTTCATTCTTCCTTGCAAATAAATTAATTAACTTATATTACCACTGTCTCCCCATCGCCAGCACCACACTTATTGCTAGTTCTTTATTTAAAAAAAAGAATATATATTTTTTTGCATAAATTTTGGTGACAATCTAAGCTCTACGATTTAGTCGAGGGATGAATACCATGAAATATTAGAAGCAATGGTATGCGAAGCTGTTTTGGATACCGCGAGCTGTTTAAGCGATCGACAAGTGGTACTGGTCAACGATTTCTCCTCTGCGCGACCAAGGCTGTAAGGGGGAGAGGATACGATAAATTCCGACGGTATACCATGAACGAGAGGTTTTGAAGAGGATACTCGAGAGATCGAGAAGAAGAATGAAATAGGATAGGTCACGGGAGAGGAAAGTATCAGCGGGTACTTCGGCATCGAGCAACCTGTTCCCGTCCACGTTCTCAGAAGGGTAAACAACCCCGGCGTTTGTTTACCCACTCACTCACTTTTAAAGCTTTTCAAACGGTATTCAAGCTTACAGGTCTTAAAGCATAGTCAGTTAGCCTTCGAAAGGAATAACTCTCGCATCATTTTCGATCCAAGAATTCTCCCGCTCTTTGATACTTTACCAGCTACAATACTTCTCGCTTTCCATTATTTTCTGCTACAAAAATTTAATTTCACTTCACAATCACTTGCACTTACTTCTAAAGAATATACAATATTCTCGCCACTTATTTGTTCGTGTGATTTCACAAATGCTCGAAATTTTCGACCAATCGCAGATTGGCAAGTTCCAAGTCCCTGAAGTTTTGAATTGGGAAAGTTTAGAGATCGCAAAAATTCGAGTCTTTCTAATTTAGAGTTTCACATTCGACATTCTGTAGGTACGCGTTCAGTTTACGCTATTCTGTAATCGATTAAACAAATGGTAATCGACTTCAAATACTTTCGACGATTAAAATTTCTTTCATCTAATCAAAATTCTAAACCCCTGTTTCGAGTGCATTCCGAAGTGGTCGCTGACAGGACTGTGTTTTCAGAAGTGATTAGTATTTTATTCTAAACACACGAACTATTGGAATTTTAAACGCTGAGTAGACTCGGTGTAGTCTGAAGCGCAGTAAGTATCTCTTGGAAGAAATAATGGAAACGTGAAGCTTCCAAGCATTCCAAGCCTCACGATGCTCGAAATTAGCGAGATCGTTGCGTAATTGCTGGAAATGAAAGGACGAAGAATCGTTGGGATCGATAGCCACAGGAGCAACGATGTATCCGCTCTCCCTCGACTGCAGAGACTGTCATGGCAACAACGATCCATCCGTTTATTCGTACCTCGACCTGCCACATTTTCCAGTTACATCGCTTTCCCTCTTCTCCAATTACCCGCCATTTCTATGTCCTTCCGCTGATAATCGTTCATTTGCATCTCGCTGTTGAAACTCGATATTTCTTTATCAAAAAAAGGCGGGGCACAATTACGGCAATGCCGTTACTTACCCGGCGAATGGAAAAGTGACGATGAGGTCGAATTAAAAGTTCAACGTTTCACCGGCGCGATTTTACACAGCTTCTTACAAGCAGCCGTTATGGAGCGGATCCCCCGACTCGCGATGTCGACAAAAGACTCTTTAATCACCGAGGATGATAAATGTTTCAGTCGGTTTGGCTGCCTGACAATCTCAGGGTGTACACCCCCTGCGAGGTGCCTGTTGTGTCATCGACCTTCATTCATTGTTTCGTCGCTATACATTAATATCTGTTATTAGCAGCCGATGAATTGTATTGGGTTGGTGCATATGAAATTACCGATCGCGGGTGGCGTAAAAGTTTCTTTGTTCACGGTGGGGATAGATGCAATAACAACTGCTAACGCTGGCTCACGACTTGAGGAATGTTACAGAAACTCAAAAAGACTGAAATAAAAGAAATGAAATAGTTAGGAAGCAACAAATATTCTCATTCGATCTTCCCTAAGCGAAACGACAATTTCATGTGCAGCAACCTAATAAATGCAACAGATTGAGAATTAACACTTTGCATCACTGAAAGTGTTAAACAATGGAGCGAACTGTAACGTGCCAACTCTGACTATGCACTTATTTCCTATCGAAGCAATTAGTAGCTGCAATCCTTTTGTAATCGTAGCTTTCCACCTGCAAATCTGTCAAATCCTAAAGCAATACTCATCGAACATTGTCCCGTCGCAATCTCGTCAGCTGTGATTCAAGTATCCCCAAAAACCCAGTAAACGATCTCAGGTTAAATGTCCAACTGGTATGCGTACAGCTTAAGCATTTGCATCCATGCGAGTCAGGAATAAAACTTTGTTCCTCTACGACTGTTCGTTGATATTAAAGGTGCAGCGCAGATTTCACCATTTACAGAGGAAGGACGAAAGGAGTTTCATTGAAAGAGGATTTGTTTCGCGTGTAAGAAAACTTTATATTTCGATATATGTGCGGAGAGTATAGAATACACAGTAGCAGAAACGACCATCGGTGTGCCTCCCGCGGCATCGATTATAACTTTCACACAAAAGACTTCTCTGTTCACGAACGATGCACCCTTCGGCTTCCCGCATCCTCTTTTTACCATTAGAAGCTGAGTGACTTTGTCGGAGCATGACTGATGGAAGTGCAGTGACTAAGACTGGACCCGTGTAAAAGAAAAGTAAAAGGACGAGTCTTCTGCCTGGCGGGTCTAGCTTGATTTGTAAACGAACCATAACTATACACGGGGGGTGTTACAGGGGCGTTTAATCACCATGAAGAATTTCATTTTCGATTACTAGAATCTCATACATTACATTCCAACAAACGACACTTGCCTTGGCAGGTAGCGTTACTATTCATCTCGCGACTAGATCGATTACCTTTAAAGCTATAACGAACTCGTAAAATCGTCTAGGTGTCAAAGTAAACATACTTCCAGCTTTGAGAAAAATCACCTGAGAAAAATATAAGGAAATAAGTACTCAGGCCTTACTCCGGCGCATCCAGACTATTTCAACTCTCATTCGGTCCCCATTAGTCCCACCGCAACGTTAAATTCGGTTGTGGAATACTGGGCCTGTCTGCCTCAGTCAGTGCCGCCATAAGTTAAGACTCCGAAAACGATTTCGGTTAGGTCTGGAAGCGGACCGTCAAATACGCAAACTTAAACGAACCCAAAGTGATGCTTCTAAATTGAGAAACACGCGACCAGCAGTACGGCAAACGTTTCCACCTATGCGTTAGGGGCGAAGAAAAGTTGTCCTCGCTTCGATATACGTTGCTCAAGTGGCGTTCGACCTTTGACTCCCCCCGAAGGAGAGACAGCCGAAGGGGGTGTCGTTCGATACTTGAGATCGTTTCGAGTGCGGCAGAGAACAGCCAGGGGATCGCCCGTGCGCCGTGAAGGGGGCCAAAGTAGTGTCTGTCTAGAAGGGAGCGAGAGAAGAAAGCCTCGTGGCTCCTCGTTCTTCTCCGAGGACGACGGAAAATGCCGGGCGGAACAAAGTAGTTGGCGCCGATTAAACAAATCGCATTATAAGTTAGCTTCTGCTGGCTGCACCAAACTTACCAACTCGCTTTATATTAAGACGAACCGCCCTCCGCGTTTCTTACCCGCTCCGGCTGATCCAGGACCGGCTATAAACTTCAGAAATGGCTTCTCGTGTTCCCTCCGACGTCTCGAAGATTAGGGTTGGCTCGCGACGAAGGTGGTACCGTGCGCTGGCGATGGGGGACACCGACGGGGATAGGTATAATTATTTAATTGAATTTATCAGGGCGACGCTCGTAGATTTGTCAACGGTGACAGTTTTAGTCCTCCGACGTCGTCGCGCCGCCAGCGTCGCCGAATCACGGGCCTCTGCCTCTCTTCCGGCACGTGACCCCTCCTTTCCTTCTTTCATCCTTTCTATCCCCATCAATGGGCTTCTCACCCCTCACCCCGCTTCCTAGTCCACGCGTCTCCTCCTCCCTTAAGACTATCCACCGCCACGTTACTATTTAGGTCCTCGCGATCTATTACTCACAATCAGCATCCTGTCTCATTCCTGATGCCGACGATCGGCTCGGATAGTCAAGGGCCGACGGTTTCCTTCGAACTTTAACCCCGCGGCTCTTGAATAACGAGGAGCGGAGCGACACTTTTGGCGTCCTCTTTTATGCGCTCGGCCATGAATCTTGAAGTTACCAGTGCTCTATGAGGAGAGTTCCGAGTTTATACGCGTTCCGGGTGGCATGAATGTTTTACATCCATGAGCACCGAGCAATCTAATTGTCGGTGTTTACTGTGCTGGTGTGTGTGATAATAATAGAGGTCACCAGCAGCGCGCATAAATGACTGCATCCTGTAACAGTCGGGCGTAATAATGATTTCAACTGTTCCGACAAACGGAGTCTCGCGTCGGCATCAATTAATAAGAGTCCCGGTCCACCTCTATGGGTATCCTCGATTGATAAATATTTCCCATCGAGCCCTCTCCCCCGCGCAATCAACAGGAAAAGATCCAGCCAACGTGCCGCGCGCGTTTCTCAGCAGCCCGTTGTTTTTCCCGCAAGCTTTTTTACCAGCAACGCCTCTCCTTCTCGTGGCTGTCCTATTCCCGCTCATCCTCACCAATCTTCCACCGTTCTCGGTCGGAAGAGGTCCTCGTAGCTCTTGTCCTCCCCCGTCCTTCCGCCCCGAACCGCCGCCCGTCCACCGATCCCGGGCGAAGCAGCGCGGATTAATAGACACTTTACGTTCCTTTTTGGACAATTTGAGAATTAGCGTCGGCCGGGTGTAACTCATTCATGGGTAGTTAACGACGGGGAACCGGGGAGCTCGGCGCGCTTAATACGCGACTCATAAGTCGCGAACTTCTTACCCGTGAGGCGCCCGGATCGTCCCGGAGGATGTGGGAGGGCAGAAGGAAAGAAGCAGAAGAAACCCCCCGGTGGGGGGGAAAAAGAAGGTCGCGCGAGACGGTGGATGACGAAGTCGATGGGGTGGCGTTCGTTGGGGATGTGCCTCTGGTGGCTCCGCTGCCATTCCGGGCGGCGGCGGCGGTGCCGGCTGTGGAGAGGCTGCCGATGAGGGGCCGAGGGGAGCGGGCCGGGGGACAAGGATAGGTGGTGGTAGAAGAATATGCGGCTGCAAGAAAGAGCCGTCCAATATTTCAGCGCGGGACGATCGCGACTGAGCGACCGGGCGACCACTTGAAATATCTTGTCGCCGGGCGAAAACTTTCAGACCCGGCAACTGAAACATGCTGACGTAACCATAAAGATGGCGGACCACGAAAACTCATGGCTCCGACCGCCGCTGGGCCGACCTTAGACGCTCGATGGCCACTCCACGACCTGCCCGACCAGTCTCCGGTTCGCTTCACTTCGATGTGCGCCTTCCACCGCGAGCCACCGCGTCCTGGATGTCGATTCACGCGAGCCTTCCGGCCGCCCGAGCCGCCCCGCTTCGATGACATATTTTCGGAAGAAGCTCCGAAAGTGAATTCCCCCCCGGTGGGCGGAGAGTAATTGAGGTGATCGACTCTGTGGCGAGGCTCTACGTACAGGGTGCTCCGTAAAGGATGGTGAGGAGCTTCGTAATTGGGTGTACAGGTTTAGTGGGAATTCGATGTTGGGAAATTATTTTTTTTCGCGACTTTACAGTTTTTATACTGGGGAATCTTTTATTTGCGAGACACTCGGTAGATTTGTTTGTGGATTACAGTAGTTGATTTTTAGTAGTATAGTTTATAAGTCGATAGTGTTTGAGCTTTCTGCGGAGGTATGTATGCGCTCGTACTACTGTGTCTGACCATGACGTTCCTTTTCTACTTACAAGGAGAGTATTTTAGGTGTCCGCATTCGATCATTTTCATTTTTGGATATGTTATAGAGGATCGAAAAATAAGAAATACGTGTTTTTTTATTTTTCCCCGTTTTCATATTTGGGGGGTGAGAACTGCGTTCAAAGTTAGGGTTGAAAAATCATTTTTGTGGAATATCTCGAGAACTATTAGAGATAGGGGAATAGTGTCAATGGACGAATTTTGTGTCTTTGAATGCGAAATATGACTGCATCACCAGATTTTCAAAAAGTCCATTTGTTTAAATAATACATACAAAATTGTTATTTTTTGTTAATAATTCTTGTAAATCTTCATCTACTTTCATGCCAATTTATTTTCTTATACTTCACAGAATACACTTGCTCCATTTGTTTTAGGAAAGAATACCTCCTCCAACCAGGTCTTGAAATGAGCTGAAATATTAGATTAACATTCGTTATAACTATACATAGATAGACTTGACTTATTAAAGAAAAATTGCTTCATTCGGGTAACATCAAAATATATATTACCTGAAGTGAGTTTCCCAGATTTCGATGCAGTTACGTATACGTTTGACGACTTAAATAATCTTTTTGCAACTACTAGTCCAAACTGTCCACTTGCTTCTTGCAAAACCATAAAGAGAGGTGATAACAGTTTTCCATCAGCAGTTATTGTTGGTTGTGTTGTATAACTATGAAATGTTGACGCTACAGATTGTACAACACATTCTACTTTTTTTGGCCTTCCGCTAATAAGGTCCGTCCAGTATGTATTTCTAATTGAAATCCACTTTGATCTGAATTATATATATTTTCAGATCCATACGTTGCAATCAAGGGCTTCCCTTCCTTAACAAAATCTGCAGCTTTAACTTTCAAAACTTCATCGTCTTCTATTGCCTTTCTTGTAACAAATTTGCTTATTTTTCGTGAAAAAATGCGATGGGCTTTTTTAAAATTATTTACCCACGTTCTAGAAGCTTCAAAAGCGTTGTCGTTATTACCCTGCTCTTTGTATGCGTTCAGAGCCCATTGCCGAATGTGTCTGTCATGCAAAATATAACCAGCGCCAATAGCTTTTCTCATAGTTTCTACTACAGACTCGGAAACGTTTGTTAACTTTTCTTTTTTAGTTCCTTCTGCTTCAATTTGATGAGCCCATCGTGGTATTTGACGTTCAGAAGGAACAAGTTGAAAATTATGTTGAACTGTAGTAAGCTTTCGTATTTTATCTTCTCCTTTCCAAAATTCAACTGCGCGCCGCTTATATTCAATGTCAACTTCCAGAAAGGAAAATCTCTCGGGGGTAAAGGTCGAATTTCATTGAAATGTTTCAATTGTCACGGAAGTGTACAAAAGAAGAAGTGTTAATTGAAGTTTCTACAATCCTGTTTTTTCGGGACATTACTCATGTCGATGAAATCGAAAGCTCTTATTCCTACTACTTTTCTCTTTCCCTTTCTCTGTGTAACGCACAAAGCCATTTAATGGTGCCCATTCGATCGATTCCGTTCTCTGAAATGGACTCCTTTGGCTTTTCTAGAACTATTATTGCTCGGATATGCGCTAAAAGAAGACAGTCTAACGTTTTTTGCAGTTCCATTTTCTGACTTATCTGATAAATGTATCTTGAATAATAAGGCCGTTTTGCGTATACTTAAGTTTCATTCAAGATTACGCGTTTGACCGTTCGACGAAACGTACATTCTTTATACTCCATCATACGTATTAGTACAATTACGCAAGAATTATAATTCTTAAAAGATCCTCAACCCTTTCAGTGTACACTGTGTAATTTTCCAAAATTATTCGACTTCATCTCGAACAGTAGTTAACTTAGATAACTCAGCATCTATCAAATCACATTCAAAAGCAATACGTCAGGAGAAACAGCAGATTTATTCAGAAACATACTTCTCAGCTACACACACATGAAAATAATGCATCTCAATTAAAAAAAAATCACACTTGGGTTATTTTATTTACACGGGACCGTAAAAATATAAATTAGACCTCTGAATTCCTCGCCAACCAGAATAACAAAGACAACCCCAAGAAAAATTAAAAACCTGCGTTTTCAAAGGACATACGCAACCAAAACTAAACTCCAAATAAATTCCATGTACACATAGGATATTAGAATTACAATTGTCATCATACATTTCAGCGTATTCTGTATGAAATCCCTGCATAATATCAACCAGCATAAATGTGCGAATGTCCACTCGTGTATCTGTTAATCAGTGGACCATTTCGCGCATTTCTGCCCGTGGTATCTCCGTCTGTGTATACAATCGACGCGAGATGCAGCCTGCTATCGGCGAGGCCGAATACTCGAGGTGAGAGTCGGTCGTCTGGTTGGGCCGCTTGGGGGTTGAAGTGAGACTGAGCTCGCAGGGTGTGCGGGACGTCGGCGCCGGGACGGCGCGCCACGGCGCCACGTGGCCAACCCCTTCCACCGATATCTTCCTACCTACTCGCCTACCGAACATCGACGCGCGCGCTTAACACACACGCAAACACCGCCAGCCCTCCGTCCACGTACCCAACCTAAAGAGAGGAGGCAACCCTCCCCCGTGTCTTTCTTTTTCCTCTTCCCTTTCCTTGCCCCAGCACACGCTGACTACGCCGCGCGTTCCTCTATCTCGAATTGCCGGGACATCGCGCGCCTTCCCGTCGGCGTCTGTCCTTGCACGAGGGGCAAGCGCGATGTGTAAGTTCAGGGGCTGGTCCTCGATAATGGTCGTTACTCGAATTCCGTCAGGGCTCCAGTCGCGAGTCCCCGCTCCACGTGACCCGTATGACTGCAGTAATTAATCGATGCCAACGCGAGATACCACGGGGGGGGGGGGGGAGGGGAGCTTGTTAGAGGGATCGAGGATCGTGGTGACATGGGGTGGTGGCTTCTTAGTGCTGGGTGACGGAATCGTTTGTTCATACTGTTTTAATACTCGTGTAATTACTGAACCGTCCTAAATGGTAAACTGCTCGTGTCACTTATTCGGATGACTTCTTGGAGAAAATGAGGATTTTAAATCGTAAGATCGCATTTCAATATGGAAGCTTATTCTGAAGTATGCATCAATGTAATTATGGGGTTTTTTCTCTGTATGCAACGTTGTGATCCACCGATGCGAAGGGGTGAACCGATAGAATTCAATGTATTCTCATTACCAGCATCTTTGGTGCCTAAATGCATTTCCTAAGTAGATATATGCATACACGCTGGTTTTGTGGATAATTAATCCAGACGGGTTTGTTCTTACATGTAGATTGGGGTAAAGGATTTTGAATACACAAATATCTGAACTGGAATTTCTCGCAAACTATTTAAGGGGTAGGGTACTATTGGATACGCGAAATTGTTAGTTTCCTTGACGCCGAGAGCTTATGAAAAACAGCTTCAAAGTTAAGTGGCCTATGTCAATACGGTTCTGCGAGGCCACTGTGCACCCAATTACGTTCGCTGCTAGAACTTCTACAATTATTTGAATTTCTTCGTGAATTTTTGTTTAAAATATTCATAAGACTCTCGGAATCAGTAAAAAATCGATTTTTTGAAGCTGAAATAGTCCACTACCCCCTTAAGCAGCGCATCCTATGCGTTTGACATTTGTATAGGGAGGGTTCTCTTAGTGCCCTAAGGTTTTTCTTAAATAAAAACGAAAAATATTTCATTCTTTTTATTCTGCGTTATTTATAAGTTAACAATATTAGAAATAAAAATAAAAGAACAATATAGTAAACATTATACTGCGGATGCTTATGCACCTAACATACCTATGCAAAAAGCATATGCAAATGTGCACGTAAAATATGCCATGTCCATTTTTATCGAATTTGTTAAGGGTAGACCGACAGTTCCCAATTTCTTTATTGTGGCTGGAAGAATGTGAACATGTGCCTTAATAAATGTTAAACGTTTAGCTACTAGTGTCTATTAGAAAAAATTCTGAGCAGTTGCAATTGCAAGGGCATTATTTCCATTAAAAGTTTCAACTGACTATTTGTAGAAATAAAATGAACAGTGAAAATTAGTAAATTCACTATTTTCAGGTGCTAAGAGAAAAAAATGGCCAAACCTTCTTCGATAAGTCTCAAGGGAAGGGGAAAAAATCTTCGAATTATAGAGGTTTTGGCTTATCGAGTTTTCGAGTAAGAGAGGTTCAAGAAACGAAAATTCCACTTATAGAGACTTTGTACGACTATTCATTTTCTACTTGTGAAGCTGTAAGGCAAGGCAAATTCAAGTTTTAAAGGTCAATTGTTTACTGTATACCTATAATCAAATATACCTACAACTTATTTACTACATATATACCTACATGTATAACAATAATTATAAGACACATTTTATGCTCGAAATATTACTCTTTACTATATATTGCAAAATTTGTGATTTTGCTTTGTGTTAATTTTTTAGTGTACCGTAAATCGATAGCATTCTTAATCGTGAATAATGCAGAGGAAATATTTTCCTTAATATTTTGAGAACTTTCTATGAAATTTCGTAATATATATAGAATTAAACTTCGACTTGCAGAGGTCGAAGTTTTTCTAAATTCGAGTTGCGGAGGTGAAATACATAATTCAACATGCAAAATAAGAGTTCGAGTTAAGGAAGATTTATTTCGAGTTGTAGAGGTGTTTACAATGGAGCGGAAGAGAACGAAGAAAATTTTCGTCTTATAGAGGTTTTCGAGTTATCGAGGTTCGCCTGTAGTTAACTTAAATTAGCGTTAAACTTGGTACATGATTTTCAGAGATCATTAAGTGACACCTCTTACCGGACACATTAAAAGTTGCTAATGGAACTCAGAATAGTTTCAACATAATTTGCAGTGATCAGACGCATAATCGTTAGAGCACTCGGAGGTATCGGCAAGAGCCTCGTGTGTACAATAAACCAACTCACGTCTTATAAAGTAATAGGCCTAGCTCAGACGGGTCACTTCAGAAGCCCACTACAGCCACAAAAACGTTTGTGCGTCGCGTCAACCACCGACAGCGACAATTTCGTGGTACAGTTTTCGTCGAAACGGACTTCCAACGTGGTTGATTCCAGCGACAGCCCAACCACTGTCTTATGGTGGGCTTCTAAAAGTGGTCCGCCTGAGTTAGCCCTATATGCGCTCCCTAAAGTTGACTTACCACGACAAATAAAAGCACACGTGCCCTCGTTTTTGCCACTCTGAAAACCCCCTCAATTCCATCAAGACCAGCGTCCACCGCCCCGCGAGTCGTGGACCCTTATCTCCAAACGTTCCGCGAGCAGTGGGGATCTATCCACCCCTCCCCCTGCCCTCGGAATATCAAGCGTTTCCGCGGCCCGTTCGAGATTTATCACTTAAGAATGCATAACGATAAGTGTCGGCCGCGGTATTACGAGGCGTCGCTCCTTCGGGGCCGCATATTTTGCCCGGAAATCGGGAACGCCGCGTCGACGGTGAGGAGCCGAAAGGGGGGGGGGTGACAGAGAAGGAGGTATGGGAAGATGCCGTACGGTTCGCGCGCACGAACCCCGGATCGGATGGTGGAAAAAGGAGAGCGCCGGAAGCGGGGTGAGGGGCAGGAGAGAGGGCGGCGGGGGGGTGGGCGGAAAAGCGTTCACCGGGTGAACACGTGGGGCAAATAAATATGGTCGACGCGCACGTGCCAAAACGCGCGCGGAGCGTGGGTGGGATCGTAATTTCGAGCGGTGACGATTTTTCAAAATCAAACGTAACCAAAAGGCCGTACTATAAATTTGCCGGAGCTCTGGCTGTAGGTACGTTGCGTAACGACACGTAACTCAATGTAATTCAATCGGCCTCGCATTTTTGCCCACGTTACCGCCATATATCAGGGTCGCAGATCATACATCGGCAGGATAGCTGCCCATGTGCGCATCGCCCTTTTTTTTCCCTCTGTTTTTTGTTTCGGGGCGGGATGCGGGGGAGGGGGTGGGATTGGTTTGAGGGCAGGGGGCAGAGCGGTATGTCAGTGACAGATAGAAACGACGGTCTCCGGTGGAAATTAAAAATATAAAAAACTGGTGCGCACTATGCGACGATGCCACCGGCGAACACCTATTTTTTTAAATTAAATTCTGCCGCTTTTCCGGTATTGGGCGCGCCCGCCAGTCGTGCCAGCTTAATAACGCCACGGCGGGACTTCGCGGAATGCTGGATTACGCGGATGTAACCACATGTCTACTGATTAGAGCGGCGCTACTGTATTGCGCGTGGTGATTAAGGCTCGGTTATCAAAGAATCGCATGGATTGATGAAAGGTCGTGCTTTGAAACGTTTTCTTTTTCCGAAAGGAAGGAGTGTTATTGGCTGTTAAGTGCGAGTTGTTTATAGAAATAAATGGGAAATATCTGTTTTATAAAAAGAAATCAATGAAGCAATTTTAAGGAAGAGGAATGAAGAATCTTTAATTGGACCTTAAGAGACTTGGGAACCCGAAGCGGATATCGAGAGGAATACGAAAATAGTTGGAGAACGTGGGGCAAGACGGCGGGGAGGGCAAGAACGGGGTACCCCCCGTATCTCGTGACACAAACGCACTAATTAAAATTGAGCATACGCGTTAGATGCGTCGCTATCGGCGCCGTCAGTGAGTAGCGAATCAATGATACACGTGGACGCGTGGCGAAGTTAGATCAGACTTTATAATTTGTTGGGACTTCCTTACTTTTTCCTTATTTTTAGCACTCGTGACAGTGGTATAATAATACAGAAGATCTCCGGTACATGTGTGTGTTTCTGAGGCAGAATTTAGCTGGCTATAAGGTACGTACGTTATTTTATACCATTGTGAATAATGTTTCGGGCAGTGTTCATATGATTGTAGTGAGACGAGATGAGGCATGATGGGGTAATGAAAATGAGAGTTACCCCATCATGCCCCTCACAAACCTAGAAATAAAAATCAAAGTTTCTCATTGTTCCAGGATGGTTAAAAACTACAGACGGAAGACGGACCGAGGAAAATGATACTTCTTTTTTATTAATTAGTCCAAAAGAACTGACTCCCTTGTGAAAAGGTGGATAAGCTGCCAAATATGTGTCAAACGGGCTCAATGTTCCTGTGTTGATGTAGGAGATGAGGACGACGAAGCCATACATGTGTGCCTCCTCTGTCAACCCAATAAATAATTACTTTATATATACTTTATTTATATTGTTTTTTAATTGGTACCACATCTAACCCCACCCGTGGGTCAAGATGGGGAGAAACGACTTTTTCTAAATGTTTTTATTTATTCCATTTAAACCTGTAAAACTTAGGTTGATTCACAGTTAAACTGAAAGACTTATTACCAAAGAATGGTTCAGACATAAAATTGATTAGTTGATTATGAAAATCTGTGTTTTATTCATCATCGAACCTTAACCACCCCGTCTTGCCCCACCTTCCTCTGCTCGCCTTTCTTAAAAGGAGTAATTAGTATACTTACGGAAGATCGAACTCACTTTCACGAGTAGCAGCCACCAGAAATGTCTTCGCAAGAAAAATTACAAGCAGCTACCTAATGATCGAATGCTCCGTAGCGCATTTGCCTTAAATTAATATCGAAGAAAGGCAGGTTAAATGGAAATTACGGTGTCGATAGTCGGATGATTAAAGGACTCCCCGAGAAATTGCGGTGCCGCGAATTGAAATATAAATTCACGCACAATTTTCTTTATCGTAAGGCTCGCTGGTTAAATGGCGACACTTAAGGAGATTAGTCGTAGAAAGCGTCTGATAAATGTTACGAAAACCAATAAGCGATGACTAATTGCCACCTGGAAACTGCATTAGCGGGGCACAGCGGCATTAAACACAATGGCAACACCCCCGCATCGTTTGAGAACTAAATACAGATGCGATTAATTGCATCGTTTTCAGCTGCTATAGCGACCATATGAACGGAATTTGCCGTGTGATGTAATCAGAGCGGTGGATGGAAATAAATTCCTGCGAGATAATCGATGCTCCGAACTGCAAAATCGCGTGTGAATGCAGCTGAACGTGTTTAGAGTGGCTAGCTGATGACAAAGGACAATCTAGTCGCTACCGGATTACAATTTATCTGCTCCTTGATAGATGTAACGCTGACACGTGTATCTTTTTAAACGTGGCGTAGTTGTTAAATGCACACTAGATGACGCAATACTTCACTAACACTGATTATCGCTTATGATAATAATTCATGGCGTGTATAATAGTCCCCAAGTCAAGATTTACCAGCGTGCGGAGTTACAGCAATCTCAATTGGACCTAAAACTATGATACCCAGAAAGGCGCTTTAAATCTAAGAAAGCATTTCAATGCTCACAATCTTGATTACATCCAATAGATCAGAAATTCGATTTCCATCGTGTTAGCTGACAAACTTCCGCTAACGCCGCAGACTTCTTCTAAATGTGTACCTCATAAAGGCAATGGGTTTCGCATAGAACGATTACCTTTGTTTCGTAGACGGCAAGCAAAGGATTCACTGAAATTTGTTTCCCCGCCATTCTTACCTGAAGCAAAGGAAAAACGTTCTGCGAAGGACCGATTTGCTCCTCGACCACGTAAATGAAGCTTATGAGCTCAACAGCTTTATAAAACCCGGCGGGTTCAGTTATGAAATACAATAAAGGGATCTGCGCGCTATTGGAAGGCGCAATGCAAAGGATTCGTTCGGGGGCAGGGTGATGCTTCAATTATGTATCGCTTTACACGGGTACTCTGTGTACGCGCACCTGGACAAAGGCGTGGAAAGTACATGGATTTAAGTGGACCGCGGAGAAAAAAAAGGTGGAATCAGAGTGCGGAATCCATTAGCAAGTCCGGGGAAGCACATTTTACCATCGACGCCCGATCTTTCATCCCAGAGGGAAGAGTGGCCCGAGCTTTTGTGTATGTATGAACGACTAGCTGCGCGAAGCGCCAGCCGAGAGACCACCCCATTCTTCGTTCTCTCCTCTTCCCCTATGTTAATCCACCTATACCAAAATTTCTAGGCTACCACGAAATCTGCCACCCCCTTTGCAATTCTTTAACGTCCTCACTGGTCTCCAACCATTTTCTATCTTTTTGTTAGATAAGACAATATTTATAATGATTGTTACAGTGGTGCTGACATGCAAATTGGACGCCATAGTTTTACGTGTCTGCATAACTAATTTAATACTAACAATAAGCTTTAAGTGTTATCACGATCTGGCAACCCTCCAGTCTTTGAGATATAAGTTTTAATGTATAAGGTGAATGTCCCAATTTCTGCTCATGCCCCCATTTCTGCTCATTTCGTATTTTTCTTCTTATTATATGCGTTACCTTTGTACTGTACTTGCAAGAAAATAATTCTAAATTATTTAAACCTTTACGCGAGTGTTGCACGAGCTCGGGGCAATATTATATAATTTAGAGCGTTATATATTTAATTACAAATTACTAATAGTTGAACATCTTGAAATATTTTTCTTAAATAGTTTTTGAATTGGTTGATTTATCATTAAAGAATTGATCGATTACTCTGCGAATTTTTATCACGAACAAACTTTTTACACCTTCTTTGTGACGAGTTACCTCTTAAATTGGCAGAAATTGGGACATTCACCTTAATTCTTTCTAATGGATGTAGTTATCTCATTTTTCTATTGATCGCTACTGGAGGCTGGTCCTTTGCTTGGAGTAATTATATAAGATGATTTTAATAATTGGAAACGTGGATGAAAGTCTCTTGGCTAACATATGTGTGTTGATTGACAGCCCTGGTGGAGTAATATGTAAACTTCTGGTGTGATTACACGGATGACATATTAGTAGCAGTTCTGTTATTTGAATTGAGAGGGAATCGTGGCTCAGGAACAGAAATGTCACTACGAATATAAACGTTAACCAAGTAGCAGTGTGTATTCCGAGATTCTTGAATGAAAAATACCAATTCAATCGCTTAGACTGCAATTTCGTCTGCTACTTTCGACACGTTTTATTCTTTCTAACGTAACACTGGTCTCCAAGCAATCCACCTTAACACTTTGACAGCTACTCGAGCAAACTTAGGCTCCGTCTTGCCCAAACTTTCCAACTATTCATTGGTTTTTGAAAACCATTAAAACAGCGCGCGTATTGTAAATTGCACAGCGTAAATCCGGGAGAGTTGGTCGAGCAGGCGAGTTAATCGAGTCGCGATATTTCAGACTCTATACGTAAGAGCGCGTTAAAGCACAGAGAAATGAGTTCTCTAGGAGCCAAACAGTCCACTGAACAGCGCCATTTCGCTTCCTAGAGTAGATGTACCGTTTGTGGCCATTGCACTGTTTTTGGACATTTGCTTAATTATCTAATTTTTAAATTGCTTGGGGATCATTATTATGCGGAGTATTTCACATCATAAATATTTTGTTTAGTGTACCACCAGAAATATAAGGTTACATTTATTGCTTACACGGGAAAAAATTATATTTTTTAAGAAGTGGCCAAAACTGGTACAATATCTTAAACTGGCCAAAAGTGGTGCATCCACCCTACTTATTCACTTTTTTATTCATTTGCTTCGTGAATCGCCAGTAGGTAGTTCCCTTTCTGTTTGTAAACAAATTAAATATTAATAAATCTGTAGTTGTAGCATTCACTCCTAAATAATTTTCCTTTCTTCTTTGTTATTTTTTCCTGAATAATTATGCGAGTGGTCTCTCCTAACGACGAAAACCACACCTCCCGAGGCCTCGGGAGAGGTGATCAGATGTCACGACTTCGGTTTTCAACCCGATTTCCAGCAAATATGGTCTTAAATCAAATGTCGACCATTTTCTCTGAATCAGCATAAAATTCTGAACATATTAGGTTTGGGTTAGGTCTGGGTTCTGCTAACATATATAATATCAGTGTTAGTTCTAATAGCCATTTTATGATAGGTCGACTGACTCACCCAGACTTACCCTATAAATCTTAGAATGGTATAATTTTGCCGATGATAAATACGAACCAAAATTATAAAAACAAAATCTTGGAATCACGCATAAATGACAGCGACCGCCAGAGCATTACGCGAGAAATGAATCCTTGCCATCCTGTTTCGTTAACGGTAACTTAACTACCAAATTCGTAACGACCCTTAGAAACTCGATACCTCGTTTGAACCTAACGAGCAATGGAATCTAAGCCTAGCACCCCCGCGACGTTAAAAGTGTCACTGCCTTGCGCCAAAGTGCGCCGTGCATCAAAGAAGAAGTGGAAAGAACGGGGGTTACTGACGCGGGCCGCGATTAAACGCGCAATTTGTGGCAAGTTCGCGGCAGACTTCTCGAAATAGCTCCTTAATAACGCATCAGGCGCGTACGCGAGGCAGCGACTTAACGCGAGAAACGGAGAGTAATCGCTCGTGATGCATCTCATCACGGAATCCAGTCCTTTACCTTTCACCTGCTGCGCCAGTTTCAAGACCACTCAGCCTATCTCGTCCCCCTCATCGCGAGGCGCCTCTTCATGAAAATTCACGCCCTCTCGCCAACTACCCGGGCAACTTGCCGCGGTTCTGTGCGGCCACGAAAACCGCTCGACGAGCAAACAGAGAGGGAAGTAGAGGGCGCCGGATATTAGCACCTCTCGACAGTGGGGGATCTCTCAGGCCCATATTTCAGCCCCCTTCGTCCTTCATAATTTCATTCTTCGCGAACAGTCCTTCAATTGCAACGAAGCTATAAAAACCATAGAAGTCGAGGGTGGTCCGTTCAAGCATCATCGACCATCCACGCTGGAGCTTACCAAAATCCAGACCATCGCGAGAAATCATCCGCGAGCATGTAACACGCGACAAAGGGGGGGGGGAAGAAGTAACAGCCGCGCGTTGGGGGGGAACACGTTCGACGGTGCTCGCGGGCGTCTCTTCGCATTGGTACCCTGCCAAAGCGGCGCGGCGATTGGTCGTCGTTCAGCAAAGTGGATCAGCCGGCCGCATAAAACTCGTCCCGCTGGAAAAATCGTGAAACGCCGCTGTACAGCGCGGCCCGACGTCGCTCGACCGGTAAATATTGCCCGGTGCGTCCGTGGACACTTTTTCTTCGCTGTCTCGCCGTGTTCCCGTCCTCATAAACAAAGTAATGACGTGCCAATGCCGAAACCCAATTCCCAGATCTCGCCACTCTGTCCCGCGGAGGTGGCGACTGTGCGCGCGTACGTGTGTTACACGTGCCTCGGTTGTCTGCATACGCAGGGTGCGAGGGGTCGGACGAAGTCGTAGAAGGGGTTGGAAAGGACGGTAAAAGCCACTGCGACAACGGCCTCTGGCATCCACGTAAATCACGGCGACGACGTCGACGACGACGCGGGCGAGACCTCGTCTCTCTCTTCCCTCGCTCCTGCCGCACGTTCTTCCTGCCCCCTGGCCTTCATCGGCCGGATCATCCTCGCTAAACAAAGCTACTGTTCGATCGGCCACTCTGCAGTAATCTGCTTTCCTTGGCCGATCTCTTTGGTCGTTCTTTTGTTGGGTGCTGTGAGGTGTGAAGTGATGATTATTCTCTGAGTCAGGGAGGGAAAGAGAGGTATGGGAGGTCTGACTCAGGTTGCATTGCTGGAGGAAGTGTTTCCTTGCTTGACACCTTGAACGTTCGGGGTGATAATGATGGGATCGAAGGTATCGCCAGTTTCTTTGGATGCTGTGTTTGGATGCCTAGTTGTGTGAAGTAACGCTGGGACATTCCTGTGGTGTGACTGTAGAGATGGAGGGAAGGGTGGTTTTCTTGAAGAAGAAATTTTTCTTGGAACTCGGAGGGGGGTGGATGTTTTCCTTCGTTTGAAATGCGAAGAACGCATTCCTCAAGACGGTTAGAAAATTAAATTTTTAGTCAATTCAGGAGGTGGAAGAAGTGGAATGAAATAGTTTGTGTAAAATGGAGAGATCTCCAGTTCATGATATTAAATTAAATACTTTAATTTCGAGGCTTTTGTTTACTCAGATGTTAGTTCCAATTTACAACCACATACTTACTTAACATATCGTTCTTCGTATCAATCAACTTGGTCACTTACTTCCCAGCAATCTCGTTTTTAGTTGAAAAATTCTGCCTCCCGCTGCTCTTCGGCGGTATATCGTTTCGACTTCCCTTTTAATCAATTTACCGAACTATCTTTCCACGTCAGCGTTCGTAGGTGATCACGGGTGGATCAATAGATCCGAGGAGGAGAGATTTCGATCTTCGGAGAATGGTTTTCGGCAGGGAAACTTTTCAATATCAAGAAAGAAGAAGCTCGGGGGTAGGAACTTATTCGAGGTCGAATTGTTCTTGGGTACATGGCCGACGCGGTCCAATTTATGACGATGGATCACGCGTGCGAATCAGTCTGTTTTAGCGAGTTCTCTGATATAATGCAGACGTTTGAGTAACGTTCTGGTAGAAACCATCTACTGCGAAAGACTTTGCACTTAATTTTCACCCTTTCCTAGTTCAAACTTTTAGATTGCGTTTCTGGAAGAAATTACTATTCAAAGGCGTCCAGAGGTATCATAAAAAATTGGACAAGATTTTCGCAACCACGTGGAATATTTCCCTCGTTTGAGTGACACCTATCATAGTTGAATCAAACTCTTCATGCGCGTTAAATAAGCATGGAAACCTTTCGCGAGATAACACGTTATCGCGCGAAATTTTGAAAAGTCGTGTTAAAATAAATATGTTATTTAATAAATATTTAATAAATAAATATTTTAACACAACTCGACTATTTCGGGCGTATCTGTCACTGCTCCACTGTTTATCTTCCTAAGATCGCTTCAGTTAGATTCCTTTGATATTCCGTATCGAAGATTGAGGAATTATATTTATTCAAGTGGTACACTTAATCGATTTATGGTGTGTCTAATTATAGACCCACTTTAAGCAGGAATCGCTCCATCGGTGCGACTACTTTGACTAAATATATGAACTAAAAGTAGAATCAGAGTCGAGTGTTTTGGAAGTTGTCACGTTTATCGTGATTCTTTCTCTTACGATAAACGCGTGAGTTGTAATTAAACGCAGTATACATCTTTGGCCGTTTTAAGGTAAAATTAAGGTACAAAAGTAGATAAATTATCAATCAGTAATAAAAACAATAACATTTCACATTTGCAAAAACTATACGTAAATATCAAAGTCTAACACTTTCGATATAATATTGCGTTTCATGATATGTATTTTCTCCATTCGTCGTGTTTGCAAAATAGTTTAATAATACTGTATTAACTAGATATATCAACCATCTGTTATACAACAAAATGTGACTTGCTTCCATTTCGAATTCGAATCAAATTCCAAACTACTTCCCTTAATTTAACGAACATTCTTCTCCTCCCTTGGGCCACAGTAGGCAGGATTTTCAAGCAACAAAGTGTTCGCAATGTTCACACCAATATTACAAATAAAATGAAGCTTAATATCTGCTAAATCAGATCGTTGAAATAAAAGGGAAAAACCTATAAAGACCTTTGTGTACCACAATTTTAAGCCTCGCCATAGAAAGTACCCCCCAATTGACTCCCGCCTATTCTTCTCTGTTTCAGAAGTCCCAAGTGTCGAGGACAAGCGGGAGAACCGACGACTACTTGTGAATAATTATACCAGATCACGACCACGATACGTACCATACAATCAGACGTATTTCAAGGATCATCATTTGTGTAACTGTGGTGCGCGAATGACGCCGTGAGCGGGATCAACGTCGAGTGACGACCATACATCGCCTCCGTTTTTCGCGCGACAAAGCTGCTCAAATACAGGACCGAGGGTAGAAACGCGAGCGAAACGAAAAGTGTGTCGTGTGTACTTGCCGCCTCAGATTCCACTGTGCCGCGAAGTCAGGCCCATTCGCGAGCGACGGGTCACGGGACACATCCTAACTCTTTTCGCTCGTCGTTCACGTGCTGCTCGCGACGAGATCGTTCGTCCATTTTCCCCTTTCCTTTCTACACCCCTCCATCGCGATCGTCGAACTTTCGCACGGAAGAAGCCTCGTGGGTGAACGCGGAGAACGCAATGGGGGTGCATCGGTCCCCGCGGTGGTAAACGTTTCGAGGACGCGAGTAACCCAAAGGTACAGGTTCAAGGAGTCTCACTGCTGCCATTGGAATCCTGACAGAGCCTACGCGAGTCCTCTGGTCTCAGGCCGGTTCAGAGTTCGTGGTTGTATTAATTGTACGTGTACAGAAATTGCTGAAGGACGAAATCAAGGGATGATGTTTTTGGATGTCGCTGGAAGAAGGAGGTCTTGAAGCTTTGTTTCTTGGAAGACAGTCTTACTTTCCCCTCCGAGTTCTTGCTAGTCATGCATGCGCGAATTAGAAGGCTGCCGTCTGGTGTACATGGCTCATTGAAGATAAAATTCTCCCGCGTAAGGCACGGGGCAACGTGGCGATTATTTATAAAGAGACTTAACAGCTCTAAACTTGTAGTTTAACGTAGGCTTAGTGGGTAAACAGAAACGGTGTTGATGCCATGATAAATCTGGACTTCGTCTTGTGACAACTTGATAGTCATAACGTAGCAATATTCACCCTGTCAGATGATACTATAAAACGTTTGTGTAAAATTCAACCTCGTCTGAACCAGCCTTTGGATCTACCTGTCAGCTTTTCTTACGAAAATGTGAAACGAAACGCAAGAGCATCCCTTCTATGTACCTCGATCGTTAGATCATTCCGATCACCTTCTCGGTTCTACGTTTCTCCTCTTCGTGACTTCCGCGTGCGATTAAGGAAATCATCGAAGCTGAAGATCGCTGGTCATCGTTGATGCCACAGATTAAGCGACGTGGTCCCTTAGCATACACTCGAGTGGCATGCAGGGGGATACTATTGAGAGTGCAAGCCACCGGATGCATTTTTCAACAAGGTCACTTAAATCCAAAATGTAGCACTCACTTCGGTGCGTCCAGGGTCTCCAAGTCCTGTATTAATGAGCAGAAGTTGAGACATATGGAAGGCGCATATTCTTTTTACCCTATTGCTATGTCCATTCAACAGCCTTTCGTACCGAGACGTATTCCCTTAAAAATGATTTCCTCTCATCGTCAGTGGCGCCCTCAGATTTACTCTTTCAATGTCTAAACAATAACGCTAGGCAGTGCAAGTAGTTTGATTCTAAAGCAATCGACTCTTCTGTACGAAGCGTCTAGATAACTTCTACTATCGTCGGAACTATTAATCACAAGAGCTCTGCGGAGAGTCATACCGAAACGCACTTAAAGGAATGTCTAGCCGAGAAGATAAAGAGAGTAACGTATTCCATACGCCGCCACCTCTGCTCCTTTCGTAATATACTTTCCAAAAATACTGTTCAGTGCCTTCCAAGGCTATTAACTCCGGACAGTCAACTGTCATCTGTCTGGCTTCGTCAAGTCGCTATATCCGTTCCATCAACGAAATACCCAGGCCCCCAACTCGCGACTTGACAGTCCGGTATAGAGTCGGTACCTTCGACGATCGCTACCCCGATTCATCTGTTCTCCTTCCCCGCCGTTTCCCAAGCGATTAATCCTTCGTTCGCTTGTCTCCAAGGGCCCGCGATGGAGGGCGGAATCTCCGCGAGCGGCGAGCATTCTGGGCCAGTTGAACAATGAAAACACGTAATTCTGTACATTTTGTAAACACGCGCACGTGATTGCATATAGACGCGCGGCGACGAACGGTACGCGGGTGGATGGGACGTAGGGGTGAGTGACGGTTGCGAGTGTCCTGGCACGATGATCTGGACGGTGGGGTAAGCCAATGTTCGCCGTGCGTACACGATCTCTATTCTCTGTAAAAGTAAAGTTCATGTGCTTCGAGGCGCACACTATACATATATACATAAATAAATGAATAAATATAGATATATATATATATAAATATATTATAAATAAATATATGCATACGTAAATATAAAAGAACGAAGGACACACAATATTATTGTATGTAATTGAAAATATTTACGAAGAGAAATTTGTGCGCGGATAACGCTACGAATTCTATTATAGTATATATGTATGATATTATATGTATATGTATATGATAGTATATATATATATATATATATATATATATATATATATATATATGTATATATATATATATATATAATACATATTATACATGTATACATGATATTATACAGGAAAAAAATGTTGAATATATTCTATAGAATATTGTACGTTCGCTAATGTTATGTATAGTTATACAAAAGGAATTATTATATATAATTATGTGTATAATTATATATATATATATATTATATATATATTACATATAGATGGAGAGATAAGTACATACATAGATAAGTACATAAGTAGGTTATGTATAAGGTTACGCGTAGGTACAATTAACTGATAAGAGTATATTAACGCAAGTAGACGTGTAAAGAGAAGGGAACGATGCTCATACTGCGCGGCTTCTTTTGAATCTATCGCGTTGTCTTAGAGAGAAAGAAAGAATGACCCGTTGGTGCTTTTCGATAGGTGAAAACGTTTCTTTGTCATTTCTATCGTTTCCCGTCGACGGGACGGTAATCGTTAGGATCGATGTGCTATTTAGGTAGTCCGGGCTGAAAGTGTCGAATCAGAAGGCGCTTCCACTAAAGGCGACAACCCTCGTAGCAGTCACCCATTTATATGGGAAAGTTAAATTTCGCTCCAGCCGCACCCCAGCCAGTGGGAAACGAAACCTTCGATTAAGCGCGTTTAGCCTAGGGAGTCTAACCAGGCAACATCACGTACCCGCGAGATCTCAGTCAGTCGAATCATCGACGCGATTCTTCCAAATGCCCCAAGATGAAACTCTCGCCAGCGCGAGGTGGAGCGTCTGCATTTTGTTTGGTACTGTCAGCCCGACGTGATAGAAGGTCCTCCGCGCGGTTCCTCGAGGATCGCGAGGGCTTCGTAGACAATGCGTTTGAGACAAGTGTCTTTTACCATCGAAGAGCTTAGGCGAAATTTAGTAGACCTTTGACGTGCCGATTGCCCGACGATCGGGCGGGAAGGATGGATCGTCGGTCCCGTCAGCCACCGTGGGCAGCCTCTAGCGTAGCCAGACTCAGCGGCTCTGCCAGAGCCTGCCCGCGGAGGGGGATACCCGTTAGACTGTGCACGATGGCTGCGAGTTGAAGGGTATCGTAGTATCGTAGCGAGGAAGAGTCAATTTTATCGACAAATATGATTAAGTCTAAGGTAAACCTGCGCGCGTACGTATTGGAACCGAGTAGCAGACCCCGCTCCACTGTGAAATCAAATGGAGGAATACGCGGCTGCTGTGGGGCGACCAGTAAAGTGAAACGCCAGCGACGACTGACCGGCTCTGCTCTTCTGTTCGAGTGTAAGCACTCTTAGGTTCGTTCTTAAGTTCTTGTTTGTTCACCAAGTAGCGGTCTTGCTGTCGCGAGATGCAGGTTTAAATGGAGAGGGAACACTGTTTCGTCTTCTCTCCTATCATATATTGCTACAGTGGTTCCAGACGATGACATTAATGGGTTATTTCAATACTGCACCTATGGCTTGGAGAATTAGAGAATTCAGTTTATGTACCAGTTTAGAGTTAAAGTGATTATTATCAGGTGATATTAGAGTTATTCCTGTGATAGTATAAATATCTGCCGTGTCCCAGGGCAGAGCGAATAATATGAAGAGGAGTTGAAGCTGAAACTTCAAAGGTTTCCTCATTCCACTCGAATGTTCTTTAGTAACCTCTGATGGAACCCTGGCAATGCGACAATTGGACCACTACAATCTAATCAGACTCAGCAAGCATCCCCTTCTAAACAAAGAAACATGGCATGCTGTACGAGGGGAAGTCGTGTCTGACGTGATATCACTTCTGTTTGATCCAACTACGCTCGGTCCAACTGCACCGACATTGCCTGGTAATACAGCTGTGCTAATTTAGTAAGATGTACATGATATTAAAACCGATGTTACCCATATTTAAAATCAGTGCAGTTGGACAGTGTGCTGTGTTTGGGCAAATGCTCTCGACCAGTCTGACAACTCGTTTCAAGAGCAACATTATTCTCTACAAATTCAACTTCTTTCCATTTACAAGAGCACGATTGCGCACCTCTCAGTCCTCGGTTCTTCGCCAAACGATATTCCTTGGATGTCCACACAAAGGAAGATC
This sequence comes from Andrena cerasifolii, assembly GCF_050908995.1. NCBI lineage: Eukaryota > Metazoa > Arthropoda > Insecta > Hymenoptera > Andrenidae > Andrena > Andrena cerasifolii. Next base: position 13,208,134 of record NC_135118.1, on the reverse strand, counting down.
TTTTGCAATTGTTAAAGGACGACGAGCTGCGACGGACTTCAGTCGGTTGAACGGAATTAAGCCGGGAATCCACCCAGAAGCTAAGCTCAGCTGAGCTATAAACATAGCACAGCTTAGCTTTTGGTAGAAACGGCCCCATAAGGATGTATTGAAGCTAATTTTTTAAAACTTAGCATAGCACAGCTCAGCTTCCAGGTGGATTCCCGGCTTTAAGCATCGACAGGCAACTCGATTTTCTCGCTCGTATGCAGACTACGCCCTACATGGAAACTGCCATTTACTAAGTGCAATACGTATGTACGAAGCGAGCGTCGTCAGTCGTCGTTTGCGGTTTTGTCGCAGGTTGCGGTTGTACGTTTCCTTTCTCCTTTCGAGGTGACGCGCGAAAGGCGAGCTTTCGCGTTCCGGCGTAAATACGAAGTTAATCGTAAGTGTTCATAACGCCACTGCGGGACGGGACTAATCTACGAGAGAAATGGCGCGTGTGGTTGAGGATCAGTGACTTTCGGTGCGAGGAGGAACGTCGAGAGCGAGAGGAAAGAGAACTATCAGGGAGAGGAAAGAAAACTATCAGCCAGAATTTTCGTCGCGGACTGCCCCGCCCTGGCCGTGGAACCTAGAATATTTTACAAACCCGATAATGTTTCTTGGAAAGCGACCCCGCCCCTGGAAGGGTAACGGTAATGAACGTCACCTTTCGTTCTTTAAGTGGGATGGCATTTCTTTCAACTAAAGTTTCTGCCGCGCACACGAGTGATTGACGTACGTCGAACGACTCCCGGGGGTGTAATTTAATATTGCGAAATCCCATGTTCCCTTCAATTGAAACGGTTAGTAATCATACGAGCATCGAATAGTAAATGACTAAACGTGTTCGAACTTTTCTTGTAAATAAACAGTAACGTAAGGGAGGTGTTTGTATGATTACTAGTAGTCTAGATTAGAATAGCTTTTGTATGTTAAATTATGGTTCTGCGAGAGATTTGCTATAAAGTTGTTGTTGGATGTTAATTAAACTGGATGGGAAAGGTGACACGATTTTCTTTAAAGAAAACTATGTGGAGATTTTAACGTTGCGTTAAGATTCCTCCGTGGTGTTCTCGCGGTTCGTGACGTTAATTATTTATAAAATATTTTGGGTTCAACCGTCGGGGTTGCTTACTCCGTACGCTCCTCGGGGTAACGTGTCCGCTCGCTGAGTGCCGATGTCGCAGAGGTTACGCTCGATGCGCGGTCGATTAGCCGAGGTTTCTTCAGCGACGAGTGAAACCGGGAACCGTGCAGGAGCGTGTCCTTGTTGGAAGAAACGTTCTCGAACACTGTAAACTCTGCACGCTAAATCAGGGGAGAACTACGCGAAATTCTAGCTCGTATATCCGTCCACTGAATGTAGAATTTTGGATCGCGAGGAAGAAAGGTGTTGTGCCCTTGCGTGGCAGGATTCTCACGAGCCACGCTCACGTAGGAAGACAGTTCCGGGGCTCGGATTTTGGAAATACTCCTCGATCAGATAGTCGCTTTCATATTAAGGTTTTGTAATTGATTGTAACTTTTCTTTTTAGTAAGATTTCAGATATTTGTACCTTATTTTTGGCAGTTTCTGCGGGAGGATTTATGAAAGGGGATGATGAATTCGGAGACATGTAGTGTTTGCAGATATAGATATGGAATGTATAGTTCCACATTGAAGAACAGATTTAACTCGAGTAATACAGTATTACTTCTCTATATGCACGACGATGTGAGACTTGTGCATATAATGAGGGAGCACTATATATTGTTTAGAGCTAATTTCATATGTCAAAGATTTATTGTTTCTTGCATTTCTGTTTCTATAATTATCTTTCTACAATTCTTTCGTCTTGCATACCAGTTTTACAACCCTCTAATTTCAAATGAGTTTTATTAGAGTGTGGACACAATTGAGCTCAGGATCTATGTTAACTACCTGTTCCTTATGTATTTTATGAACACTACGTGCACTGAAGATTCTTCAAGATTTACAGAAATTTATACCCAGGATTAATGAAATTGAAATGCGCAGTGATGTGATCGATGAATTTAAGTCTAAACTGTTATCAAACTCTTGAAAATGCTTCACAAATGCCATAGTATGCATATTGCGAGGTTTCGGTTGTAAAAAATTGCCATAGAAATTGAAACACTTCCCTAGGATCTGGATTAGGACTGAGTTAAGTCAAGGCGAACAAAGTAACGCAGAGAAGTTGCAAAAACGTAGCACCCTTTACTCCGCATCTAATATGAACCTCGGAACCTACCATCGACTTAACTCAGACTGCTCCCCAAGAAGCTCCAGGTGGCCCGTTAATTTATTTAGCTTGGGATAATCGATAGCAGTCCACACGCAGGGCACAATCGTTTCGAGCGATCCGAGGGCGTGTATCGATCATCGATGACGCAATACCGCGACGATGCCTGTGGAGAACGACCCTTAAAACGAAAAGAAGAAACGAACCCAAGTACTTTCCTCCGCCGTGATTCAGCACACGTGAGCGAAGCGTTTGCTTAGTGAAATAGACAAATATGTTACTACCTAGAGGTACATGAAAATATATTACGTAGTCAATGTTAATAAGGCGACGGAGAGCGGATGGAGCAGCGTGCTAGAGCGATAGAGTGCGTGGATAGAGCGTGAAAGAATGAGGTGTTTCGATACGATGAAAAACGCGGTAAGCAGATCCTACTGAAACCTAATTTACGCTTAAGACGTCCAATTCTATTCCCCCCCGTTTCCTCTGTCCACGGCCACTGCGAGGCTACGCCGCCGACAAAAAAAATTCTTTCCCTTTTTATATTCCACGGAGATACGTAACGAGCATTTCTTCCCGAGCATCTTAGCATACAATCGAGCCACGTAAATACGATCGATGCGTTGCCCTCTGTAAAGGAAAGTGGCAACGGGAATCCTCTGCTTTTCAAGCGATTCGCCGCGCTTCGGCTAGAACGCCCACGTCCATTTCGAGGTTACAGTCCGTGGATCTGGCCGTGGGGACCCCGTCGGTCGGCCATTTAGTGCCGAACGACCCCGCGCTCGGCCGCCGCAGGCGCGTCGATCGAATTCGTGGCTTCTATTTTGAAAACTATCGCGATGCAGAGGAGACGGTCGTTGCCAGGGTGCTTCCCTCGTAACGGCGGTTTCCATCTCCTTGCCTTCGCGCGAGGAGTCCCCGATTTTTACAAGCAACGTTACCGACACCGCAGCAAACCGTGACAACAGCGATTGTAACTCTTAATTCCTTGTAGCCCCTATAGTATATTATTTTTCTTTTCTTCGTCTTCTTCTTCTTCTTTCAGATTATGCGCGAGTAAGCACAAACGTTTGAAAGAAACTGTATAAGATATGTAGACACATACTTGAAACTTGAGTTATATATTTAACATGAATACTATTTAATATATGATTCAAGCTTATAATAAACGGGTTGTATAGAAACGTTGCTAGTTATGTTCCCTTTCTTTCAAACGATCCTGACTTTCCCTACTTCCTCTGCTTTGATAACTTACTGCAAGACTTTCCGCCAGCACTGCAGCAGATGCACGTGAAGATATAAAAAAGGAATTTACAAAATGAAAGCGAGCTGTTGGTCCAATGTACTTGGATTACTTCGCAATTTTATTCTCGAGTATCATTATTATTCCTATTTTGCGAGGAATATGGAGAACTAAAGCTTTCACAAGTCAATAGAAAATTAGAATATCCTTGTAACCCAAAAAGGAAGTCGTACGATTTAATTCCATTTTCAAAACTCCAGGTTTAAAGAAGTCGAAATTGTCCCTAATTCGGCGGAATCAGTTTACAAGGAAAATCACACGAAACTTCATAAATTCAGAATTTTAATCCTCCCCCAAGAAACGAAACACGAACCTCGTTGTTCTCTGTAGCGATGGGTTTGATTTATTGCGTGCATTTCCAAGAAATTGGCCTTCTGTTGATCGCTGCTCAAATTCCTAGTACTGCAGCTGTTTTTCCGGTGTAGGATCGTAATCGCGTGACCGTGGCTTAACCCGCGGTTTGGCAAATTATTCGAGAGCCGTGGAAAGAGAAACCGCAGCAAAGAAAGCTGAGTTTAGGTAAAAAGAAACAATCACCCAAAGAAGGGCGAAGTTTGGAGAAGTCGGAGCTTTCCTACCAAGGGAAAATGGTCAGTCTTAATTCTGATTTCACACAGTACGCGTCTGTCTTGTGATTTCCCTTTCGACAGTTCTGGAAAACAGTTTTAACCACCGAAGAAATATCTATCATCATGCAGCAATTTCTTCGAATCCAAAGCTCTGGTCTACTGGGTGCATCGACCTGCATTTGCCACAGGTTATTCAACTTTTTTAAAGTAATTTCCTAATTATTTCATATCTCTACCAATTTACCTGTATATAGGTACATATGTATAATACAACACCTTCGTCAGTTACGTTGAAACAGTGGACTCCCTGAATCAAAATGTAAATTCAATTCTGGGATCATGGGCGTCTGAAAAATTCTTGTCATATCTACGATATAGCTTGCGGAAACTGCTGGTGTGCGTTTGGAATACTACTTCTCGCATAAAGGCTCCGACAGACCAGCGCGAATATTCGCAGCGGCAGCGGATCCGCCGCGGTTTAGCAGTTTTTTTTATAGGATAAAGGACCCAATTACTGACACCTAACGAACTACTGTCACCTTAAACTATTTTACTTAAAATAACGAATAAATGAACTGTAATATATAATCTATAGTATAGATTATAGGTTGAATTACATAATTCTTATTGTGTATGACTTTACAATTTATTCGTTATTTTAACCCTTAACTGGTATCCTGGGGTCGCTCGTGACCCCAAACACCCAAAGTTCGATGTACAATTTTCGGTTGTCTAAGTTGGTAAACTGAATTTCTAATTAATTTTATAATAATAGTTTAACTTTCTACGCTTCTATTATTTTCTACATTACCTAAGAAGAAAATATTCATAGTGGTTGCTCTAGTGTCGACTTTACAAAGTTCTGTGCCCTTTTTTATTTTGGGTCTGCCACGACCCCAGTATACCAGTCAGGTTTGCCAAAAACAGTATACCAGTTAAGGGTTAAGTAAAATAGCTTAAGGTGACAGTAATTGGTTAGGTGTCAGTAATTGGGTCCTTTACCCTGCGTGGCTGCTTATGGGCAGCCTTTATCTGATCCGCGGCGGATTGCGAATATTCGCGTTGGTCTGTGGGAGCCTTAAATTCGACAATAATTACTAGAAAATACAATATCAACAATAGTTTTGGCTTTACCAAATTATTGATATCGGTAACTGATATAATTGCGGGAGTACAGTATGTGGTTTTAGTAGTTGAAAATTATTATAATTAGATTATGTGAAACTTGATTCCAATTGCAGAGTAGGTAATATAATTATTATAATATGAAACGATGAAACACAATGCTGTATTCAGAAGTTTTTCCTGGAAAATACGATGTATGTTTCTGTAATAAACATTTAATATGTGCGAATCCGAAGTTTAACAATCTACGAACGATAGAAACTGCAATAGAAATATTTTTAGCAGTCCACTTAGATATTCGTATGATGTGGTCGAGGTACGAAATGCTGCAAGTACCAAGTGAAAAATAAAATCTCCACGTGCGAAGCGTGCTCCTACTTAAATTATGACCAGTTACTTAAACTCATATTTACAATTTAACAAAAAATCAGGATTCCTTACACGATTTAAGGGGAAAAGTCTCTATAAACGGCTTATTTCTGTACCAAGTTTCAGAATTTTCTGCAAAGATACCAATGCGCTGATCCATTCGGAACTTTAAAGGTATTCTATTTAACAGTATAACAAGTAAAAATAAATTTATGACAATAAAGTTATGATAAATACAGAAGAAATAGAGCAGTACCTTGAATTGGTGCTTTTTTTTTCAAGGTGCAAAGCGGCGCCGGTTGCAGCGTCTCTGGCAGCTATGTGAAACAGACCAATACAATTTCTTTTCAATTTATTTGACAATTCTAACAATATCAACGTAAAATGGTGTAAAAAAATTTAATAATTTAAAAATGCACTTCAAACAATTAAGTGTGGATTTTCGCACACAATTTTCGCTTTTAAACGTTTGGGTTCATGTTCTGAGGAATATTATAAACTAAAAGTATGCTATGCTTGAAGTTAATCGGTCTTGTAGTTTTTTAGTTATCCCCGGCGCCAATTGTGAAACAGTGGTTTCGTGAGAAACGCCTTTAAGGCGCGTTTAAGTGTGCTCGGCGCTCGAGCTGCGCCGACTCACCCGGCTATAGTATCGATACGAAGTTGAATTTCGGCCTATAAATTTACGAATATATTTTTTATATTTTTATTTATTTTTCTAATTTTTTTCCGGATTTTTCTATCGATTTATAGGTGTTGGGTTATTTAATAAACTTATATACGTTGCGTAAGTACGTTTATTAGACGCTGTATACGTGCAGACGTACCGCGTGTCCTCTCTTAGTTTCTCTGCCCGCCGTTCGTAGCGTAGTTGTCCCTTTATTTTGCTCACACGCATACCACCCTACTTACTTATTTTCTATGCGCACATCTATATACAACAATAGGGCCCACCCGGTAATTTTGCATCCAATACCCCTAATGCATTTCAATGCTACATATTTCTTCCCTTCTCTAGAAACAGATTAGCTCGCGGTCCTCTATTACGTCTTTCATTGCAAGTCCTTCGCTCATTTCGAGCAAAGTAAACGCGCAGTACAGAAGCATTGAAACGAAACCAAGGACCGCCGTGACTTTTTCTCGCAATAGTAGGTGTAAAACGCAAGCACGGCGCTGTGGCTTGCACACAGAGGAACGTAGAATGGGCATAAAGCGAATAATGGAGAAAATAAAAATGACGCGCGCTGGTACTATCGAGTGTAGACAAGCATAAGATTTCTATTTCTCGGGTACCAGGATCCCGGAGTTACGTTCAAAAGTTTCAAGATTCCTCGCGACTTTCGGAACCTTTAAAGACCTTCGCAATTCCAGTAATATTCCGAGCGATCCCGAAACTTTCCGAATCGCCGATTTGCCCGAAAACTTCAGTCTCATTTCTGCCTTTAACGTGCCCGATTTCGACGATCGAGGAACGAGGGGTATACTAAACAGATGCCATTCGAACTAAAAACCTTACTGATGATTATCGACGAGCTGCCGCACTGTGCCGATAAGCTTTGTCGATGCTAGAATTAATCTTTCGCGGTTCAAATTGCTTATCAATCTTAATCGCTCCTACTGATAGTAAAAATTTAAATATTCTACTATCGAACACACTTACAGAAATACACGTTGTGTCAGAAACGTATTAAGATTAATGAAAGTAGAAAATAGTGAGGCATAAGGTAAAATTTCTTAACCCACAAATTGGTCACACAGGGTTCACTGCACCCCAGCGGAATTTTTCAGTATTTTTCAATATTTTAACCTTTGAGCGATAATTGTACATTCGTAACACTGATGCAATCATGCTCTAATAGTCTTTTTCTAGAAGTGTAAATTTTGATACGATGAAATTTCTAGTTAAAAAAAAATAGTTGTGGAAAGAAGCGAGTTTTCTTCTCGAAATGCACCAACTTTTTAAATTTTAATATTATGGTCTAAAAATTTACAGAAATATTGGCAAAGACATATACTTCTGGCAGAAAATTCCCTGGAGTGTCATGCACCCCGTGTGACCGCGAAGGGTTAATTATATGCTCCACAAAATTATTTGCAAAGGACTTAATACATTTTTTATAACGCTCATATAATCGTTAAATGTTACGTTGGATCGTGACGCGTTGAAAGCTTCATCCCTGACAACGGAAGCAAGAAGCTCGTTAAAGTATTTAGCCGTAGCAGGAAATAGATACCAGTTTTCTGTTCTACGTACATACGTATGTATATTCCATTGGTGAATCGTTAATCAGTGTCACGTGGGAGAATGGCGCACTGTGGTATCAAGCGAAAGGAAGGTAAGAGGTTCCGTAGGGTCGAGAGACAGGAAGGAAGACTTAAAATGGAACTCTTAAGTGCAACTGTGCATTCTCTCTTCGTACTCTCTTCGCATACCCTTGGCTTGTGAGTGTAAGTAAAAGCGAGTCCTTCGCGACAAGCTACGGACACGTGTATTTTTGCAAAATACTTCAAACGTCTCCTTTTATCGATTTTATAAAGGTGACGTCGCAAACTTCTGACTCCTTCTGTTCTCGACCGAAGTCAGACTGTTTCCGACCAGCCAAGATTTTCTCACTAACCGTAATATCTCAAACTGGCATATATCAATGCAAATGTTGGAGCAAAATCCTCTGGAAATTGAATTATTGCAACTTTATATTCTTAACTTTGTAGCAGTTCAAATAAAATCAAAGAACGGCGATTTAATAAAAATTCAAACATCCAGGGTGCAAAATGAAGTGTTACAAGACCGATAAATTCGTCCTAACGTGAAGCAGTGACGCCTGTCTGACCCATTGCTGATCGTTTCTACTTGCCCGCCTTACCCAGTTGTTCCACACGTTACTTGTAAATTCCTCCAAGTGCAGAGACTGGAGGCTATCGAATAAAAGCTTAAATACTTCTCACTACAATACCCTCAGGCCATCCACCAACTAAACTTTCGATATTACAACAAAAATCGTAACGAACGTTGTATTAACAATACAGAAAAAGAAAATCGGAGGTGAGGCATTCTGCCCCCCTTATTTGAAATGCTCTGTCTAGCATTTCGAAACATCCGAGAAAACTGAAGTTTTATCATTTTCTTTGTACCGTCCTTGTAAAGAAAAATAATTAAATCAGACGTCTGCTAGATTTCTACGAAGCACTTAGGGTTTTATAAATTTACTTACACGGTTAAAGGCGTGTGGAATTTCAAGTATTTCAAGTACTCTTGAAAAGTTGGAAAATGCTAGATAGGCCATTTTAATTAAGGAGGGCAGTATTTTGCACGGTGTAATTCACAAAGGTCAGTGAAAATCCATATCGTGTTCCCTTTTGATCACGTACAGTATTAGTCAAACGCAAATTTAATATTCATTTGCATAGCAAACTTACTACGCTATAAGTATTATTACGTCTATTCTGGGCAGTGGCGCATCCAGAGGGGGGCCAAGGGCTCCTGGCACCCCCAAAGAAGAGGGCTTTGTAAAAAGTACAGGGAACTGCATTTTAATTTTTAAATAAATTTTGCTAATCCCCTAATGATTTTTTTTTTAAATTTGCATTACACGAAATGGTATTAAATAAATTTGTCTTAAAAATATTTGTATCCGTCCAACTATGCTTCCCCAGGATTAAATCCTGAGTGCGTCGCTAATTCTGGGCGACTCTCCCCAATCTATGGTATGTCGATTTCAAGATACAACCCTTCCCACTGGAACTCCCTAATTTCTCTTACCGTTCACAGTTTAAACTTTCTTTTGGCCATTACTGTACATACGCACCTGCAATCTGTGAATCGTCGTCGATGGGGAGCCGAGGTGGCGCGGCTCAAAGAAAACAGAAAGCTGGCCCCGCGGGTCGGTGAAATTTCTTTCCATTTAATTAGGGGCGCAGGGTAGCGGCGCGATTCGCGGACGGGTGACGCGTGTGTGCCACGGCAATATGGCACCCTCGTCCATGGAGATTCTTAATTAAATTCTCGCCGGTTTTCTCGGCCCTGTCGCGAAGCTTGCGGAGCTCTATCGGAGTTTTTTCATCCCCCAGCGCCTGTGTCGGCGCGGAGCGTTCGAGAAGATCTCCATGGTGTTTCCTCTGGCTCTCGTTCCCCCGTCGCCCCTCCTCCTCGCCCGTTGCAAGTCGACCTCGCGACGGACCCAGCAACTTCAGATTGCGTTCGGCGTCCCCGAGATATCGTTCGCCGCAAAGCGAGCTTTATTCTAATCAGTTACGCGCCATCCCCCTCCCGCTGCGAAACAATTAAGGGCCACCGTCTAGGTCTCGTTGGCTTTTCTCGTTTTTCTTCCTCCCTCTCACGTTCCATGTTCGTTTTCCAACTGATTCTCCCCTACTCGAGGTAACTGCGGCGATCGGGTGGGGGATGAACTTAAGGGTGGTGCTGTGGCGTTCTGTAAGTTGAGGATTTAATTGTCGGTTCTATTTTCTCACGGTTTAAACGAATTTCGTTGTTTATAGGTTCATGACTAAATGGCAGATTCACTTCTGAACGATTCGAATTCGTTTGCAAGGATTCGTGGCTTCCATGGCCTCTTTTTTATGATTATTAATCGAGGCCTCTGGATTGGAGCCGTGTCCAGGAGGAATTATTTACCCACGTTTCGACAACATTGCGGCTAGATTCATCGGAGGTGTGTAAGCCTTACAGTGAGTCAACAAATTATTGACACGTCCTTTAAAACAGAATGAATTTTTTTAAAATTGCTCCGAACGGTTTGAGTTTTTTGGGGAAGCTAGGATTAGTTTACTACTCAGGTGACGTGTTTCTACGTTTTGGAACAAACTGCAATTATTGGTCGGAAAAAATAGTGTGCTCTCTTGTTCAACTTTTTTTTCTTCAGCCTGGAATGAAAATTTAAAAATCCCCTTTGTAGATGCAAGTAAGTTGTATACATGCTGAAAATTTATCGGTTAACGTAGCTATGAGCTACAGACAGTTTAAAGTGGTGGAAATCACAGTTTTCGGCCTATAACTGTAATAAACCTAAAGATTTTACATATTTCGACGCCTGTCGCTTGTTTCTGCATCAACCGATTTCGATTAAATTCTCAGCATGTATACGACTTACATCTACGAACGGGATTTTTCTATTTTCATTACAGGCTCGGAAAAAAGAGTTGGTAAAGCGACCTTCGCTATTTTCGTCGCTATTCCGCCCAATTGCATTTTTTTTTTCAAACTGATGACACACGTCGCCTAACAAGGGAAGATCCCGAATCGGAGAATTTAAAAAAATATGAAAGTTTGTGAATATGCAGGGGATCTCCTTCTGACTACGACGCAATTTTTGTTTGCTGCCCAAATTCAGTCTAGGGGGGTGAAATTAACACCTGGAAATACGGCTATTTTCTGATTTTGTGTTATAGCTCGCGAACTGTAAGAGATAGGAAAAAGGTTTCAAGACAAAAATTACGTCTTTTAATTAGGCCTGTCCTTTGGTAACTTACAGTTCTTACAGTTCGCGAGTTATAACACAAAATCGGAGAATAGCCGGAATTTAAGGGGTCACAGAATTTTTTGAATTTCTGGCTTCCGGATCTTTCCTTCTTAATAAACTAATCCTTCTAGCTTCCCACACCCACTGAAGTCGTTTCGACTAATTTCAAAAAAGTTATTCTGTGTTAAACAGTGTGCCAATAATTTGTTGACTCACTGTACCTACATCACTTAAAGAATTTTAGTTTCCCCTATCCTATTATCTCCTGAAATTTCGTTTGAATATCTTACTGTGAATTAAACGTTCTATTATAATGATACTTTGATATTTCCTTCCTCGGTTCTCGGAAGTGAGAAAACAACGTGCCGCCACCTTTGCCCTATAACTCGCTGCAGTCGAGAAAGCTGATCGCCACCAGCATGCAACAAACAGACCTAAAAGAACCGCAAGAAAATTTCACTGAAATGATCCACGATTCTCGAACCAATGTTCATCCCCAATCACCAGCAATCACTCGACAGCCCCGACGAGTATGTATCTCGTATTCACCGGTGATTACCACGGAAAATTGAGGGACGAGATTAAAAAATATTTTCACCGGGAACAGAACTCGCGGTACGCTAACTCTGCGGGGACGAGCGGCGCAGACGGCTGTAAAGTGTGTAATGATAGTAAACGGAGAGCCGCGCAAACATTTTGACGGAGCAACGAAGACGTTCAAATACTTGAGAAAATGTATCTCGCCTCGGCTGCCGCGGAAAGTATCAATATGCATAAGGGTCTGGGGGCTCGTTTCGCAGTCGAAAATTCAGCCGGGATCAACTGACTGGGCGAACTATAACGAGCTATGAATTATGAATCGGCCGGAGCGAAGGATCGTCTGTGTGCTCGCGTTACCTTTGCGACTGTTCCATTTAACAGACGATCCGCCGCCCCACCGGCGGGCATCAACAAACACATTGTTCCTCCTGTTACAATTATACTCGGTGGCCTGGCATTACGTAAATATTTTGCAGCGCCAGGGCCCGTAATTAAGGATCTATTAAATCAGTTCGCGTTCGGTTAATTATATCAGAATCGCCGCGCCCCAACCATCTGAATACGCCGGCGAATCGCGACAGGTGCGAGAACTAATCGCCGCCAGCTCTCTCTCCCTTCCTCCGTTTGTTGTCTCGATCGTTTTTACTCTTTTCGATTCGTCAGCACGCTTTCACGCGGAACGCGATAATCACGAGTTGGATTGGCGTAATGTGTGCCGTGGCACCGTGGCAATTCAGATATTTTTTTTAGGGGGAGGCTATAAAAAAAGGGCGAGGAAAGTAGATTGGGATATTCAATTTTAGAACAGTAGGGGTTGTATGAAATTTTGTATAGTTTTAGTATTCATTTAACTCTTACAATTTTCAATTAATTATGAAGTAACTGTGATTTTATGACTGTTATCTTTTCTGTTCCGAGAAAACTGTTGTAAAAGGCAGTGTGTTAACTGAAACTTTTATTGCGTACATTTTTGTGGAAATAAGAAAGTTTTATTTTCTTGAAAGTAGGAAGAATTTCTAGTTAAACAGGGACATTTACTTTGCTCTGAAAGAGGTAGAGTTGTGACAAGCAAATTTCCTGAAAATGTTGTGGGGTGGATAGATCTGAAGTTGAAACCTTAAACCGATCAGTGAAAATAGTTATGTAGAAATCACAATATGCTTGCCATTCTGTATTTATCTTCCTTCCAATTCCTCAAATAATACTACTTTAAAAAATATTCCCAACTTTTATAGTTTCACGAGGGTGAACTCTTGCGACAGAATGAAAGTGTTAATGTACAAAGTTAACTTAACACAGATAAGAAACGATTGAAAAGTTAAAAGCTCGATGAATAACTTTTATCTACAAAACTTAACAGTTTCATTCGACCCCTGATGGAAACATGTTGTTTTTCTTTGAATGAAAGTTTCATTTTTTAGAGACGCGGGTCACCGGTGACCCATGTGGCATGAGGCGTAATTTTTAACAGAACTGGAGGTTATCGAGATCGCATCTATTTGAATTATTTTGTTTGTTATTTGTTGCGTTCTTTTGACGTACTTGAAGTTGCTGGTGTGATAATGTATTTCATCGGTGGATCAGTTTTAATAGTTGGCATTCTGTTTGAAACGTAAGTACTCAAAATTCCATTTCCTCCGACTAACATTAGAAAGATATTCTCTATTGCCTCTATGATCAATGAGTCTACATGTCAATTACCTGACGAGATGTTGGAATAACGAGCTACCCTAAAAGTTAATTGATTACAATGACGAATATCTTTTATTATATAATCAAATAATTATTCTTTCTTATTTTATTTGAAATAAGGAATATTATACTTGACATATAAATAATTAGGATATAATTCATTTATCAAATGAAATTCTAAAATTTATTTTAGTAGACCTTGCTTTCCAAAGGAACTTTTGTCATCTTCAGTTGAGTAATTATTTATCGCCTTGGTCCGCTATTTTTTATTTTAAGAGGTGTCCAATCCTGTTTTGGGGTAACAGAAGAAAGTAGCGATGGCCAGGAGAATTGTAACTTTCTCTTTGGGGGTGATCTTCTTCCATTTCTGACCCTAAATCGATGAAAACTGGCGGGAGGTATCAGAGAACTGTTGAAAAAGTCATTTTTTATTATTTGAATGTGTAACGTGAATGTATGCTACTTTGTTCATACGTCTTCTGTTGACTATAACGCAAATCATTTGGGTAAATGGCCTGGACATTTAGAATACTGCATGCGTAATAAAGAGATTTAATACTTCTCTGTTTGAATTTTGAAGCCTGATGTATCGACAACCAGTAAGGTACTTACGCGCGGGAAAATTTAAACATATTGCAAAGCTGATCACACTGATAGCTCAGATATTCCACGCATTTTTTGGTAAATTGCTAATCTTCGAATTTGTAGACAGAGATCAATATTCGGTGCATTATAATATGCTGTTGATATTAGCGAATGGACTGATCACATAATCTTGAGGTTCTGCAATGTCTCCAGTATTTTAGATCTTTCCACATAAGGAAGCAATTCTACACATTTATTACATACTTACACGCATTAGGTGTTTAATATACAAGCTAATCTAAAATCTAAATTTTGGTATCCTCCATGTACATTTATTTCAAGTCTAACGTACGATGTACCATCAGTTAACATACTAGGGAAAGAATTTAGCACAGTCGATATTTATTTACTGTACCGAAGTGAAATACTTACCACAGACACAGACCACAGACGAGGTATAGAATAGACCCATCACCTTATGGGACTTCGTGTCGCCACCCAATCTGTGTTACCGACCCATAATTTCAGGACTGAATTTAGCGACCTCTGTTCATGAACAGCGTCCAACTCAGCAACTACTCTGAAATGTGTTGAAATGCTGAAAGGTGTGCGTGCTTGTGCCTCTACGTGTTAGTGATGCGAACGCGAATTCCCATAAGGTGATAGGTCTATCGTTTTAGCCTATACTTCGCCGATGTTAGTAACTAAGGGGGAGAAACAAGTATCTCACTCATATTTCTCCAAATATTCCTGCAACTATTCACTTACACTAAGTTCAACTAAAACGTATTTATACATTATAAATAATACTACGTGATATGTATAAGCATTAACATTAATGTATCGAACGATTAAACATTGAGAATAAAAGAGAATTCAGTCGGCGCAGAAAATCATTTGCAAATCCAAGGCCAAATGTTACAAATTGCTTGATATCTCGAGTTCTATCGATTATAGTTAATAATAATTTATACTGGGCGGTTAGTGTAAATGTTGTTAACATTATTTGTCACAGCAATAGCCACTGGAATGGATATTTTAGCCGAAAATCCATTTTTGCCGAAGAATTCGCTGGATTTCGCAATTGTAACTAACCGTCGACCTTGTTTTCATCGGGGGACATCATTCCTCGAAGTCTACATAAGGAGCTCACAGATCTTCGTGTACTCAGTCGTCGTCGGTCCTCCGGACTTGAAGGACCTCCGGGAAACCTGGAGCTGCCGAGCCACGTGGATCCACTGGACTTCCTGGGGACCTGGTCAGGGGTTCAACCCTGGTTCTTCCTCCCCCTCCCCCCTGGAGCTGCCGAGCCACCTGGATCCACTGGACTTCCTGGGGACCTGGTTCTTCCTCCCCCTCCCCCCGGAGCTGCTGAACTTGCTGGGGACCTGGTCAGGATTTCAACCCTGGTTCTTCCGCCAGCCTCTCGCCCCTCTGGCCTGGGTTCGTTTATTCGCTTGGTGCTGATGAAATTTTGGGGTTCGGTAAGTCATTTAAAATTTTATTGTTTTGCGAATGTCAAATCTGATTTCTTCGGTCGTTCCCTAGATTCTATATCTAAACCGAAGGGATCGATGGACCTTTGTTTCCATCCATCTCTTTGGTTTAGTAGGCTTCATGTACAGGGAGATCGATGGAACTTTGATTCCATCTATCTCTCTACGGGTCTCCAAGCGCAGCAACCTCCTCGCGGTGAGACCTGGTAATCGGTGAGAACCGAGCCGATTCTAGTCGTATATAAGAATTTCTTTAACTTGCATTACTATGGTAGAACGTAAGAATAAAATATGTAACTTAAAATGTTGTTCGATTGTTCCTACCGAACCCCAGAACACGAATATAGTGTTAAGATGGAAGAATAAGTGCAAGTTGGAATATTTCAGCGAGATACTGGAACTGTTGAGTTTTTCACAATTTTTAAAGTCCTCTCTGCTTCAGCATTTTATTGAAATATACAAAGTTACAATTCCTTTGCGAGGTATTCCACGTTACATCATGAAAGCATGTCTTCCACAAATGATGTTGTTGTTTATATAAATTTGTATGTTAAATAAATTTGTTTTGCGTTAAATAAACCGGAATAGGACAGCAAGGTTAAAAGACGAATGTGATATCGTTTTATTTTCTTCCTCCGTTCTCTTCCGTTGAACGGAATGTGTTCATAAGACGATTTTTAAATTGTTACTCTAACAGAAACATTTGTAAATCGCGGGCATTGACTCTCAAAACATAAACTAGTTTTACTCGTGCTTAATTCTAGTTACAATCTGTTTTGAGACTTCACCGGTAACGTTGCATGCGACACTAAAATGGCAAGGGGGTCCTAGGACCCCCTAAACCGGCGACACAAAAATACATTGCTTGATAGGTCTATTCTATACCTCGTCTGTGGTATAACGGAACAGCTGAGAATTTCTTTCCTTATTCAGAATAGAATACAAAAATAGCAAACAGCTCCTTCTCGCGTTCACCGGGTAATTGTCGATCTATCGGTATTACCATTTCTGTGCAGATAAAAATGCTGTAATACCGACCTGCCGAATCTGCCAGGTCACGTGACGTGTCTACCCCCTTAATGGACAACTGTAAACTGATTGATGTGGGACAGTGCCGACCTTAGACCATATATACTTTGGTCTAAGGTGCCGACAGTGTACCTACTGATTCATACCAAGTGTACCGCGAGGAATAAGTGTTAAGGAGAAAACGGAATAGCTTGGCATTAATTTTATATAATGTGCTCGAATTATTTTGAGAAACACATGCGTCTAGCTCGAGATCTGGACGACGGTATCGATAAATTGAACAGGACATGGAAAATGCCACAGGTTTTAATTGGTTGTTCTGGAGAATGCACCGAAGAAACTAGGTCTCAGATTGAAACAGTACGGAACACTATGCAAACTACAAAGGTTCTAATTATAATTCTACTTGTAATTATTAGTCGAATGGTTTTCGTAAAATAATCTTCTCTAATGTTTTGTCGCGTCAGAGGAAAATAGAAGAAGACCTAATAAATATGAAAGAATATGAATCACAGAGTTCAGAATCTATCGACCAGTTACTTAAAGAAACTGAAGCAACATGCGAATCATTAAAAGAACACTGCGACAATTTAGAAACTGTCTTCGCGGAATATGGTTACCATTATTACAAAAATGATACCTTAGACCTGTAAGCTCTTATTTTGCTGTGGTTTTAGTCCAAGATGCGTGATGCTTTACTCATACTCTGCTTGTATTCGACAGAACTAATGGAAATAGTAATGACCAATCTAATCAGCACTCGACCGAAGGACTGGGATATTTAGAAGTTGAATTTACTCCCAATTTAGGTTGGAAGTGTAAAATAAAGCAAAGCGAGCAGTCAACTCCGCTGTCTAATACCAGCTCTGTATTGCACACAACTACGACGTCTTTAATTAATAATGTGTCACAAATTTTAGAGGATACTTCCATTACATATAAAAACTCTCTAGGTACTCCGATCAGAGAACGTCCGCAGGAACCCAGTTATTCTAAGCATTTTTATAAAGTACTGAAAAAATAAGATACCTAGTTACATAGTTCTCGCTTTGCATCGTGTTAAATCTGTATAAATGATTATATATTTTTTATACAATTATTCATTAAAAGTTTCCTAAGAAATGAGTATACTACATTTTTATACACAGGTAAAATAAACTGTATAATTACAGCCAACAGGTTCGTGTTTACTATGCATTTGGAAAGCCATCACAGATCACGTTACATTGTAGCATTATCTGTTCACAATTTTAGTTAATTTATTTGATAAGTCTTTTATTAAATAAAGTCCGTTTGTTTTATTAAATATCTACAAACTACTGATTTAATAACAGAATTAAAAGGTTTGAATTCTATTCCTTGATTTACTGTTTTTAAGGAAACCTCATTTATAGTTAAATTTTATTTTCAAAAGTAATATAAATAAAAGAAACATAAGTTCCGGTTCACATGAACTGAAATATTGACTTCTTAAAAGATCAATATTAACTAAATAAACGATTTATGGGCATATCAATTTCCGTATGGTTACTTATATGAAATTTACTGATCAAGTATCAACAATAACTGTTTACTTTCAATTAATGTACCACAAAATAATACATACTGACAGAACTTATCATTTCTCCATTGAAATTCTTGTGCACGTGAAAGTGGTGGGAATAAGAGCACGCGTCACGTGGTATTAATTCCCTTTTTATTGTCCTCTTAAAACATAGTGCACAATAAATAACATCAATATATAATCCATCTGCCGCGCTGATCGTTTCCTGATGAGACAGATTACATATTTCATAAATAGTGTTGCATTACAAATAAATACAGTTCACAGTGAGAGTACAGCGATGGCTGAATAATATTAGTGAGCTTACGCTAAACATCGTTTTCACGTGGATGTTGCATCGATTAGATAGTAACTTGTTAATTCAAGATATATTGATAACGGTGAAGAATTTCACGGAATAGTAGGACATTAATAAATAGACGATAAATGTCGACGTAGGCATATGTGTATACGACCGAGAAGAGTCATTAAAATTGCATATATGTGTATGTATGTATGTATAATAACATTTGGTACTTCTCTTAATACTTCTCGTAATACTTCTCATAATTTCTTAATACACATCACAGATATGTCGTTGTTTATAGGAAATAAAAACGTCCAACGTAACGGTATAAACTGAACCACTTATCCATTAATCCTACAATAGGCAAATCGAAGCAGGCTTGATTTCAAATTATATTTATCCGATTCGTTTCATTTCATGGAATTACGGGGGAACAATTTCATTGTGCTACGCGAAACGATTAACGCTTTTCATGCGTATCTACGAAATCAAGAGAGCATACTCATCGTTCTTTCGCTTTACTTCGCTTGTCACTATTGGTATGAAAAGATAAATCGAACTCTGGAACAGTTCTGTTATCCTTAGGTTACTTATTTTTATAGTTTAGGCTGTTCTCAGAATATTGAAATCGACTCGAGATAATTCAAACATTAATCGGCGGTACGTTTTATTCTTGCTCATCTTGTGGACTCAAATTTCGTCCCAAAATTAATTTAACGTTCCACATCAGATGTGAATAGGTAATATTCGTAACTACAATTTCATTGCGTTGATTTTACATTTTTAAAGCAATCGATTCGGAATAAGTGTTGACGTAGACTCGATTTTAAGTTCTGCGACTAATTCCCCTCGGAGAATATAACATTACGGAAGTAATCTTTACACTCGCCGTTCAACAGCTTCAACGAAGGTGCATCGTACAATTGTATAACATCACTAGCTACGCTATAGTAAACACGATACAACACGGGAATTGGTGTGTCGCAAAAATATAATCAACATGTTCGAAGAACCGTCGCACGGAACTATGTTTTAAGAACACCAACAATGCTTGTAACAGTTACCACGAACTTTTATGCAAAGTTATATAGAATAAACATTAATTAAACAGGCAATTGTGCGTTCTGCGTGATAAGTATTTTGTGTATCGATATTCGAGGATTAGAACATGTGACGTCATATAACTACAAAAATCCTGCACAAGAAACATAATACATGCCCAACTATTTCAATTTCATAAGTATCGTTTTACCAAGTATCTTGTCCAAAACTTTATTTAAATCCTTCCTAGCCTGAAATTGAATAAATTAAAACAAACGCGTTTTTATTAATCGACAAAAATAATTTTCCCTTTAAGGCTTAATCTATGTAAAATGAACAACAGTTCATTTGAACTGTTGTTCATTTTACATCAAACAATTGTAACCTAGATAAGGCTCCACTACTAGAGCAGCATCCAATATTTATTTTTTAACACATTTATAGAACATAGTATTTGCGGGAGAACGGTTAAAAATCTTATAAGCCGTTTTATGTCTGAAAACATGTTGATATCTTGTAGTCGCTGCTCCATTACTCCAATCAATGTAAACAATCATTCTGATCCAGCATTCTCTAATCATTCACCTGACCAAAAATTTATAGCACACATTTCTGCGATTAATGCAAGCTATACGTTGCTATCGGAACGTTATGCGAAACTGGTGCTTTTTAGGAAATAAAAGATCTTATGCTCCAAAGAAACTTTGAAAGTTATCGTCGATTCGATACTACAAAGCTACTACGCTTGCAGCCACTTTAGGATATTTGATAGCTGTTGGTTTAAATCGGTCACTCTGATTTCACTTTTATTTCGCAACAAGTGCCGACATATCATTTAACCAACAAACTGTATTAAGATACAAAAACACACGGTTTAAAAATATATGTACCATGGAATCCTTACGAATAAAGCCCAAAACCGCTTAATAACGTTAACTAGTTTAATTTCTCTACTTAAATTCTTTTACGAAGTATCACGTGCAGTTTTGCTTTCTTATATGAAGAGGGAACAGTAACTGGTGTTGCGACCAACAATTTTGACTGTTTTATCGGTCACGAAACTTTTAATGCGCTACAATATCGAGATTGGATTAAGAACGTCAGTTAACTTCCAGCTGACATAGAACTTTTCAAATTTACTTTTTTTTTTGGCACTAGAACAGAGTTTCAATAGAATGGAATGCTCGAGAAGAATGTAAGTACTCTTTTTTTTTGTACAAAATTCTTAATCCGACCTCAATTAAACTTCAGATATGAAGTGTTTTTTATACGTCTTTATGCAATTATATATATATATGTATGTATATACGGAGTGTCCTAAAATTCAGGGACTTCTCGAAACATGCAACATCCTGCTGCAAAAAGACATCGAAAAGTCCTTTACCGTTTTAGGATCCAAGGCTTCCCTGTCGAGATATTAACTGTTGATCATTTGCGGTCGAACTTCTGGACCACGCAGTTTAAAGCCAAAACAGCTGAGCGCGAAGCAGTGACCCCTACAACGCACACGCAGCAGTAGTACACGCACGCGTAGACACGGATTCATACACACAGTAAAGCCGATTGCGCTGGTTCAAACCGTGAAAATGATGGTCGGCTCAACTGTGTGTATGTGAACCTGTATCTACACGTGCCCCATGCGTGTGCGTGCGAGCCTACGCTACCGTGCGCTCAGCTGTTTCGGCTTTAAACTGCGCGGCCCAGAAGTTGAACCACTAATAATCAACTGTTAATATCTCGAGAGCGAAACCGCGAATCCTAAAACGGTAAAGGACTTTTCGATGTCTTTTTGCAGCAGGATGTTGCATGTTCCGGAAAGTCCCTGAATTTTGAGACGCCCTGCGTGTATATATATATATACATATATGGTATACATGTGCACGATTTCCAATCACACCGCAAATAAAGGCTAAACAAAAGCATATGCTATTTACCTAAACTATTTGGAATGTACTACTAAACAGCTATTGACACTACTAATACATAGAGTTTTAACGTCATTGGATAAGTATTCCTCACGCCCCTGAAATGTAGCACGAAGGTTTTGCAATTTCGAAGAAACAAATTAATAGAACTGCGAGAACCATGGGCCCACAGCAAATCATTCGGATGTCCGTTGCGAAAACTTCAATGCTCCACGTACAAAGTTCTTAAAACTTACAGCGACACTTTTATGTTTTAAATAATGTGGATTTTTGGTCGATGAACGGTTACATTGCGTGCAATTATAATCATACGTTCAAATAAAATCTTTCAGAAAATACACTGATAATAGATATGTGGCCAAGTGTGGTCGTTTAAAATGTACATTTTGGTAGTCGCATTCTTAAATACCTTTATCTGTCTTGTACTTATGTCACCGCGCCATAACAGTAAAACCGTCAAGGTGTCTCATTCTCTGAGCTTCTTTTTGTAACTACCATAAAACTTAAGAGAAATATGAATATATCATGGTAAATACTATGGCATAGTAATAACTACGTAGGTACACAGTACAGAATTTACAGAAAATCAAGGTGATACATTACAGAAGTATTTTCAATTAATACCTTGATATTAAACTTCGAATTATAAATACTTAACGTCAAACATTGAATATGCAAACTTCTTTAACATACTTATAGTTGACGCGATAAATTAAATCCCATTCTTCTATACTATTTACCAAAAAAGAAAAACCCTTTTGTATACATACAACGCATATTAAAAAATATATATATCTCCTTAAATACAAATGAAGAAGAAAATCCGGGAGAAACTTAAACTTATCTCATACATTTCATTCGACTATCCCACGATATCGTTCTTGTGACTAACGTAAATAAACAAATAAGACGAGGTCCATTTTGTGAGCTGATCGCTGATATTATCAACGAGTACGGGTGTTATCAATTATCATTGTACCGTGGCGGTACACTCTTCTCTTATCAAGGTTCGTAAACGGGTTTCCTTGCGATTCTTTAATCGTGTCATAAATTTAATCGTAGTTTTCCGATTCCTGTTGCACCAGCTTGAACCGACGCGGGCTCTTGACACACATCGATCCATGACCTTCGAGGGAAAGGCGACCTTTCCGTTGGAGGTATCTAGTTATGTAACGAGCGATCAGCTGTTGCGGTCGTATTTGCCATTCGTCCAGGACTTCCTTTGGTGCCATCACCTATACGAACATAACAATACCTCACAGCAAATTAATCAAACGCGGATATATATGTCCCTACAAATGTCACTCATTAATCGAAGAGCTTTATTCTTTTAATACTCGCCTGGCGGATACAGAGTCCATTTTCACCCACTCTAGCAAACTACTAATGATCGGTACTCACCACTTATTGTCACCCATATTTTAGGGCAATAAGAATCTCCAAGTTAATATAAATACATAGTCTATGATGTGTATAAATTAAATTATACTATGGTTCAAAATGGATTCTACATCAAGCGTGTATTTATTTCCCAAGATGATCATGAGGATCACAGAATTTGCTCGCGAATTTCACAACAGTGCACTCTATGCGTTTCAGACACTATATGATATTATACATGGTGTGCAGTGGTGGATTTAGAGATTTGACGCCCCTAGGCTAATAAGCGTCTGTCGCCCTTTCTACGAAATATCATAAAATATTTTAATTCAAAAGAGTCGGGGCATTTTTAAAATGAATTCAATATGGTAACTCACATATGAGTTATTGCTAATTTGCTACATGAAAAAAAGTGAATTGTTTTTAAAGTTGTTACAAACCTCTGTGTTTAAAGCTTTCACAATTCCTATCGCTCAAAATTGTCGTTTCCCAAATTTTGTCGCGCCCCGAAATTTGCCGTTCCCTAAAATTTGTCGCGCCACGCAATTTGCCTTTCCCCAAAATTTGTTGCTGCTCAAGTCGTTCCCCCCAAATTTTCCGCCCTAGGTTTCAGCCTACTTAGCCTATACACAAATTCGCCCGGTGTGCACTAACTATATGCAAAATTCCAGCCAAATCGATGGCTTTTGCGAGTGTTGTAAGGAATAGCCTTGCAAGTTGAGTCACCAAATGTGTTTCTCATCCCTCCTAACAGAGTCATGTTAGGAAAAGTCCTAAAGTCCTTTAGTAAACACTAAAAATGTATTTATAAGCCCGGGGAAAGAACCTGGACGTGTTAGGGCAAACAAATCCCGTGGGCCCAACATGACCCTGCAGTAGGAAATATGAAGAAGACAATGATTTGTAGAATTAAGTGGAGTCTATGAATTCTAAGAAGCTGCACTTGCAAAGTCTAAATTGCTAAGTGTAGAGAATCGCAGATCACGTACCTGGTCACCCTTAAACCGATCTAGAAGCGCCACACAGACAACTGCCGATTGGATACCAGCGAGATGCGTGAGTGCTGCAAATGCCAGACTCTCCATCTCGATATTCACTACGCCAGCTGAGTGCAGCTTGTTCAAGTATTCCATTTTGTCGTTCTCCGTGAACTCGCAAAACGCGCCGTCCAGTCGGCCCTGTCCTTCGTAGAAGTCGTAGGTACACATGGTTTTACCGATTACAGTGTCGTAGGGATCGTCGCGATGCGCCAGGGCCTTCAAATCGCGTGCTAACTGGCGGTCGAGCTTGGCAGGCCGCTTCACCAGTTTACCAAGTACAGGCTGCAAAGCAGATTTTTTACTGGATAAGTACATTTTTTTAATAACAAATTTAACAGTGCATTCAATCCGTTCTTTGTTTGTTAGTGGCAACTTGTAGCTTCATCCAGAACATCACCTGACCAATCTGAATCTTAAAGATTAATCGATATTGTAGTAACGAAGAGGGCAACCGATAAACAACGTATAAGAGGCTGTATTCTATATGAATATATCGACAGAGAAAAACTTCTGCGAAAGCATGCAGATCAATATATTCTTTTCTTGGTAAGACTTTTCTTGGTATAGCATATGATGTATGCAAATATTGGTTTCAAGTTTTAGATACTGTTTTTTTTTAAATTTAATTTTTTTAAAGTGTTGTCTAAATATGTACGAATATAGACATAAAGTGTTTAATTAACATAATTTAATGTTTTCTGATTTAAAAAAAAAAATAGAAATAGGTATCGTCTTATTTTCAGGCCAGCATACTATGAAGACTCCTTAAACGTTTCAAATAAAATATTTCGATCTTGACAATCGTGAACGTCCTGGTACCCTCGAAAAAGTGGTATGTAACTAAGAATTGCAAAAGTTATTGAACGAAAATTCAGCATAAACACAAAAAGGACTTGCAGAACAACAATAAATAATAATAACTTTCGCCTGACGGGGAGAGGTTTTTAGGTGTCCGCTTCCGATTGCTTTGGTTTTTGGAGATGTTTTAGAGGACCGAAAAATAAGATATACGTGTTTTTTCTTTTCGGCCCGTTTGCATATTTAGGGAGTGAAACCACCCCTTAAAATTCATAAAAATATATATTGATGAGATTGTTAAATTAATGTCAACGACAATCTTTTCTTTTGCAACCAGCTGCTTACTTAACAAAAACTTGGATATACTATAATATTTTTTTGGTCTTTTCAGAAAGTACTAGTAACTAGTAGCATTAGATTTTGTTTAACACTTTCTTATTTAACATTTCTTTTTCATATTTCTCTTTACCTTTTTCCCCCTTTGTTTAGTATTGCAAGGCTTTTTTGGGAGTTCCATTTCACATTGTCACTTCAACGCGCATTAAAAATCAAGTAAGACCGAAACCACCACTTCTGTACGTTTCATAGCATTGACACGATCTCTTACCAGTTCCAAACAGGGTTGCAACATTCCATCGACCGCTTCTTCAGAAATTACCACGGTACCACCTTCAACGCCGATTCCGCCGCAAGTGCCGATCCTAAAGAATATTGGATCCCTCACTTTTGCGTGGTACATCAGCTTGATGATTTCGTGGAGGAGAATTCCAACCGATGGTATGCCCATTCCATGCTAAACAAAAAACGCACATGTTCCGTAAGTACATTCTTCCTTAAAGAGCTACTTATACTTGAACACTCTGGGAAAAAAATAATTTTCGTTCCTTTTTGTAATTTCTTAAAGTATGAAGCATTGAGAACGTTTTTCTTTTTAAGTATGTTGATATCAACGGAGTTGTCATGTTTTAAATGCTCGCCACACACCATGCTCCACAAGTCAGAAATTAATAATCTTGGTAGTATATATTTCCAATTTTATTACGTTTCATGGACACCTTAAAGGTAAAAACATCCCCTCAAGAAAATGGTGAGTTTTCAGATTATCGTGAATATTTACGAAACTATAAAAGATATCAAAAAGAAGTTAAATTCAAACTTCTATGGTCTTTTATGTCCTATAAAGCTGCGATAAAAAATACGCGAAAAACATTATTTTTTCCAACAATTCTTTATCACCATATTGTAGGATGTTGAAAGCCATGAAACATTGAATTCTAAAATAAAATGCCTATCTATTTTCCGTAATACCGAAAGTGAAGGGTCATCTTGAAACAACTTTCAACGTGTAGAAAATTAGCAATAATTCATACGTGAGCTGTCATATTGAATTGATTTTAAAACTTTCTCAACTCTTTTAAATTAAAAGGCGCTTGTTAGTTTGGAGGCTCCAAATTTCCAAATTCATCCCAGAATGTTTAGAGAATATTCTGCTGAACTATTTTAATTGGAAAATCAACGGGGAGATGCGTTATAAATCGATATTTTCCATTCCATCGTCCACACATTTTATATTACTATAAAAAAAAATTAACTTTCGGTTACGTAACTAACAAATTCCGTTGCTTTTCATTTTCGACGAATCTTTTTTGCAGCATCGTGTCCATCTCCAAAAAATACAGAAGAACGTTTAGAAGAACTCCTACGTTTTAAAAGCCTTTTAAAAAAAAATATTTATTGGCAACACTTTGATACATGTACTATTAAATGATATCGAATTGAATCATAAGAAGCTAATAATTCATTAAAGAAAAATTCCAAACTCGACTCATTTTCATTTAGGTTCGTGCAATTCCTTAAAATAAAAGAATTCGAAACTTCATCCCTTCGACTTTGCTGCCTGATCGCGGAGCAAAGTATACAGGTATCGTAATTTTTCTTCGCACCATTCGCGAGGTTGAATTTTCTACGGACACGTTAACATATTTTACGTTTTCGCATCAATCAACGTGTTATCGCGTTACACGGATGATTTGCACAAAGCGATAGTGAAAAATAGTTCAGTCAGCAAGGCGAGTAACTGGTGCGTGGAAGAATGTGCGAAGGGAAGAGGCGTGCGATTATGGTGGAATGTTTTCTGTCAGAATATACAAGGTGTTCTGAAGAAAGACGATTTCCTCTGGGGAGAAACTGGGGAAGGTGGGCCGAAGAAAAGAAGTTCGTATAAACGTATTATAAAAAATCAACACCGTAGGTACCAATAAATTTTAAGAGTATCTACCAGCATTACAAAGCTGTAATAAGATCTTGAACTGGCTGCCACATTATTTGTGTACTTCAAGGTCGATAAATTGCAGAAATCACTTTCGCATTTATTAGAATACAATCGGTGTGATATTTTTTGTCGCAACTAATTCAATATTCGAAAATTCTTCACAATTTTCGAAAGGGTCCAACATAGATTTACCTACTGTGCGACTTGTAAAATTCATCAGCGTTGCAAGGTTACATTTTTATAAATAGCGAAAAAGGTGCATTTACCGAAAATGTTTTTCAATATTACCGCCCTAACTTTACACGTATTTTACACGGATCATCAGCGGTGAATGTCGAGGGGAGGTTTCAAAACTAATTTTAGTAAAACCACTACTGTGTAATATATGGCACTATTATTAGTAACCAGTAGTAATATAGATAAACCAGAAGCATGTTCTATCTTTAAAACTACTATATATAATTTAATGGGACTTTCTGCATTGTATTAATGATGTCTTAAATTATAGAAATATGTTTTTTGTTTTATAATTAATCATTGCAGACGCCACTGGGGTGTCGTTAAAGTCAAGGCGTCAAAAAAATGATCCCAATCGGTGGGACCTGTATCTCCAAAAGTTATTAGCCGATTCGTCTGACACTTTTCTTATTTTGAAGAATATACTTCTGACTAGGGGGACCGAACCAGAAAAAATTACAAAATGACATTTTTTTTTAGAAAACGACACTCGAAGTTTGAAATCACTTTTTCCCTATAGTTTTCATCCTTTCAACGCCTTAGAAAATTATGGATTTTCAATTTTTGTAATTTGTCTGGTTTCCTCCCTAGCCAGAAGTATATTCTTCAAATTAAAAAAAGTTTCAGTCGAATCGGATAATATCTTTTTGAGATACAAGTCCCACCGAGTTTAAGAACACTGTTTCGGAGAAAACCCGTTTAAAGTAGAGATGTACCGACTAGGGTTTTGGCCGACTAGTCGCCGATTACAAAAGTGGCCGGATAGTTGGCTTAAGGAGTTGCGCCACTCATTCGAGACGAAACAATTTTTCCCCTGAAATTATTCTTTTCCAGGATTGTATACTTACACTAATAGAAAGGACCGGCCCAACTTTATACATGGAATACCGGTACGAATACTGGCTAATGTCGAGGAGCGTCGTTCCAGCTGGAATCTTGTATCCTATTTCCTTCATTATAAAACGAGCGAAATCTTCCATGCGTTTCGGTGTTCCGCCCATGCACACGAACTGTAAAAAAAGATACAACCACGTGTGATTTTTTCTTTGCGAATGCACGGTATTTCTGGTAATTATTTCAGGGGCTGTTGAAGACACAAGTATGATATTTTGTTTAAAAGTCTTTTCATTTAAAGGTGGAAACATAATGTTGGACCACCTCCAGTTGTGCTTTTTTTTAAAGATTATTATATACAGAGATTTCAACTTAATTTCACAGCTTTTCTAATGAAATTATACATATACTGTCATTGCCTTTGAAGGTATATGTGAAAACATAAATGAAGTAAACTTTTAATTAATCATTTGTTTCAGGATATATTTAATAGCAGCACACATTTTTTGTTGAACCCTGCGTAGTGTACCTACTAATTTATCATTTCTTTAGGTGTTTCAATTTTCTTATTTATAGTTTTATTTTATTGTTGTAACAGGAGATATTCCCAGTATTATTGGGGGCAAATACCTATTAAGCCTATTTTCAGTTCAACAAGTCGAATCACCAGCTATAAACAAAATATGCACGCGGGAGGAGCAGCGGCCACAGCTGTTGAGTGCCCCAAGTTATCAAACGCTAAGCAGTAAATTAATCATAGGGTCGGGTTTGCATCAGTTTGTAAAACACGTCACACCATGTTGTAGTCTGAATTCAGGTGACTGGACTCGTTGAACGAACCATAATAGCCATTAAGAGCTTCTGATACAGAAACCTTAGAATCTTTTCTGATCCATTACCTTATTTTCAAATTTCCCGTAAATGTAGCAGAACTTATCAAACATTCCAATTACTTTAAAATGAACAATTATTACTTAATAATATTCAGTATTCTATCTACAATTTTCCAAACAGAAACGCCAGATTTATAAGAAATGTGACGTAGAATACTTTAAATTACAAACATTGTAAAATAAAAGTTGCTTTTCTATGTTTCAACCGTGAAGACTTACTAAATGATAATTACGTTTAGACAATAAATATAACAGCATTGAACTCTACAAAATTCGTGTTTTACTTTACAGATTTGCATAAAGCTAAATATCGAAAGCGTCAGATGCGATAAAGTTTTAAGCGCTTCGAGCATCGAACAAAATGCAAAAATACGTTGCTTCTTTCGTTCCCGATGCTGCTTGCAAAATGTGACCACAGAAATTGCTCTTTTCTTAAATGGAGCCCGCAATTCAAGTCCGCCCTGTTCAAAATAATGGAGCGTGGATCACGACCACCGTTGTGCAGGTACTTGAATACGCATAGAAACTTTGTATTGTTCTATTTAGGTCACGAAATGCTGTACCTTCTGTTAACGGCGAAACCACCATTGATACACTGTTATGAATGCGTTGTAACCGCGGTTTCGTTGACAGAGCAGAAAAACACCGCGAACAATGCGCACCGTCGTCCTGTCCAGCATTAATCTAATAAATTACTCATTGCGCGCATTGCTTCGCAATTACGATGAGTTATGCAACCATCACAAGACAAAACGCTTATCACCTTGTTTTAAATTCATTAGACAGACATTCATATTAATTTTTCATAAGAATTCATTTCCATCGATCTTTCGTATTCAGGATAACTGCACGCTAGAAGTATTACATAATACGTTGCGCAACAAAAAATGGCCAAATACCCAGAAGATTTGTGATTTATAAACATTTTGAATAATGAAGTGTCATTGCATCGAATTTATTATTCTATGCATCTCAAGAAGGTTGTATCTATTTTTTAGTTGGAAAAGGAATGAAAAAGTGGCCACGAATGAAATTGTACAGTTATAAGTGAGTTTTAAGAATCTGCAGTTGCATGTTGGTGCTTAAGGATGAACTTCAGTAACATTCAAAATAAGCGAAAATCTTTGAAAATTGGAGGAATGAATTTTTCTGCAATAGTAAAAGCCCTCGCAAATTTTTAGGAAAATTGATTCGGTAGTCTTTGAATTATTTAACTTTTAATTTAACGTGTGTTCTTATGGGAAAACGCAACATTGAGAAATATAACTACAAAATTATAAGTGAAATGTTAGGCCAAAGTTTTTGAAATTTTGTGTATAGAAATATCAAGCACCGAACTATATTGCCACAAGAATTCCGGACAATTGATTAATATCTTGGAAATTGATTAACTTTTGGCTAAGATTGTCACTGAAATTCATCCTTAAGTGAAACTTGGTGCGTTTTAACAACGTATCTGTTCTGTTAAGTATGGCGAATATAAACGTATGATTACAAGGTATTTGAAGAGAGATTATTTCATAAAATACACTGTTCAAAAGAAATAAATGGTGATGTGCTTTAATGGGATAATGAATATTTTGAAACCTAGTCATATTGTACGAGCTAAACGTTTAGAAGAAAAAACTTTTCATGTTAAATATACACTGCTTTCTTTTTATTTCCGGCATTTAGTTTACTCTGTGTCATCTGATACTTGATCAATTCTGCAGCCACGAGCTCTTAGAGCTGTTTCAAGCTATTCCTTTATAAAGTACTATGATAAGGGAACCTTATTGCAGGCATACCGAGCAATAGTGACGTCTCCAATGCACATGCCTACACAGCAGATGGAAAGTAGGCGTAGTCATAGTCCTCTTTCACGCTATAGCGCAAACTCTGTGTGATTAGCATTGGTTAGAGTTGAGATTTACCAAAGCACATTCCCATTTTCCTATTCTTTGTTTGGACATGTCCGTTACAGACTTCATCATAGCTCAGTATCCTTAGATAAACATTAATTATTGTGAACATAAGAGAACATTAAGTATTATACCTATCGGGAATTCTTCAATTTAACTTTAGTATTAATAGAGTTAGCCAGCTTATGAAACATGTCTTGCAACAAATTACGTGATACAAATGTGGAACCAAAATAGTTTGGTGGAACTATTGCCCATTTCCTTCGACGAATAACAGCTTTGATAATACTTAATTAGGAACTGTCACGTGATATATTCAGTTCTCGAAAACCTTCCTTTGACACTTCTGCAAATAAAACATTTAAAAAAATCAATTAAAAAAAAGTAGAGTATTAAATTCTATTTGAAAAAGAAAGTAGTTAAACTACATACCGGAGTGAAACCTTTCTTAAACTCGCCATTATTTTCTCGTTTCTAAATAAAAAAAGAGACACAACCCGTCTCACGATCGGTTACATAACTCAGGATGCATACTGCTTGGAACGAGTTCGACTCCGTAAATTAAGTCGCAAAAGGCACATTCTTCATTTCACAACCTTCAAACACACCATTTACATCAGCAACACACCACACGTGTATCCCGGCGACAGCGCAGTCAAGTTCAAACATTTTGTGGCACACGACCGTTCGTTAAAATATTGCGTCAAGCATGCAAAGTGCAAGGACGTATGATGTAACTATTTATTGACCGTAATGGTAACGCGAGGATGAAATCAATGAATCTGCGGCTTCGTGAAGAACACTGTGAAGGACTTAGTTTGACTAACAGAAGCGGAGAGAAATCAATGCTCCATAGGGTAAATGGTACTTGTAAAAAGTAAACCAGTTTACGATAAAAAAATATCCAATTTCAAGATCACGAATTGAGATGTATTTGCACGAAAATATTGATCGAAAATTAGATCATCGATACGCAGAATTTCTTAAGACCACTTGAAGCTTATAAATGCATTAAAATCAAGTCACGACGAAAATTTTCAAACATTCTAAACTATTTGTCACCTGAGAGATGGTAAAAGGTGGAGACCAATAACGAGCAATATTTTTAATAAAATCAAGCCTATGAATTCTTGAATATTAATAAGAAAAGTTAGTATAAAATATTAGATAGTAAACGAAATTACTTGTGCATTGCCCTAATATTATTGTACAGCTGAAATGAAAGTCGTGGCAGGGTAAAAACCGTTCACGAGAAATGTCGTCGTAGTGCTCATATAGTTATTCATAGTATCAGAAGAAATAGAGCGCCTAAAGAATTTAGTACTTTCATTTACCTTAATGTCACCGAACATCTCGACAAGATCGTGGGAGCCACTGCCCAGGGCGAGATGGTACAGGATATCTTGATCCATCAGCTCGATATTTGCATTTCGGAGTCGCACGGATCCATCTCTGTACCTGGAAACACATGGAACGCAGTGGTATTAAGAATGGAAAGAATTTCGCGTGTTGCGTACTTGTGCCGCCTGTCTCTAGGATCTTATAAATAAAAACGTATTTTTATCGTGTACAAACATGTTTTCATTATAGTTTATCGATACCTCTGACGGAATCATTTACGATCACAGAAACGCTCTGATCAAGGCTGGTTTATTTATATAGTGTAACAATTCCATAATGGATGAGGCAGAATCTTGTAACGTTAATGACGTACTACCTAGGTTTTCCATTCTTTTTATATTATATTACTATCTTTTGTAGTATACCTACATGTTGAAGAATTATTTAAGTAACTCCTGCATGTGCTTTGATTTATTTCACTCTACAAAATAAAGTGCATCACCTGGATGGACTAAAAATTAATTTTTCAAGAAAAGGGGACAGATGAATTTTTTTCAGAAGTTTTAAAGTATTCCTATGCCTAGATTTTCTGGGGGAACAGGGAGAAGAATAAAATATGTTCGATTGTGCATTCGCGTAACGTGAAATATTAATAACGGTTTGAGTCTGATTAGAAAAAGAAAATGCAATCCATGCAAGTGCAAATCGAATGATCGTATGACGTTCTATCGCCATTAAAGGGCTTAAGTGGCACGGAGAAACATGGTGCTTGTACGAATACGAATCGAAACTATTTTCGTCGTTAAAAAGCGCGTGTGGTGCCAATGACTTGTGCCGGTTGAATCACTGCCAATGTATGTAGAAGTACTCGTAAGAGCGTGTTTAAACAGGGTGGTTCTGAATTACAAGGAAATTAGCCGGCATATTTTTCGATCGCAAGCGAAAAATAATAAAGTAGAAGTATAATTTTCGAATGACGAGTTAACTCGTCTGGACCAGTGAATTAGATTTTTCAAATGACGAGTTAACTCGTCTTGACCAGTGAAATAGATTTTTCAAATGACGAGTTAACTCGTCTTGACCAGTGAAATAGATTTTTCAAATGACGAGTTAACTCGTCTTGACCAGTGAAATAGATTTTTCAAATGACGAGTTAACTCGTCTTGACCAATGAAATAGATTTTTCAAATGACGAGTTAACTCGTCTTGACCAGTGAAATAGATTTTTCAAATGACGAGTTAACTCGTCCAGGCCGGTTATAACTTGTGGAAAACTAGCAGAAAGAACCAATACGTCTTAATAAACCTAGGTTTATCAAGTAATCGACTTTCGAGGTATTCGATTTTTGGTTTATAATTAATTAATCGCTCGATGGAACTGACGCGATAATCGCTTCTGTCAATGATTTGCACAATTTCTCTGTAATCGAACTTTTTTCACATAATCATTTATAGAGTGTTATCAACAGGAAAAGATAGTCGCGCAAGTTTGTATAATCAGACTTTCTTCTTCGATAAAAGATACAGGAAAAAATCGATTACGATTAATCTCTCCACGATGAAAAGGAACGTAACTCGATCGTTGCGAACGAAGAAATGTTATTAGTGTATTGAAAATGTCTCATTCAAGCTTTCCTACATTTTAAATTAAGTTGTATGTAGGTAATAGACATTCGAGAATAGCAACCCCTGTGTTTAGACGCAATAAAATAACTTATAGGTTCAACGAAGGTAGCATGAACTTGAGCCTTTTGAAAAATGGAAGTAATTATTACAGAATTCCAAGCCTTTGCAGTGTGTATAAAACCTTTAACGAATTAATTACAAATTGTAAGTAAATGCTACACAAGAATGTATGTCGATGACAAACCACAATTGCACACCTAATTGGGGTTTGTCGGTTTTTAAAAACCAGGTTTAAAAACCGTTTTTGGGATGAATTTGTAAAACTCGAACACCGTGTTTTTTTTATTTGCAAAGCCGGTTTTAGATACTAGAATTATTGATATGTAAAATTAATTAATTACTTAATTATAAACGTTAACATTTTGACTTGAAATCGCCTCGTGCACAAGCACAGTGTTGTAAAAGTTTACTGTAAAACCAATCTTCATGAGTTCATATGTGCTGAAGAAAAATACTATATGAAATAAAGATTATAATTTATATTTTTCACAGATTTCAGTTATTTTAGTTTTTATTTATTTGGTTTTGTATAGAGTATATTTTATTTTGTTATATTTTTGTAATTCAATAAATGTTAAAAAAAAAATGTAATAAGTATAAATATTTTTTACTGTTTTAATTATACATTTTTGGTAAAAATTTGAAAACCGGTTAAACCTATTTTTTGGAATGCTGGAATTCCAATAGCGGTTTTTGTATAAACCCTACATATAATTCATAAAATTTACAAAATACATTAGTAAATATGACGCAAACACGGATGAAATAAATCCTTGTGCAAAAATTAGAATGATAAAATAACTTTTTTCCGAATGAAATATTGTTTTCGATAAAATCCCTAAAGGTGGAACTGATCGAACACATTTTCAAAATGGGTTTTCTTGAAAACGAACCCTCGCATGTGAAAACTTTATTCCATATTTTCGATTCATTTTTACATGAAAAATCGCCCTCTATAAATAATTATCTATATAATTATAACTATATTCTCTATAAATTATTACCTCTATAATTATCACTATATCTCTATAACTGATTAATTATTGCTTGCACTTTCTCCTGTGATAACCTATTATCAATTGGAATTCGAACGAATTGTCCTATTGGAGTGTTTTCGAAATTTAAAATAAGATTTGTAGGTGGCCCCCACTTCCATTAAATTTCCATAAAAGTCAATCTCGGTTTAGCGCGGCAAAATTGAGTTAGCTGGTAAGCGAGAAGCACGGTCCACTGATAATTGCGTTCGTCTGGGACATCGACCTAAAAATTAGGTATGCTAATGGAAATGTTCGCGAATTAGTCGGTGTACCCAGTGCAATGATAAATTCATTCATGAGTAAAAAAGGTATCACCGACGAAAGCCGCTACCCTGTCGTCAGTTCGAAATAATACGATGATGATGTATGAAATTTAAATTATACCCAAGAAAACAACGTGTCCCAAGAATATCTCGTAAATTAAGAGCAGAGGGAGCAAATTTAATTACACGAACTTGTTCCACGTTTTTTACTTGTTCATACTGATTGAAGCGTGTATCGTGAAAAATAAGAATATTTTATAGTTTAATGGTGTACTTCCTGTTCTATATTATTCCCAATAAATGTATTATTTAAAATATTGCAAATCCAAGGATTTATTTATTGCAAGCATTCTAAGGAAAAATTTAAGTTCTAAATATCAATTATTAGATATATTATATCATGAATGAAAAAGAAGTGACAAATTATTAATAATATTCTCAGGAAAACTTTTCTTATAAAGTGCAAGCACTTCGTGTGTATCGAAAATACATTTACAAGACATTCTTTTCCTGAAGAAGGCTATTAATTTTACTCGACCTGTTGGAAGATTTATTCCCCATTCGCGAATATGCTCTCTGTACTGGAACAGCAATATTTTCCAACAATACAAATATAAATGTAAATTTCGCGAACCACAGGAGACGTTGCATTCTGAAACTGCATTTATCATCTGAAATTACCTTTACAAACATTACATATTAAAATTGTTGCCGGCGATGAGGCATCACTATACCCTTTCACGTATAAAATAGAAATGTATTTGCATATTCCAACAATTATTTAACTCTTAATTACTTATGCTACCAACTGCTCAACTCGTTTACTTGATTTGTGTGCATGTGCATTGTATTACTCATTCCCACGTAGCGAAGGTCAGTCTGAATTTTCAGAATTAGTTGCCGTAAATTTCTACGGTATTTCATAACAAAATGAATTAATCCCACTGCAAAGTCGCGATAAAATGCGTGAAGCATATATGCAACTGGCAATTAGGGCTTATAAATAGATGTTACAGATAAGGAATTATTAAATGTAACGGTGCGTTTTGACCGAACGAGCGAATGCTCGATTGCCCCGCTCCCACTTCGACAAAAGTCAAGTTCAACCCCTTACCGACACACTAAATTTTAGAAAAACGTTTAAAAATTATATCCTTTTTTATTTTACTATATAGGAAATATTTATAAACTGGGATGACAGTTTTTCGAAATGAGCGTTTACTTTTTATTCTATCGAACTCCGTAATATTACGGAGGTAGAATTTTTAGACTGTTCGCGAGAAATGTAATATTACGGAGGTTGACGTTAAGAGGGGGAGGCTCGTGTAGACTTGAAAATTATCAATTTTTTTTTGCATAAATCAATAGTTGAGCATCACGAAAATATGCTCAAAAATCGCAGATCGAAATCTGAAAAATTAAACCGGGAATAGCCGGTTTTGCTACAGAGCAGCAGGTGATGCAGGTTTACCAGAAAACTTTAAACGCGTTTTTCTCAAATCGGCGGTTTTACAATTGGCGAACAATGTAAGTAAAAAAATATTCAACCAATCGACTTGGCCTTGCGCATAGATATTAGTGAACACTTTCCTCGTAGAAATCAGATGTTTGTATAATGACATTGTTTAAATAAATAGTTTTTTTGCAACATTTAAGGCAAAATTTCGTTAATAAAAGTGAACTTTTTTTCAAGAGGCCGCCATTTGTTCAACTTTGCATCTTTTATCCACAAATATTTTCTCAAATACAAACTGCAACATATGAAAATTTATATTTCTAGAAAAAGACGAAGAAGCATGTCTGTATGGGTATTATAAATGTACAATGATCACTGGAAGTTAATAGATTCAAAAATTCGGAAACAGTAACCAGGGTCATCTTATCCAGTAGGCCTAGAACCTACGGAAAATGAAATTGAAAAATGAAATTTTAAATAAGAATGTACCCTAAGATAATAAAAACAGAATCGCAAATATAATTTAATTTAAAAAATAATGTATTAACAATTGAAAGACGTGAACAACAATTTGAAAGGGTTTACAAGTACAGTTTTTATGCAAAAGTGCCTAAGGCCTACGATGATCCTAAAACGGCCCTGATGGCAACTCAAAAATGCCGCTGGGGTGCGATGAACTCCATGTGACCAATTTTTTAATATAAGAAACAGTGTCCACGAAGAGCTAGTAGTAACTATAGTAAGAACTACGTAACGCTTATTTAACAAACTACCTTCAATACATTATTAATCATATTTTACAGTATTTACTGCATCCACTTCAGTGAGTACCAATTCCGATGCCCGTGGATTCAGAGGCCAAAGGTACTACTGTGTACCATATCTGGCGCACAAACTTTATTACGAGGAGACCATCGGAATAACTAAGCAACTCCGACAGTCAACGTGTGAAGGGGTGACAAAAATGTGAAATATGTTTCTTGTCTAAAACTGAAACATACGAAACATTGTTGAAGCAAAGTGAACCGTGTAAATTCGCCTTTACTGTGGAACCCTACGCCGTCAGACGACTTAAGGTCTTTTCATACGCGCCACCTCCGTGGCTTGCAGCTAGTAGATCTCAAGTGTATTTACTTGGCAAATATACCCCTGGTTTAACAAAGGGACACGAGGAAATAGAAAATACGCGAATGTGCCTGAAATAGCACTCGCGAGGCACAGAAATATCCCGCGTGCAAAGGATCTCATTTTCAAAGGACTCGCCCCGAGAATAAAGCAGATAGCTGATCGATACGAAGACACATTTCCACTGTATTCCTTGGAATAAACATTCTGTCATTCGACGCGATCATTGGCTGCATTGTTCTACGAAACGCCATCTCGGAACAATGACGCGCAGACTTGTATCTCCTAACATCCTATTGTCGACGGTAATTTAATAAGCTTACTTTCGATTCTCAGAATCCCCGTATAGATACACTGAAATCGAAAACTGCCACGTTCAGTTTGCTGCGGAGACGAGAGAGGAACACTGCTTACACTGCCAACTACCTAGCTTGTCAAACAGCATTTTTGCTGAATGTGGCTCAAATTACTTCGTTGAACCTCGTCTCGTGCCACGATGGAAATTCGGATTTCTGGTAAGACTATAAAATCTGATGAGACAAGTACATTACGATGTTCAGTTAAAGAGTCCTTGTAGGAAACACTGTAAGTGTTGAAATTAAATTCTTTTTTATTGGAAGATGTTCTGCGTGCCAATGGTAATACTATGCTGTGGAATTTTAATGCAATTTCCCTTTGCAAATAAGTTGCCAATCCTGCTAAATGATGGTACCGCTTGTACGCCCAACGCCACTTCGATAGAAAATAATGTGAGAGCCAATTAAGCGATAGGTGGACGGGATTGGCATTTACAGTGCTTGCAAATTTAAATGAATGGCACCATTAAGTTTTCTCTACAACTAAGCGGTGGCACATACAGTGTTTTCTACAAATTCAATTCATTTTCTCGTGAATTTAACTTAAGCATATTTAGCAATCAAAACAAATCAAATTTCGTAAATAATTTGAAGTCAGGGAAGTTTTTCCTCTCTCCTGAAAACTTACATTTTTGGCACTTACAGTGTTTTCTAGAAGGACTCGTCAATTATAGAAAAATAGTAGTCGTGTGATATTCTTCACAACTGCAACATTTTGTACTATTTTTATTTTGGTACTGACTCGAGAAATATATCTTTCCTTTGAATGAAAATTTCACTTCCGATGTACTATACCGTGAGCCACCGCCGGTCCACGTAGCCTTAGAGGGCCAGTATTTTTTCATTGAAATTGTAAATTTTATTTACTTAAAATTTCTGCATATATACCACCAAAATGGCCGGAAAAGAATCCAAATTCTTAGGTGGCCACTATGGTGGCCAGGCCGACCCTGCAAAGGTTAAGGGGTTATACCTAGTCAGGCGGCCGAAAAGAGGCGAATATTTGTGATTTTTTTTTGAAGAAGCGAAAGCGTATATTTTTACAGAACTTTTTGCGCTTAAAAGAGCAACATTTAAAGAACATTTGCTAATTTTTTCGTAGAAAAATATTTACGTTTATAATAAAATAACATGCGACATCCAATAATCTCCTTCCGAATGGCAGTGCTCACTGCAAAACCAAATTTTTAAAAATGCTTCTTGGATGTCGCTGGTTATTTTATTATAAACGAAAATATTTTTCTACGAAAAAATTACCAAATGTTCTTTAAACGTTGCTCTTTTAAACGCAAAAAATTCTGTAAAAATATACGCTTCCACTTCTTCAAAAAAAATTCACAAGTATTCGCCTCTTTTCGACCGCCTGACTAGGCATAACCCTTTAATAACACTATAATTCCAGAGATGCGATACTGGTGGCTAAATAAATTGCTTTCAATTTCAAAATGATATTTTTAGATAAATATACGCAGACCTGGCGCGTGGTGTTTTTCTTGTGCATGCAATACATGTTTGGCGGCTTTCCAAAAACAATTTTTTTTCGAATGAATTGCGCATAAAACGACGAATAGTCTCGGTGTCGTGGAAATATATCAGAGAAGACGGTATAAATCATATTTGCGGCATGCTGGCCAGTGGCGGATTTAAGGAAAAAGGCCCGGGTGGCAAAAGTTCTGAGGGACCCACTTTTTCGGGAAAATGAAGACGTAGTTTACTGGAGACAGGCTAAATGTAGTAGTACAAAAAAAATATATAGTATTTGGATAATATGATAATGTTTTTTTAAAGATGGTGCCCTAGGTGGGCCTTCTGGCTAGGGGCCCAAGCGGAAGTTTCCCATCAGCCGCCCTTTAAATCCGCCACTGATCATAGCATGCCATTCATTTTTAATTTAAAAATTTGTCTCATATTTTTCTTTTAGGCGCTTTCCCTCTTGCGACGCCTGTGTGCACCGCGCACTTTGCACGCGCAAACAGCCGACTATGAGTATACGTAAAAGTAATCTTAATACTAGGCTTTACTTATCATTATGGACTGAGTGCTCGTTTATGAAATTCCAGCATTTTTATCATGATCCAAATTTTACTCGTTTTATTCACTAGCATCGAACTCGTTAACTTCTTTAGGGCTTGCGGTGATCTGAAGTATTTTGTTACACCTGCTTAAAGGTCTATCTACTACCCCAGGTACTTGAAATAAATCACATTCGACTGATTTTTAAGTAAACATTCCGTGGCCTTTTCTACACTTAAAGTGTCACAAATATTTATGAATAATGTTATATAACTTGCAAGGGGAAATGTTTATACTAAAAAAGAGTGGAGATAGCGACGAGAGTAGAGCGCAAGAGCCAAAGAGCGAGCTCATAGCGAGAGGTTAAAGTAAATGGACATCATTAATGCTTTAATCACTTTGTGGTTTAAATACAGTTTGCGTAATTTAAGCCAAATCCGCAGTAACAGAATCTCGATGGTTACAGATACACGCTCAATTATGGGGAAATAATTAATCCGATTTTATTGCCTTTCATTTAGCGTGTTGAATATTGGGGAAATGTGTTTCAAAATAAAATACAAATTGAGTGTCGTAAATTTTAAAAGATATTACAATATTTGTTGAAGGAAGACTTAAAAATTCCGGTTAGTAACGTTTCTATTTTGTTTTCGATGCACACTTTATGTTAAAAATATTAAATTGAGCGCGGCCCTTATTTTCTTCGCGAATCTATTTGCGCCTGAATATGAACCGTAGATACATTCTGTAATTTCAGATCTTTATTACGTATAATCTATTTTTTTTATAATAGATAATATATGATTTATAATTATAATCTATAATTTCATATTATAACTACCTAATGCAATAAAATTGTTAAAAATAAGTTTATATGAGTTTTTGTTATAAATGAAATAACCGGTTCGGAACAAAATTTGTTTTTCGTTCCAATGAAAAGGAAATATTTTTCAGCGGGAACGATATTATTATTATCGGAGCTGAACCGAAAGGAAGGTTCCTGTTCTAAAGACATTTTGCTAAAAATCTCTTTCCACCGCAACGAAAAGCCTGGAGATATTGCATTGACGGATAAAAGCAGACGGCAGATGGAAGAATTTAATTAAGGACGTTCTTAAAAATCGATATAATCCTTAACAAGCTATTGGTTTTCCATTAACAGAAACCAGACAGATGCTAATTAAAACTCCCACTTTCTATAAATGTTATGCACTGTTGCTTTTGCAATATATACCGCCGTACAAACAAACGTCCACTTGTTAAATTATTATTAATAAACATTCCTACTGTTGCTCCTTTTGCATCCATTGCGTAACAGAAATTTTGTAACAGTTGCAGCATTGGTGCAACATATCCTTTTGCAGTAAAAAGAATAGTATGCGTTTAAATTATTTTTATTATTAACTATTTTAATATATACTATATTAATTATTGTATTATTATTGCCATCACAGTACACTAATCATGCACAGAACGCAAGCGTAATAACCTTATCACATGAACTAGTTACGTCGTACATTTAGATGACATTTCAGATGAATTCACTTGGCAGAAATAGTGTTCGTTTAACAAAGATAAAAGAGGACAGTAAATTTATTAATACGCCACGTCTCGTGGGAAAAGGCCTTAAGGATCTTCGGCAGCTCGTGAATGGTATTCCACGTGTGTATATCGCTCGATACAGATAACAGTATTTTAAAAAAAAATATATAAAATGATTGGAAAAAATATCAATCACAAAGACTTAATAATCAGGCATTTAAAAAAAAGACTGCCATTATTTAGCGCCTAGGCTGCTCCGTAACGTAAAGCTTGTAATCAAATTCATCGTATTAGTGCACGTAAAGTGTATCTTATAACTGGCAATTATCTTCCAACGCGTGCTCTGATTGAGCGGAACAAAGCGCATGTATTAGATAACCCTGATATATGTAGTCATGCATAATATTGTCGCATTCTTTCACGCGCAGATTTTCGCACCAGATATACTGGGTGAGTTTGAAGTCCTGTGACAAAATTCACAAGGTACACCTCACGTGTCGAAATTAACAAACCAGTTAATAAACAGGGGTCCTAAATGTTTATTTTTGAAATACAACCAGTTTGAATCGTGAAACGAATTGTTGGAGTTGTTATAGGAGGTAGAATAAAAATGAAGGGATCTCATCAACGACTGTGATAACTTCTCACGTGTAACATATACCAAGGTGAAAAGTAATAATAATTCGATTTATTACAGGGGGACACCCTGTAGTTAGTATACTAAATAAAAGTAAGTGGATACAGAATATTCTATTGGGGACTTAACAAATATAAAAAACTACTATATTGTAAAAAAACAAACTGACTAACAGAGAGTACAAGATATAAGCACAGTAAACAACACGAAGATGGCGTAAAATAATAACTAACTTATTCCCAAAGAACTTGAAAC
Source organism: Andrena cerasifolii (assembly GCF_050908995.1). Lineage (NCBI taxonomy): Eukaryota > Metazoa > Arthropoda > Insecta > Hymenoptera > Andrenidae > Andrena > Andrena cerasifolii. The sequence continues at coordinate 13,165,797 of NC_135118.1, read as the reverse complement.
AAAATACGTGTACAAGACATAGCAGTTTAAAATACAATCGACTGAATGCTGGTAAGTATTTGTTAGCTTTGCTACAAAGTCTGTCAGTGTCATTAAATGTTCCATAAATATATATATACTGTATTCCACTTAAGAGTAGACTCGTTCCGCGCAACGATGACTCTGAGGAAGCTGTTGATTGGTAGGAAATCGGCAGAGAAAGCGCTACGACCAATCGCGTGCGCAGGCAGTGAGTAGTGGGAGCTGCGCAGATCGGTTGCAAATCGGTAGGAGCGTAGGTCTACTCTTATAAGGAATGGCATATAGAACGTTGTTTACTAACATGGAACAAAATAACACGTCTAAAATTGTCGTAGGTATCTCGAACTTGTAGTCATCTAAAATCTTTGCTGAAATTATACGTACAGTTACACAAGTTTAAAAATTGCAACAATGCATATACAACGCCCACGACATTATACAAAATTGGCTGGGAGTGTTGGAATACGTGAGAAAATTGCGTAGCAACGTGTGTCTGATTGAAGATGAAAGCCACTTTGACATTTGATGTGAAGTAATACATCAAACTCTGAGTGGAAGTATTTCGAAAATAAATGTTTTTCGGGGCACATATACATTAAAATAGCTTTGTTAATTTTGCCCGTAAATTTTTTGACAGGACTTTAGGCCCACCCAGTATATACATTGCGACTGTATAATTAAAATACAGAATCATAATCAGGTGCGGATTTGGAGATTTGGCGCCCCTAGGGAAGCAAGCGTTTGCCGCCCATTCCGTAAAATATCATAAGATATTTTAATTTAAAAGAGTCGGGACAATTCTAAAATTAATTCAATATCACAACCCACGTAATATGAGTTATTGGTAATTTGCTACATGAAAAACAACAACAAGAGAATTGTTTTTAAAGTCGCCTCCAGCCACTGTGTTCAAACCTTTTTCAATTTCTGTTGCCCCAAATTTACCACCCTAGGCTGCAGCCTACTTAGCGTATACACAAATCCGTCCCTGATCGTGACTCTTTAACTGACATTGGCATGCTCCAACAACGATTCATTGGCACTGGCGGGTGTCCACGCCGAGGCAACGCTTCGAAATCATAGAAAGCACCACAAATATTTCCTTTGAAACTTTCTTTCACTAACAACCAGTTGAGTGACTGCTGCAGCTATTTAAGACCACTGCCAACAACCTAACAATATGTAGTTCCCCAAGGTATAAAAAGGCCTGCCACACTTAAAACGATATTTCAGTCACGATGACAGTCAAGGTACAACACAAAATACCCACGGTTCCTACACTGAAAATTCTATTGTAGATCTCGACGATTATGGTTGGTAGAAATTCTAACTACACTCGCGTGATTCCACCATTATAAAGACAGACGCGTCCAACTAAGGCGACCAGTCGTGCGTTATTTTTCTATGACACATTCACTGAACATCTCACCACGTTCACTCCCAGACTATTTCAAATCGGTTTAACCGGGAAGAAATATGAACCTCGGAAGCATACCTGACCGCGGGGTCGTACTCCTTGATCTCCGCCTCGGACTCGTTATTTCCGTCCGACGGTTTCAAATGGCACACGTGGTTCTCCTCGTCCTGAATGAATCGATTTTCGCACTTGCAAGTAGGCATCTTGATCGACAAAGGGTCTGCGGCATTCACGAGACAAAAGGCCGTCGCTGGTGAGTGCAGCCACGCGTAGATGGCGATCTTGAAGGTATCGTCGAAGGTCGTTTTATCGAACGAAACGGCGAGATCTCGAAGGCAATGGACGCGGCCGGTCAGCTTTTCACGAATTCCACGATCGAAGGTTGCCAAAATACGGTTTTAGCGTACGATGGCAAGCAGCGTTGGTTCCCGAATAGAATCTGCAACGCTTCGGGGAACCTTTATACGTTCCCCCTAGATCGCGTCCCGACCGATCGCGTTCCCACCACACCGCCAGTTGGCTGCCAACGACTGCTAGCAAACGAGCCGTGTAAACAACTCGCAGTGCGTGCACACTGCGTTTCTGAGAAAATGTCTCTCTCTCTTCGTATTCGCCGATGATGTCGCAGCGGCCAATAGCGACAATACGTGTGCCCTACCTCTGCGACCGTGTTAGAGAGAAAATAGGAGGGCTTATGGGGATATAAACAATCGGGCCCGCATTCCTTCCGCTTACCATCTTTTCAGTAACGGACAGTAGGTACCTGCGTGCAGCTGCATAACGGATCGGCCGTTGTTTGTGAAAGTAAGTAAGTGGTCGCGGTTCCAGGTGGCGCATAAGGGTGCCTGCGATTGAAATTGTATATACAATCATCTGGCTGTTTTTAAATCTTCGATTGTTAGTATGTGCTTGCCGATTCGCTGTGCAAAACTACGATGCGTTAACACGTTAACTGATAGTAATATGTGTTCGATCCTCTCTCATGTGACTTTTTAATCATGGGTTTAGTCATTCTTTTCGTTTCGAATCGCTTCATGTATTGTTGGGACCTCGAAAAATTTTTAAATCATGATAGATGTGTAGGAATAGGTTTCGTAATTCCTATATGTTCGGGAGCCACGGAAAAAGAGCAAACCGTTCGAATTCCATCGCCCGAGGCCCTCTTTTTCCGTGGCTACCGAACATATAGGAATTACGAAACCTGTTCCTACGTATGTCTCACTCGTCTCTTACAACAGCCTTTTGATAAAGTAGTTTACATAAATGTAAAAGGTTTGTTTTTTTAATAGACTTCAACAAGGAGGAGGTTATAGATTCGACCCATATGTATTTTTTTTTGTATGTTTCTCCCCGCATAACTCCTCAGCATATGGGCCGATTTTGATGATCTTTTTTTTATTCGAAAGAGGGCGATGCCCCGGTGGTCCCGTCCTACAATGCATCAACATTGACCCAATATTTTGCCAGTTCTGGTTAATAATAAACTGTTGTCACTTAATTATTATTGTTTTATGTACGTACGCGCATATTTCCTCAGCATGCTGTGTCAATATATATAAAACTAAAAAGTTAAAAAAAAACTTTTGCATTAAAACCGACTTCAATATAATAAAAATGCACTAAAAAGTAAAAAATAATTTTTTCCCTTATTTAATCTACGACTCTCATATTTTTTAAGTCGGCGCCTCATTATTTACACAGTGCAAATAATGAGGCGCCGACTTAAAAAATATGAAAGTCGTAGATTAAATAAGGGAAAAAATTATTTTTTACTTTTTACTGCATTTTTATTATTTTAAAGTCGTTTTTTAATTTTTTTATTTTCAATTTTTTCCCCATACATTTTTAGTATGTTCTGTGCAATGAGGTCGTGTTATTATTGTTATTATCTTTGCGATGGATATTGAAATTCCTCAGAAAGTTACTGTTTCTCTACTTTCGTTAGTAGAACGTGTAGATGTGTGGGGTTAGATTAAAACTAGAAATTGGGAAAGTGCATGAGTCTGCGTGTGTATCAGAGGGTTACGGATATTTTCTACTACCAATCTGTTGCACTTCGAATGAGAGGAAACCGTTCATTGAGGATGTCGAAACCCACCAATACTTTCATGATCTATTTTCAGAACCCATCAAGTCTTTGGAGATCCATTCAAATCTTCGAGACCCATATAAATTTTCAGGATCCATCGAGATTTTCATGGCCCATTCAAATTTCAGGACCCATCGACATCTTTAGGACTTATTCAACTTTTTAGAACCCATTCAAGCTTTGAAGGCTCAATCAAAATTTAAGAACCATCACTAGTTGCATATTATCTATAATCTATACTACCAAGTAAATGGTGGTAAATATTATGGTGGTAAAGCAACAAAGCAACACGATCCAGTGGAATGCAACCCTACTACAATAAATAACATGATATCAGAAAACTACCTACTTACAATATTAAAGAAATATAAGATTATTGCCCCCCCCCCCCTAGTTGACTGTACAACTAGTTGACATTAAAAGATGATAAATAAATAAGTGTATCATACAAAACGATTGAAAATTGAAAGTGAGAATATTTAATTTATGAATTCAAGCATTATTTGATTTGTCGTGCGTTTCATTTGCAATTTCATATAATCTGCAATTGTTAATTATTTAATGACGTACTAATAGATGAATATTAACAAAGTAACAGTGCCTATTACTTAAGTAGTAAGTCTACTATCAGAAATGTAAGAAGCTACAAAGTTACTTAATAAGAAAAAGGACAAAAAGCTGGAGACATTTTTCAATACAGAAGCAAGCCAAAGTGAAAACTAAGAAGATCAAATGGTTGCCTTGAAACAAGTAGGTATAATTTATTCTCTTACGTTACAAATAATCAATAAGGTCCATTTACTCTACAACAAAAATAACGATGTTCCAGATTATAAACGCTGCAATAAAAACACCTACAAGTCTAAAAAAATGTGTTCAAATTTTTTTTGTTCACGCAACAGTGGCAGGTATCTTGACTATCAAGAACGAGAATTAACCAAGCTGGCTTGTGAAAATGAACTTCGCGTCCCTTGACTGAAATTTTCCATTCCCGAAGAACCTTGAACATGCTGATCAATCACATTGAGCGGACTACGCGAGAATACAGTCCGCTAAATTGGATGCAAGCTAGAAATCCGTGTCGCTGGCGTTAAATGGATTACACGAGTATGCAAGTTAAGGTATCATTTATTTGGACGTAGTAATTGAATATACTACTTCCTTCTAGATTTGAACCGCATAGGTATACCTCAGAATATTCATTCTATCACTGACACATAAATTCCAATTGTCGCAGATACCAGAAACGTATTTGCAAAGAGTAAAGAAAGAAACGTCGCATCGATCGAACTTCATAATACACTGATAGATAATTTCCTCGATAAAATCGATCGGTTCAAACAGTGGACTGATACCGAGAATATGTCACGACTGTAAATAAATTGCGTTCTTGGAAGGACAGTTTATAAAAAATTGTGCGATAGGTCTCGGCGAAACGAAAGTCCACTACCTGTTGTGATTGCGCTCGAAACGGAACGCACTACTAATTAAAAGAATAATGTGCAATTATTGCAAAGCTACAAAACTCTGTGGTACGTAATTGATATCCTTACTTTCTTCAAGATGTGATACTAATACGAAGTAAAATAACCAAGGCTGATTTTTAGCGTGGGTCCAAATTGACCCCGTGTCCGTCACGCGAGGGTTAGCAGAAAACGAAGTGGAAGCAAGTGGCGTATAAAAGAACACAGCTTCGTTCCGTGTAGCACCCCAATATTTAAATGTTTACACACCAACAGAGGCTTTTAGGTGACACTGTGTTTTTACGTGTCCAAAGTGTTTCTGTCGCCGAAATCATTATTTTTTTCACACTGGTGTATCTTTTAACCAATCACCCACGTAACTATTTAATGTAATTCTTGCAGCTGGCGTGCCATTTATATTTATATCCAAGTCCATAATCAGAGCGCAGCGAGTACCATTTCCCATACTCTTCACCTTCGTACGCAATTTATGCGACAAGAGACCTTACACCTCTAAGCAATTTACCCATAAATTGGCTGGAAGGATCCCTCGAGAAATGGATACATAAATTGTCGCCGCACAGCAACGGCATTTAATTATAAAATGGAAGCAATCACGGGCCTCCTAATGACACCGCAACGTTAACGCGAAACAGAATGAAAACCATTAGATTCAGTCTATGACTGAATACATACATACACGTTAGTTCTCTCTGCCTTTTTATTATTTTTAAATACGTCTAGTAGAATATTAATCATCATTTATAAATGAAGCAATAACTTCGTAATACTTCGCTGCCTTGCTGACCTTCCTAAGAACGTATTTTATATTAAATTGAAACGGGAATTTACTGGAATAGAATTTCATTGCAGTAATTGAAATTGAAAAATTGAAAATGTAATTAAAAAATATTGTACTGCTCTGTTGGAGTTATAGAATATTATCAAATATTTCTTCGTAATAGTAGTACAGTGCGGCGCAAAAGTATTCTGACACCCTTTAAAACAGAATACCTTTTTTTAAAATTAGTATATTCTTTATTTCCAGTCTCAGGGCCAAGATATATGGACTTGATTCGCACTTAAGGGGTTACCGCAGTCAGTAAGGTCAGAAAAAGAACGATTCTTTGGGAATTTATTTCTGAAAGTATACGCATAGTTTTAGGCAAAGGTTTTTTTATTCAGATGAGGGACACTTTAACAGATTATTATATTATGTTTTGGTGTAAAAATATTTATTTATTGAAAAATTACAACTGATTTCCCGGAAGCTGTTTTTAAAAATACGTTTCGCGGTGAACAACATTATTCGGAACTGGGCTATCTAAAATAAAAAAAGCGAAGAAGATTTAGGTAGCACAATAGTTTATTTAGTCTTCAATCGTTCCGTTTCCTAGAATATTAATCTGGGACAAAATGGTGAATATTAAAGTGGAATGATCGAGTTTCGTGAGAAAAAAACACTCATTTTTAATCCATAAAATAAAAACTATGCATTGGAATAACAAATGCTTCGATTAAAGACTAAATTTGAATGTCTAGAAGAAACCTACAAAGTTTCAGAAAGATTGGTGAAACGGATCTCGAATCCACAAAATTTAATAAACAGTATTCCGCGACGTTTGTAAGCAGTAATTCAAACAAAAAGCGTCAATACCAGGTATTAATTTTATTATGTATTTTATTTATAACGTATTTTATTATGTGTTCACTTCCTTTGTCCCTCTGAAATTTGCTGACCTATTCATTATACGCAATTTACTTCTACAGAAATGTAAATATTAATTTCAATTATTGACTATATAATATATATACCATAAACATATATAATACATAAATGTAAGTTTACAACAATGGTACTACTTTGACTAAACTTCATTGATAACCATTTCCACTAGCTGTCCCCTTAATTTTTACCCCCGACTGTATATTTTCACACCTCGCCTGTGCTATTCTTTGGCTATCGCCTCTTCCTTCCCTACTTTTTACGTACTTCCGTATTTTTTATATTTTGATATTGCACCTGCTGCGGTACCCCGATACCTTCTTCTTCCCAATTTCTCGATTACCTCTATCCCTTCCCTTCTTAGTCGATCCACCCCCGCTTGACTCACTCCATTCTTTTTTAAATAATCTTCCCTTTCCTTTGTACTTTTGGTTCGACCTGTGTTCCTCCCCTTTCCTTTCAAACATTCTTTCACAGCTCTCCTGCCTTTGCTCTCTTTAATACACTCCTCAAATTCCAATACTCTCTTCCCTGCCTCTACTCTTATCATCGCTCTTTTCGTCCCTTCCAGCACTATGTAATCTGAGATGCGAATGTTCATTCCGAGCGTCCATTTAATGTTCCTTAGCTGTACCCTCTCCACTTCTACCCTGTCCCCGTAATTATACGCCGTACAACACTCTTTTTACCAGTGTATCAAACAGGAGCATCCTCATCTTGTAATTCCTGTTAGAATATAATGTTTATTTATTTAAGAAAATAAAAGTTACACAGTCGATCGTCAGTATAATAATAATAAGAACTGCGTAATACTTAAACTAAAAGTAATAAAAAGAAAGAGTCTTTAGCGCGATGCAAGTTAACCGTTTGGAGGGTTTTCTCGGACTGAGAAGCGCAGGGGTCGAGAAGACCGTTTTCCCCTCTTTTGGGTCTCCTGTAGAGAAGGAAAGGAAAACTCACAAGTCACCGGGTCCCCAAAGTCCCTGACACTCCAACTCCAGGAAACAGTCCATCGTTGTACACATTCCAACAATTCCCTTTAAATTTCCATTCCAGTTGCCCTATGCCCCGTACTTGATTTAATATTACACTCCCCCTTTTCACCCCCTCTCTCACGTGGCTTTCAACGTTTCCATTTCTTTGGAATACTATCCCGAAATAATTCAATTCTTTTACTACCTTCGCACCCCTTCCCCTCCGTTTCCATTCCGTTCAAACATCATTGGCTTCGAACTTTCCACATCCGTGTTTATTCGTAATATATCCAACTATCCTTGTGCCGTATTGAGTGAATCGGTACCGAAACTTGATTGTTAATTTAGTCAAATTTATGTAAAAACTTTGAGGTATGTATCTATACTATCTACCCTGTTTTTGTTGTCGTAAATTAGTAACAAGTAAAATGCAATAAGTCCTGTAACTTGACAACTAGGAATATTATTACTGATTCAACGTAGGTGGAACGAAATTGGAATGTAGCCATTTTTAATCTAACCACGTGCGCGTCATGTGAGCGTGCGTATTATTTGTCGCACAGTTGGAATATATACTGTACACATTAAAATCTCTCTGCCGATGCCATCTTGCATTAATAGACAGTGCTCTCGAGCATATTATTTTCTGCCACCAAAAGCGCGACGAGTTCTTAACACATAACAAACTAAATAGGCATGCGATTTCTCGTTTTCATTTCTTATTACTGGTCTTAACGTTACGAGGAATTATACCTGGCCATGTAAGAGCTAAAACATGACCTGATTTTTTCGCCTAATTTTTACAGGAAAAAATCAGGATTTCAACTTTAAATAGCCGCCATTTTGTTTTAAATTAATATTTCGGAAAATTCTCTCCGTCAACCTGAGGATACATTAATATACTAACGAAATCTTTTTTGTTTTCTGAATTTAGATAATCTGGTTCCGAATGGCACTGCTCACCGCAAAGCCAAATTTTTAAAAATGCTTCTTGGATGTCGCATGTTATTTTATTATAAACGTAAATATTTTTCTACGAAAAAATTACCAAATGTTCTTTAAATGTTGCTCTTTTAAGCGCAAAAAGTTCTGTAAAAATATACGCTTCCGCTTCTTCAAAAAAAATTCACAAATATTCGCCTCTTTTCGACCGCCTGACTAGGCATAACCCCTTAAAAACAATCGGAGCACGGTGGTCCCCCAGGGCTGATCGCGCCGTCCAGCGCAACCGCACCCCTTTCTCTGTACTGGCACGGGGTCGCAGGGTTGCGTGTAACTGAAATTCCAGTCATATATTTCATGGAAAATAATTAAATTCGATTTCAGAGCTGCTGCTCCATAGTTACACATCTCGCTAGCGACCCATATTTTTCTGCGGGGTCTAGAAGATTAATTATTAAAATTTATTATTAAAATTTATGCACGTTTTCTACTCAATTTTTTGTATAGTCTCTTAAGACATTGTACTAAAGGTAGACAATAAAAATTGTATATGAAAACACTAAATTATTCCTGAAAATAATTCTTCAAAAAGCTTATTTTTCCGGTCGCCACAGTGGTGTTCTCCCTTAAAATCTGGCATGCTTAACAGGAGACAACCCCAGATTCCAATTAAAACGTGGAACCCTTGGAGTCTCTTCTGACGCTCAATAACTATTAACGCATCGTCAACCCCCTCGACCAGGTACGCACGTGAGGGTCCTGACGATTCGCACGACCTTGAAGTTATTTATTTACACAGAAAGATAGACAGACCATCGACAAATTCGGGAAACCACCCCAACGTGTCACCCAAACCACCGACTGGGTGGTTAATCCTCCCCCTTGACCTAAACTCCGCCAAGGAGTTGATGGCACGGAAAAGTAGAATGTTCCTTAAAGAGTTCGACCGAGGGGGAGTCAGAATTCAAGAAACAGAGACTGAGAAAGGTTCTCACTCGACCCTTGTCAGTCTTAGGAACGGCTATTCACTACTCGACTCTCGTCAGCCTCAGAAACGGCTATTCACTGCACGAGTCTCGTCGACCTCTGTTACGATTATTGTAAATAAATTTCTAAGTTTAAAATCGAGCGTTGTTGCCCAGCCAGCAACAAGTACGATGAAAACAAGACGAGTGAAACAGTGTGCTACAAGATTATGCTCCGTTATTATTATAGTAGAATCTCGGCTATCCGAATTGACTGAGGGACACGACGTTCGCATAATCGAAGGAAGTTTGCCCAAGAAAGATCCCAACTTTTATTAGTTTTATTCGGATTCGCTGTCTCCTTTACCGCGAGTTGCTTTACAACGCTCGAATTTGCGCTAGCTGAAGTCTGCAGCATTAAATAACGATAAAAGATGCCGCAGGATGTAATTAGTTAACGATAGTTGTGATAAGTACAGAATGTTCCGCACATTTGTCATAGAATTTTATCATAAGCGACGATGATTTACTCCACGCAATATGTACAGCCAGTGATAAAAAATTAACAGCGTTCGCCGATGATTACACTGTGATTTTGAATTGTCATTGACAAATTAAATCCCGGGAATATCACAGTGCATACACGAATTACAGGCTCAGAGGATGATATGCTTGTATTTACACGGAGCAATATTCTTCTGTTTCACTTTCCAAAAGGAAGCAGCATTTCTAAATGGGATTCCACTGAGGCAACGCAAGGCAGCATGTCGCAGACAATAAGTGGGATAGCGATTGCATGTGTTGCACGAGAAAAAAAGATGCGACGATGTTGTCGGTTGCCAGAAAGTTGCTTCAGTGGAATCCCACCTTAAGATCCTCCCTATTGGTGGAAACTATTTTTTATTCGTCTCTGAACATAAAACGGCAAGTTTCCAGTATTTCGCAATATTGCCAGCTACAGCGTTTATCACTTTACAAATCGTGCTGAAAAATACCTTATCAAGTAGAAAGTCTTATCAACGCATTGAGATGTTTCTGTGGGAATCCCACGAAGCATCGCTATAAAGGTACGCATTTTTCTTTATTTATCATTGCATCGCCAGGCCACGTCAATGATTCACAGGTGATATCTGCATATTAATCTAAAATAATTATTGTGCTTGGATACACCAACTAAAATATTTTGGGCTGTCTTCTACTATACGACAATGTCTATATCAAGTTATAAGTTCATTCTTATGAAATTCTATGTTAATTTTTAAACTTGTTTCAATAAAATTCTGCAACGATTAATTTTCTACTAATTTTTTCCTATTAATTTGGCCCCTATAATTGGGCCTGAGTGCAAGAAACATTTTGGGGCCTCAAACAATTTCTCAATGGTACAAAAAAAGCATAACATCTTTTCACAGAAAGAAATGGCGAGAAAATGGTTAATAATAACAATAATGAAGAAAGTAAAATAAGAGAAATAAACAAATAAATATTAACACATTTAAACATATAACTATTTCAATGCCATATCATGAATAATATTCGAGTATTACATTATTATATTAGAAATTATGTTCTAATTTATTTTTTTTCTTAGTTTAAATCAAATAAAAAAATTCATTCTCATTGATTTTTTTTTTATTCCTCCCCCTCCCCCCGTAACCAGCCCTGTCGATATTAGAATTTTTTAATTTTTGGCACGCGTAGATAAAATGGTTTGCCATCACTGGTATAAGGATCTAAAAAACGACCAAAGCAAAAGGGCAACTAGTGGACGAGGACCCAGGTCGAGTTCCTCTTTGGTCTGGCAGTAATCGGACGGAGATATGTAGATTTTTTCATTAGTCTGACAGCAGTCGAACGAAGGTAACTGCCACTAGCGTGTTCAGTTCCGATCAATAACCTATCAGCTGAGCAAGTGTTCTGCATGCAGCCATAAGCAAAGTGATGCAGCTCTTATTCCAGAATATGGTTTATCGATATCCCTCCGTAAACATGCGTCGTTTCATTTGTCATCCGAATTCCACTCACTTCTCTAACGTCAAGCTAAAGGGGTATATCTACTGTGACACGCGATTCTTTCAACTTTTTCAGGATTCTTTTTATCGGCTTAATTATTATTTATTTATTATTTATGAATAGCTTATAATGTAATCTAGGACGTATGTGATGTACATACATTCAAAATTTCATTGAAATCCCTTCAGCCGTTTAGGCGTGAAAGCAGGGCCGTCCCTGACGGGGGTGCAGAAGGTGCCCCCGCACCGGGGCGGCCAAACTTAAGGGCGGCCGCGGGCCGTTTATTATATGTAAAGTTTTGACTAATAAGAATAATAATCGAAACTCTTTTGCACGATAACTGTTTAAAATTATGTATATAAGATATAAAAGTAAACAGTGCATATGAAATTCCTAATTAAAAAATATTAAATTAATAAGGGCGGCAATATTGTTTTTGTGCCTGGACGGCCAAAACCCAGGAACGGCCCTGCGTGAAAGGACGAACAAACAAGCAAACAACGTTTCGTTTTGATATATTAGTAGGGATGTAACATAAGGTTATTATGACATGTATAAAAAAAGAACCAAATTTTTTCCTGATTTTTTTAATAAAAAATAATGGCATAATAGCCGCACAGTCGAAACCTACTTATTTTCCATTTGAGTTATTCCGCGGTGGGGTGTTTTTTGTTCTGGGTTAGGAGGTCAAGGGAAGCTAATTTTTCCACAATTTTTACACCTTGTGGGTGCGTAAATTATATCTGTAAGTGGGTTTTTTGAAATTCGAAATACAGTAGGTACTGCTCGGTTAAGGGCTCGACCTTAATCCCTTTCTGCCTGGCTAAGAGCTCGCCAATCATCCCCCTACCCCTACATTTTTCGTTCACGCAGGCCAGAGACCCACCACGCCCGAGCTCTTGACTTCCGAGAACCGAGAGCGATAAGCTCGACGCTCGAAGTGTGTCATGCATTACTGTAATTTTGAAGTTTTCCGTTTTTCGTTGCATCTATGTGAAAATAACCCCAATAAAATTCCGAGATTTCTGAGCTTTCTAATTTTAATTATACAGAGTTCGAATTACATCGAAATTCCGTACACAAACTATACATGAAGTGCAATAATTAAAAATAGAAGATCTAATACAGAAGATGAAATGTACAGAATATAGAAATTAAAATGCTTATTAATATTTAATTATGATGATCGCTGAAGCGACGAAGTGCAAAGCGTAGGTGCTACGAGCTTTGTTTCTTTGCAAAGGGGCAGTTTCCCCCCTCCCCGCCTTGAAAAAAAATCGCTTGTTTTTTAAAACTAATCTTTATTGGGTTTATACTAAAAACGCGAATATTCTTAAATTTCATTTTTAAATTTTTAATTAAATTGGCGCTACAAAGTGGGTTCAAACTAGCAACCCCAATCGTCGCCTGTCAACTCGACTCGAGCTCGTTTCTCAAAGTTGCACCGCTGGAAAAAAAAGTCTGCAGGCTCCTCTGAAAACACGCCGACGCCACTCACAGTGTTCAGCCACTTCCTTTTTTTCTTGCTTTAGAGATCGAGCCTTCGTAGAAGAGTAAAGATTAATTACGGTAAATAACAGAAGTGAAAATAAAAATACAGTGATGCGATGAAAAAACAGGAACTTTTTGCACGATTTAGGAACAGGTAATAGAGATTCGTGGCGCGATAGAATGTCAACAAGATAATCGATACGTATGCATGCTGCCACTGTGCCCCTGCAGAATTATGGAGACTAACTTGCCGTTTAAATTTGTTTCATCGATAATGTCTGCGCGGCACGGAGAGTTCGTATTTATTCACACGCTGGAGGTATATTAACGTTATTTTGAAACAAAAGCTGTAACTTTGAACATAGTTGGAAATGTGGGGCATTAATATGTGGATATATTTAAAGAGCAGAGTCAGGTCAACCGGGGAACAAAGCGGACAGTATGAAATTCCATGAATTTAAAATTCTCCTCTGTATTCATAAAAGGCGGCCTAAAAAAGAAATTAGTTTGCTGAAAATTTGGCCATTTGTTGATGCCCGCAATTTAATTGAATTAAACTTCGTCTTTTTGAGTAACTGGGTTTGCATGCTTCAAAGTACTACACTGAAAATGTAAATTGGGAAAATAATTCGAATTGGGAAAATAATTCGAGTTGGGAAAATAATTCGAATTGGGAAAATAATTCGAATTGGGAAAGAAGAAAAATTCTAAATAAGTAACAAAATGTTTGCGAAAAATAAAAAGTGGTAAAAGATGCTCGTAATCCATGTTCTTTTGCGAAAGAAGGAAGGAAAGAGGGACGCACAATTGGGAGAGAAGAAAAAAAATCTAAATTAGTAGCAAAATGTTGCAAAAAAATAAAAAGAGGTAAAATTCCTACAGTCGATGTTCTTTTGGGAAAGAAGGAAAGAAAGAGGGACGCCCTATCTATGGGGTGGTCTGATTAGCCCTCAGGCTATGCAATAATGGCCGTGACCTCAATATAACAGCGTGACCCTAAGCTTGTGGACCGTGGAGTGCTTGAATTAGAAATGATATTCTTTCGAACTTGTAATCTTCTTTACACCCCACCATCGATTTTCTTACGTTTAAACGAAGTCGTGGATTTTCTCTTGCAATGCTTCGTGATCGTCAACCGTTCCCACATTGCATTCGTTTACGTTTAATAGAACGCCGAGAATAGAAGTTCAATACTAAAGCCATATACACTTTGGATTTTGGTATCGAGGCTCGAAATGGAGGTCACAGTTTTCAATGTGCGCTAAAGAGGCACTTGTTAACCGGGGTACGTGTAACCTACAACAAATAATTAATCATTTATGTTCTTAATACCTGGATAACTTTGTATTTTATTCTTCGTGCAGACATATCAAGCCTATATTCATTTTCGAATTCATTCGTAAACATGTGTGACAAGCATCATTGTTTATTAAATAATTCTAGCGAAACAAGTTATGTTGGAATCTATTTTTGTTATTTAACAACGTAGTTGCGACCTCGAAATTTGGGGAGCTGTGATTTTCTGCCAAATTAAACGCGTGTATTTTCACATGTAAATTTATTCAAATAAAAGTTTTGAAATATGTAGCTACCTTTGTACTACAAATTATACGAATTAAAATAGTTGCCGTAGGTACTAATGCTCCCGGGCATTTAAGTACTTACACATTAAATAGAGACCTCTAATTAGTTGGAAATTTTATAGATCATTGAATTCATCCTTAAACGAACCATAAAAATATGTTCCACTTAAAAACCAGGCGATATCACCTTGACACCTTTAAAATTATGAAATTTATAATCAAAACTGCTTTGAATAAAATTCGTAAGAGAAATGAAATACAAATTTCGTCGGAAATTTTGACTGAAAATCCTGCTCGATACTAGCTCGTCCTTAAGGGGACATTCTACAGTCTGGACCTAAATTCGGCCACTTTTCGGCGATGGTTTTTATAATGAAATAAACACTTGACGTTTTCAAACCTAATATGCTAACTTTTGAAAAATTTCTCACTTTTTTACATCGATTAAATATAAAAAAGAAATGCCATTTTTGGTACTTTCAACTTTGATCGACCGCCATTTTAATCACTTTTGTCCAAAATTATTATTTCGCGGTGTACCGTATTATACCTATACTCCTGCGAATTAAAAATATGTTTATATTTTTTATTTCAGGTGATCCTCTCGTCCGAAATTTCAACCGCCAGTATCTAGTGAAATTCCGAAGACGCCAACTTCGCTGCGAAATATTTATCTAAACAAATGAAATAAACAAGCAGCAATGATGTTTTTTCGCGTATTTGAAGATTGGTAGCACATACACCCAAAAAATTGAAACTGTTAGTGTTGGCTAATCGCAGACAGCCTCAAAAAATTTTACAGGTATAGATTTTCTCACAAAAGACTATTTTTAAAAAAACTATTTTTAGAAAAACTATTTCAACAGAAAAAAATTTGCACAAATTTTGTATAAAATAAATAAAATCAATTATATTTAATACCTGTTTTTCATTCACACTAGTTTCATGAAAACTAAGCAGAAGTAAAGTTTTCTTGCGTCTTTGACAAATATTATCAACATCATTCCAAAAATACAAATTTCGCAATATTTATTTCTAATCTGATTTCTCCTTTCTGGAGAATCGAAAGATATCGAGGAATCAAAAACACTATAGTTCCCTTAAACTACGTTTTATACGTCCCGACGTGATTTTTGCAATGGGAAAAGAAAATAAGTATCCGACTGCTATGTATTCCTTCCTATAGAAGCGTTTCTTGTATTGTGTAGATTCGTAGTTCCATCAGCTACAAACGACGATTTTCCGTTTCCCACCCTCTTGGAGCAGGATGGATTCAGACATTCAACCCCCGTCGCTATAGTAACCGAAGAATCTGAAATATCGGAGGGTGTGGTGCGACATACGCATGGCACGATCCATTCGCGTGCAACGGCGCGATACGAAATTTTGAATACAGGCAACCGCTTCTGGATAAACTCGGAGGTATCACCAATCATCACGTACCAACCGCAATTGCCAGCTATCTGGCGAGGATATACTGCTGACATAACAATATTTGACGTGATGTGATGTGCGCGTACCCACGGACAGGGGAACAGAGAAAGGGGAATATTTTGGATCCCGGGAAATTAGATGCGTTTAAATAATTCGTTTTTGGTATAATTACTAAATAAAATGACAGCTTGTTTTTCTTCGCAGATAATTAATTATATGAGAGGGCATACTTTCTGGCAGCTAAACTTTGTCCTTCGCGCACCGTTATTTAATATAAAATTTTGCTTTTACATTTTGTGTTTCAGTTTCGTAGTTTCTTTCATTATGTAAGTGTGTAATAAAGAGGATTTATTATTAAGTGTTCGTACTATGGAAATTGTAGTAAATTGAGAATTTGTCGATAAATAGGTCTTGTAAGGGTGTTATTAAGAGTCAACTAGGATCAAGCTTATCCCTTATTTGGTTACAGTAAAAACAGAGCAATAAAGAAAGAAGTTGAGTGATTTAAAATGACCTAATTTCTTACGACAGAGTTTTCTCCATAAGTGACACTGTGCATGTCCAAGGGCGTCCGGGGACTTGTTTCCGGGGGAGGGACAACTTTGGGATGATGGTAAAGAAAAATATACCCCCTCTTGTTTTTTTCAACCCATTTTGTAGCGCCAATTCAGTTAAAAATTTAAAAACGAAATTTAAAAAAATTCCACTTTTTAGTATAATTTTATTAAAGATCGATATTGAAAAATAAGCGATTTTTTCTCAAAAGCCAGGTGGAGCAACTGCCCCTTTTGCACCCCCTCCGGACGCGCATCTGCATGTCCAATGCACAACTGCATCTGTTGTTGAAGTGGAATTATATCCTTCATTCTGACAAAGAAGTCTCTTGGAAAATATTGTTATGTTGATTGTTTGGAAATAATATTTCCATACTACTCGAAGAATTTAAATAACAAATCTACGTCGGAAGCGAGTGATTTCAGTATCAAAAATAACGAAAATTCAGTCGTGAAGAGTATACGGAGATTTTTGAAAGTTAAAGGATTTTAATGTATATAACAGAAAAGTAGTAACAATTATATAAGGCAGTAGTGACTAAAATAAGAGTCCAATCCTGATGAAAAAAGGAACAAATTATGAGTTGTAATCGTCGATTTGAATTCTGATCGAAGTCCAGAGAATCGCTGATTTCGGGAATTTTCGCGATTCTCGACCTTATTCTGCGATCTTTAAACGTTTGTAGCTTGGAGCAACGTTAACCGATTTTGATGAAATTTTAGGCACGTATACAACTTACTGCAATCTACAAACTGTTTTTTTTTTTAATTTTCATTACAAGCTCACAAAAAAAAGTTTAAAAATCGACCTTTACTATTCTTTTCGCTATTCCAACCAAATACATTTTTTTTCAAAACGACGAAGCGCGTCAGTTAGCAAACTAATCCTTCTAGCTTCTCAAAAAAACTCAAGTTGTTTGGACCAATTCTAAAAAAGTTATGCGATTTTAAAAAGTGTCCGAATATTAATGCGAGCCACTGTACATATTTGCTGCTTCTCGACGTAGTCAATAGAAATCATACAACAAGTCAGCACAGAAACTTTATAAGTAAATAGATTCGACATTGTAAACTTCAGACATTCTCCCAGGAAACAGTTGCACACCCATGCACTACAATGCAAACCCTAACGAACTCATTAATTAACCCGCGTGGAATAACGTTGTACGTATTATATTCTCTTCCTTGACTGGTGCATTTTAAACGACCGTAAAATGAGACCTCGCCCATTAGTTAATTAAACTCGCTCAATTGTTCCTAAAGGTAATAGAAAAGTGCGTATACGAGGGTCGACATATTTTAAAACACGTATTACATCATTGACTTTTAAAGGGATACACCACCTTGTAGGTAAAAAAGAATGGGTATATTTAAAATTTGTTTTCTCGAAGAATTTTTCAGTGAGATATCCAGATTTTTTTAGAAGATGTTAGGCAACATTTTAACTTTATTTTCATACATTATTTATTACTCAAAGTTTCAACGTGGCGGAGTTATACAACATTGTCCACCACCATGTTTTGTCAGCTGGCCACCAGCACTAACAAGGATTGGAAATAAAAAATAAAAAAGTCTTATTTCAACTTTAACAGAAATAGATTTTCTTCAATGATAGACGCCCCTTAAATAATATTAAACAGTCGTGTCTTTTAGAATATCTGAATTTCTCTGTACTGAGAGTCAACTCCTATTCCTTTACATAGAGGATTGCACGGTTCAAAGTTTATTATAAAAAATGGAGGGCAACAAAACTATGTATGGAGGAATGTTAGGTATTGTGGGCAGGCGTGAAAGAAGAACACACTTTTAACAATAATAGTAAAGCTATATATATATATATATATTAAAACTATTCCTAATCTACTCTTCAAGTTTCAGCTTTGTAACTCTTTTAACTCTATTTTTTTAGACCGCTCTTCTTGCTCTCGATCACCTCCGCACTTTTTAAAATCACATTCACCCAAAATTTTCATTTCAAGAATCCTCGTTCTTCGCGCCAAACAGTCCATTCACTCAGAGATACGTTCTTCGATGCGCATTTCTCGTGCCCACGTAGATACCTTCCCAGCGCAGCAGGAAAATATCATCGTAAATTGAAACTCTGAAACTGCTGCAGTAGGACTCCCATAAAGTTCATACCCAGATAGGTCTGCCATCCGTAATATCATTAATCTAGGACAGAGAGCATTAAAACCCCGGACATTCCCATTTGAAACCCGGGCACTTTTAACTATTTCTTATGTTAGGTAGGATATCCCAGGACAAAAAGTTCTGCAAATTATCGACTGTAACCGCAATCAGGAAATAAAGATAAAATATTTATGGCTTTCTGAGCGAGCAGCATCGAGGAACCCGGATCACTACAGGAAATCCGCCCGGGCGCCCTAAAAAAGAGGACATATCCGGGGAAACCCGGGCGGATGGCAGCCCTCTATACCCAGACCCCCATACTGGTTCAAGAATTACCCCCACCATATAACAAATTCAGTGCTAGATATACAATTTTCCACCCAAAGCCAAGAGCCAGATGTTTCCAACCATTTTCAGGAATTCCAAAAAAGTTTGGAACTACTATATTTATGTTACGAAAATTTCTGTCACGTTTGCAACAGATTTGGATGTTTAAAAAATCGTTTCTTTTTTTTATAAATTCTAATAATTATTGTACGCAAGGATGTAGGTATGTACTTCTTTATTTCCATCCAGTGTGTTGATGGTTGTGATAGAATCGAGCCTTTATATCTTTTTTTATCATTTTTTTTGTAATTATTTATTAATTCGCTGGTAATTCCATTTTTGGATATACTTCCGAATGACCCCAGTGGCCGAACGAAACGAGGTTTGAGGAGAAAGGTAGGGAGGGGGTGCGGACCCTGAATCTAAAATTGTAGCTTCGGGTATTTATTAGTTTCCGAAATATTAATAAAAAATCATTATTAATTGTTTTTTTACAAATTAGCCCTAACGGGGATCCATCCTGACCCCCAATTTGTTCTACGGACAGCTGGACGCGGTCTTCTCACCACCGCGCCCCTCAGGCACCTAAATGGCACGCGCATATAGCTGAAATTCAAAATCAATTTTCTCGAAAACGAAACGCGATATAAAAAAAATTGTATGTTATATTTTCGTCTTATTTTGGCCTGTAGAACCCCCCCCCCCCCCCAGAGTATTAACTATCAATACAGTTATAGGTAACCACCCTGAATATTAGGATGGATCTTATTCGCAAGTTTCTAGTTCAAATCTTCAAACTCACATCGGTTCGCTACCATGCTTTACGCGCCCCCCTACTCATCTAGCCCTAACCAATACTAATATCCAGAACAAATTTGAAGTGGAATGCGTTGTGTCGGAATAAGTAAACAAAAATGCTAAAAGATTTTTATTAATATCTCGGAAACTAATAAATTCCCGAAGCAAGAATTTTAGATTTAGAGTCCACAGGCGCTCCCCACCCCTCCCCTCAAACCATATGTCGATCGGCCACTGGGGCCATTCGGAAGTACAGCCCCATTTTTTAATGCCGAAAACAGAAGTATAGACGATTTTTGTGTATAAGAATGTAAAAGAAAATTTTTGTCTACCTTCAAAGAATACCGAAACTGCCGGAAATCGCTCGCGATAGCACTGGGTTCTATTTTCAAATACTATGCCCCACCATTTTGTTGAACTACGTTCTTCGGCATGCGAGCAGACGTAGTGCATGAACAGATTAATCTTTTACACGAAACAGGTGACGCTATCGGTTACTGATAAAATTCATTTACTCAATACATAATAAATATTCCAGATTAGATACTATACAAGAGTGAAAATAAGCCTTCGTTATAAAATACCGTTTAGGAGTCAGTGAAAGTTAATTTCCGTTGGAAAACGCAGCGTTTGCATGCCATGCGTTGTGACCAATGGACACACTAGAATTCCTCAGTGGATATTACTGTTACTAGAATCCTAGATATGTCTGAAAAAGTACAACGCACAGATTTGTAGTATAAATCAGAAAGTTTCTGATAGAACGATTAATTTAAAAATTCGTCGACTGATTCTTGCCCTTTAAACTTTCTAAGTCGAGAGGAAAGCAAACACTGAACGCGTGGAACACAACCCGCGGCTATATCGCCCATCGATCGTCCACTTGGTTGCTGACGAATCACCTCAGTAAACGTGAAACCGAATTCACGTGTTTCCTATTACTTTCGACCTCGAAAAAACATTGACACACCCACTTACGCCGGAAACTACACTTACACTAGTCGGGATTTTCATTCGGCAAGATTTGAAATAACACAAATAACCTCCTTTCGCGAGTGATGTACATTCCGAACCAATTATCTTATATTATTTGGACCACAGTACATAATATTTTACCAGTATAAAAAGAATTCTAAATATCGCCTAAAATTTTCGCACAAATTATACAAGCATTATAATGTATCGCTCGAACTTCAGATTTCTTAAGTATCCAGTGGTTCAAGAGTATAGTTTCACCTTCTAAGAAATATAAAATGCGTTCGTACGCAACGTCACGGGTTCGCAAAAACACGCAAACCTTCGCGTACATACGACTAAACCCAGGAAACCGGACAAATAACTTCGCATTATAGGAAACTACATTTCCAGACATCTGCCCGTCGTCGTCGTTCGACCATAGAATATATGTTTTACGTCTCAAGTATAAAAGACCGTGACCCGATGAATGAAAACCCGGCCACTTCCCAAATTCGGATTGTTGTTGTGCGCTCGCTAAATCGATGTTCCGAGAAAATTCGTACGTCAGAACCACATGCGTCTACGTGCACTTGTAGCTTCTATCTCGATGCGACAAAGTGTCATTGAAACGTTTAACTGGCAGCAACGCGGAGAAAACATTGGAAACCTAAACGAGGTTAAACGATCAGTCGTTAACAAAGATCGATTGAACGTAAACGTTCGCTGAGCGACCGTTGTCATCTTGCGAAACGAACGGAGGGCAGCCAAGCCCTTTTTTTTGCGCGAGAAATCGGGGAAGGAAAGCACGGGGTGGAAAGTGAACGCAGATAATGTAAGTTGAGATGACAGAACACTCACTCGTCGATTTCCTCGTCCTCTAGCAGAAGACTCATCTTTGCACCTGGCTTGAGTTCGGTCACTGTATGAAGGCGATATGAGTGGCGAAGGTTGACTCCCGCTACTGAAGGGGTGTAGTCCTTTCGATGATCCTCCGCAGGACTACATACACCAGCAACGATGCCGCAACCGTCCACGTTGCGCGCGCGCGCGCTTTCTCACCGCGCCAGGCATCCTTCTCTCAATGACGACACGTTCGCCTTAATACAATGGCGTGACGTTTGGAAATGCGCCGCTAGGCGCCCCACTTCCTCATTGGCCCGCATTCTACCCTCGCGTTCCGCCGCCGGTGCTATGGATTCTTTCGAATCGAATGGTGTGATACGGTTGCCTTCAAATTTGTAGGATAGGTATACGCGGTTTTTGATGTATCATTAAGCATCTAGAATCCCTGAATTTTAGACACTAATTTTCACTCGGCAATTCTGAAAACTATTTGTACTGTTGTATTATTTCCAGGAAGTTAAATTCGTGATATGAATTGCTCTGTAATATGTTCCGGGGAAATTAGAGCCACCCTTATTTTCTTAAGGAATTTTACTTCTTCTATTGCTAATATGTAATTCTAGCTTTGCTGTTCGACTTTGCCCGAAATTTAGATTCTGATTTTAAAAAAAAATTGTTTAGTGTTTTTGTGTGAAAATATTCACGTTCATCTGAATTAGTCAGGCATAACGAGTTTAGGCACATTTCGTGAACCCAGAATTTATCATTCTAAAGTTTTTAGGCGATAGAGAAACAGACAGACATATAGAAGCTTTCTGCTTTATGTAAATTAAAATGACGAGACTGATTTTAATAACTTGTATGTGGAATGTGAAGGAAATAATAAATATTTTAATTTCATTTCATTCGCAATTCTTATGCAGATAATATTAGATGAAGGTAGCCTAATTGTGTGATTTATTTTGAATAAAAATTTCGTCCCATTCAAATAGACTTTCGTACAAGCGCTTGCGGTTTGACGGAGATCAGAGACAATGTAGAAGCAGCAATAAAAATTTCACGACGTACCATCAAATCAAAATATATTTCTTCCATAAAATATAACAGTTTTTACATAATGAAAACAAAATATAAAATATGATAAATTACTTTCTCCTCCGTGAAATAAAATTAAACCTGCGCTCTCGCAGCACAGTATGAACGGGATTAGGGATTGTTGTTGTACACAAGGATTATCGTGTGCCGAGGTAAATGTGCAAGGTGAATCTTGTACCATGCGTCAATGCTACTGTCACAAACTGTGTTTATTTTTATCATTAATGTATATTATTTATTATAAATAAGTTAGAAACATTGATTTCATTTTGGGCTTTGTAGGTGTTTACATTTTATACACACAGAAAGAATACCCAACGTATTATGCTTTCAGAAAAATGTATACTTTTGGCAAAAAATGATTTACAAATGAACTATAGCCACAAATTTGCGCGTCACTCGCTCGTTCACGAACCAGGCAATAGAAAGCCTATCTGCCTCAACCGATTTTGTTTTATCCTCTGATAAAATGCCACGCACACGCTGCACACATATCGCGCATGTAGATTCACTCTGTCTCTTTCACAATTTCATTCTCTCAGCCTGTCTCTCCCTCTCGTTTGCGCTACCATTCTTTCTCACTGGCATCGTTTTGCACTTCGAATACACGTTTTTTTCCTCTCCCTCGTCACCATTCACCCCGCTTTTAACACACACATACACACGCACACGCACACCATCTCTCTCTCTCCCTCTCCCTCCCCTCTCTCTCTTTCTCTCTTCTCCCTCTCCCTCCCCCCTCTCTCTTTCTCTCTCTCCTCTATCTCTCTTCTCTCTCGCTCTCTCTCTTCTCTCTCGCTCTCTCTCTTTCTCTCTCTCTCTCTCTCTCTCTCTCTCACTCTCTTCGAAAACCAAGCAGTATTATTATTATTATTACTATTATTAATATTATTATTATTATTCAATATTATTTGTTATTATCTCTTAATATTATATTTTATCCAATGTATTTATATATTTTATCTTTCATATAAACTCAGTGGTTTAACCAAAGTAGGTATGACATATGCTGCCCAGTGTGCGTGCAGTGTCAGCAGCGACAGAGTTAGACGTTCAGGTTACACACGTCCAAACGTCACACCCCTACTTTACCAATCTGACCAACACCGTTTAAAGTTTATTGTGCAAGTACCCCCCCCGGGGCGCGTGAAAAGCAGTTTCTGCCACCTTTGTACAGACGTTCTCGCGGCGGAACAGTGAAAGGCGGCAGGAACAGCAGTCAAACGGTACCCGTCCGAGAATACGAGCTATGGGCAGCGCGCTAGCCGGTATGAGCGAGCGCAGGCAGTGAGCAGTTCATACATACATACGTACACTGTAATGTGGATACAATGCGAGCCAGGGGCATACGCTGTTAGATGATGCCCCTTGCCACGCGATACTGTGCCAACAAGCGAGGGCTGGATGAAAGGAAAGCCATCGTTATGTTAAGATCCTTATGTCACTCGTAAATCGTAAGATTATAGTTGTATGGCATGAGATCGCAGCCCTCACATTCTGTACACAGCCTATGGCGAAGAGAGAGAGAGAGCAGAGGAATCTGCAGCCCCTCTCGCTTCCTAATTACCTAGTGTCACATCGAACAGATGTTGTTTCTCTAACAATTTCTTAATATTGAAGGGGATTAGGGGGGGGGGGCGTGGGTTTTGGGTTTAGGTTCGGGGGGTAAAGTTTCCTTCTTGCTGGTTTTATGTTGCTCTCTTTCGACGCTAACCTATGTTTCATTTTATATATTATATATAACAATATTTATACGATGAATTATGAATTTGAGTCACATGCAGAAAAAACTTTTACTCGCTTCTGGCACAGATAAAAAAAAACACTTTGGCTTTTCGCATCTAAGAAAGGACTGCAATAAAAAAAAAAACACCACACTAGTAAATGGCACTAGAATCGCTCTCACTTGTGTCACCGACTACTTGTGATTAAAAAGCATTTCGTCCCTCTTCGCTTCAGGTTCTTGCTGAGATCTCTTGATTTTGAGATAAACACTTGGACAGACATTGTATGACATGGCTGCACTCTATCTTATACGTTTATTTACGTGCTTGCTCGTGATATTTTGTTATATAAAAATCAGACGATTTACGCAGTCAGCCAGGCATGATTGACTAAACTAATCTATAAAAAGGTAACAAATTCAACAAATAGAGTACGAAACTAAATCAATTTGTTGGTATTGACAGTGAAAAGGTTAGGAAAGAACGTATAACGCTCAGATTTAGGTCCATGTTTGTTCATCGCTGTTACCTCCGCCCATAAATTTTACTAATCGATAGTTGGTACACTTGTAATGGAGCAGCGACAATATGCTGATGGCACCACAAGTTATTGTTTATTTTTCTGCCTTCCTCTTGTCCTCCTCGTTCGTAGCTTAACAGAGTTCACACTGATACCTTGGTCAGGGTATAAGGAAAATTCTTGAGTCCATTCTGAGCCTTACGTATTGCCATCTAAACCAGATTGTATTCTTTTAAGTTAGACTGTAGAATGGTGTCTTTCACTGCTGCGAATACAAACTTGATGTTTTCTGTATCTGTAAGAGGAAAATAATCGTAAACATTTATATCTTATGGAAACATTAAGAAATAATTAGAGAATTAGTAAATTTCGTATTAGTTGAATATTAGTAATTCAGCGAAAAAACGTTAGTTATCTTATGATCTTAAGAAACACTTAAGGGGTCTCCTCCCTACTTCGACGGTCTGAAAAGGAGCGCGATATTTGGGATTTTTTTAAGACAAACCCTCAAATTATATTAATCGAAAACTTTATGCCTATGTTTGTACATATTTAGGCATCATTTTAAAACAAAATTAATTAAAAAATAACAGTACCTAAAACTTTAAACGCGCCTTTCTCAAACCGATGTTTTTCGAATTAGTTAGCATGATATCTCAAAAACCGATCACCCGATTTACTTCAAACTTGATATATATCTTCAGTAGATATCCCATTCTCGTTGTTGCTAAAACTAACTCGATTTTTGGAAAATTAAACTTTTGCGACTTAAAAAACCAGCGAATTTTTAGACATCGATGTCTGTTTTAGGCGCTGCTATTTTTTTTTTACTTTTCAGTATTTCTCAATTAATCTAGTTCGGACGATAGCAACACTCATACAGATTACACAAATTTTTAAATTTTCTATTTCAGTCAACTACAGCGGTTGATTTTACGCTAACCATGCGCATATGATTTTTGTAAGGCGCTCTATTTGGAGCACTATAACTCCGGATCTAACCACTATTTTTGCATACAATTTTTTTTATATATTCTCTACAGATTGACAAATAAAACCACAAAGCTGGAAGTAAATATATTTAAAGGTTTTGTTTTAAAAAATTCCCAAAATTCGCATCATTTTTCGTCCGTCAAGGTAGGGAGACCCCTTAAACGAAATATTAATAATTAACCCTCTGTGACCCATTGTCGCTCTGATCTAGTGAAATAGCAGGTACATTCAGCAGTTAAGGAGAAGCTCCTATTGAGGAAGACCCAAGCTGTAGCACAAGTTCCATTTTAAAGTTCCATGCAGCCTCAACGGAATCGAGATACTTGACACACCCCTCACATTTCTGTGAAATGGCTTGTCGTCTCGATACAGAAGGTATATTTGCTATAGTCCCTAACTGATTTTACGATTTCACTACATCTTCTGCCAATAAATATACAGGGTGTTTCACTACAGGTGGTCAATACTCTAGGAGATGATTGTACAGGCCCAAATAAGACAAAAATATAAAATTCAATTTTTTAATATCGGTCTTCGTTTTCGAGACAATTACTTTTTTATTTCAGCTAAATACGCGTGCACGGAAGTACAGTCCCTACAGAGAGCTGGACGCACTCCCCTTACCTCCGTGTGCCCCTCAGGCGTCCATAACTGTACTTCGGTGCACGCGTATTTAGCTGAAATTAAAAGTTAATTTGATCGAACACGAATATTGTAATTCTATATTTTCGTTTTACTTTGACCTGTAGAATCATCCTCTAGAGTACTGACCACCTGTAGTGAAACACCCTGTATGTACCAGTAGCAGCCATTATGACTTCGGAGTCACGCGCGCATGTTTATTAACTGTACCTGTTAATTTATATACTATTCTTAATACTTGGCAATGTCCTGTAACATAAATCTTTTGAGATGCAAGAAAACACTTGGTTCACAGAGGGTTAACGTTACATGTTAAATAGTAATGTAATAAAATATAACAAACACACTTACCCTTAATTAAAGACACAGAATAAGCCGAAGTCAACGCACATGCAACATGCAATTTGTTATCTTTTATGCACGAAAGACTGCAAAGACACCAGTATAGAAAACACAGATTCTTGTAGGAATGATTAAAGAAATGACTCTTAATTGTACTATGTAATGATATATTTGTATTAAATAACTAAAGCACATAAATTTAGGACAATTTCTTTTATCATTACAATAATCAATGAAAAGCAATAAATCATAGACACAATTAATTGCAGAGGGTTTTCCAGAAATATACAGATGACGAAAAAAGTGTTATGTACTTTAACTGATCTTGCATAAGCTACTTTGGAATTATTTATAATTTTGCAGAAATATCCCATGCTCTTGAAGGACTGAGTGGGTTCCACGTTCTCATGAATATGAAATGTAATATTATTTGTCACATACACTTAACTGTGCTTTGTTTGTGGATAATGACACCTGTGTCAATAACAGAAAGCATACACGCACAATTTATACAGACATTAGTGACCGTTGCTGAAAATTTATCGGAGCAAAGTGCGCCTTCTTTTAACTGAATTTGCAGATTTACGAAATTATCAAATTCGATCAAGCAGTATGCAAGTAAATACAGTTTGTATAATGCATGCATAAAGGCTTTGTGCAGAGCATAATATTTCTTCCACTGACCTTATAAGATTGGCACTTAACTAAAATTAAGTAGAATCGCCAAATTTACCGTATCGCTTTAACACAACGTTGGAAAGTCTACGTTTTCGTATATGCCATCGTTAAAATATATTACACTCTATGTCATAATTCTTCTGAGTCGCATTAAGTAAATAAAAACACTCTCAGACTACTAAGGCTATGCCGCGAAATCTATAACGTTAACGAAACTAAATACTTTCTCTATCGCGTCTCGCTGTCTCTTTTTTTTTTTTAACTCATTTTTAATATTGCTGAAGTGATTTATGCGTAAATAATATTACCTAGGGAAAACAGATTGGCAGTCTTAATATCTTGCACAGAAAATAAGTTAGTCTATTCATTGTTTTTCTCTTGCTTCCGATTTGCCAGTGTTCGGTTAAACGTTAACAATAAGTTTATAAAAAATCTCTGTACGTTCTCGATAAAATAAATGTAATATGTGTGAAGTGCCGTTTAAAGATCGTGTATGAATGCAAAAATTGTCCACAATCACGTTAGGCAAGATTAAATTCTTTAAGTGCAGTTTGCATAATTGTATCCTTGACAGCACAGAATACAAGCTTGATATTCTCTGTGTCTGATAGACAATCCCATGAACGCAGCATGCAATAATAAATAACATATTATTGTGAGCACAGACATAGATTTCAAGCGTGGGAAATCGATCTAACTTCCAAAGTATTTACAATAAATGTTACAAGACTTGTTTAAGGAATCTTTAATAAATACGAATTCATTGCAATACACTTACCAAAAGAAAAAGAGAGTATTTATTATGAAAATATATTTTCGGCAAATGCAGAGTGGTACACGATGCATAGATGGATTTTCCATAAATAAATAACTGTTATTGCGATGAAACTTACGCACCTTATGCTGGGACATATAGGCATCATGCAGATTATTTTGCGCAACATATGTAATGTTAGAAAGCAACGATAAATACAAGTCAGCGTAAATTACTAGAAGCCTACCTGTGGCACACGTAAAATGTGAATAAATTATCTTCTCTGTATCTGGATTCAAATCGACAAACATCTTTAAAATGTATTCTCTAGCACCTATGGCATCTCTTTGGGGCCCTGCGAAAGACACAAGCAAGCATACGAATATTACTTCTACTTGCATTTACTCAAGTGCATATACTTCTCTCTCAATCAGATTGTCAGTAGGATATTATTTCAGGATTCAATCGAGATAAAATCGAGTGGTGTTCGGTGCTGGGCATGTAAAATTTCAAAATATGTTCTACCTATAAAAGAGTACTTACGAAAACAAAAGAAAATGGAAATAAATGGAAATTATACTGAAACTCATTGTACTGTGATACAGAAATGATTGTACCTTCGAAGTAAGATTTAGAAAAATGGAACAGAATCGTAAGAATTATTATGATTTGCGATTAAAAATAACGTGAATAATAAATTGAATTTTCGTCCCATTTGTTCCACTAATTCTGGATTGCTTTTAGTGAAATCCAATGAATGTTCCAAAGGCGAATTATTGAATTAGTTCTATTAACTGCAAAGGAAGCCTTTTAAAAGCTTCGCCAACCAGACAAATCTCTTACGTAAGATTCTCTGATTTAAGTATAAACTCTATTAGATTATAGCACACGTGTATCTTAATGGCTGTGCAGTTTAACAAAAAAAAAGGGGGGAAACAAAAAACTGTGAAATGTTTACTCAAAATGCTTTGGGAAAAATGGTATAAAATAATCAAGTTTATCTAAAGCAAAGAACTAGGTCTAATGTAAATCGGATTTATATTATATAAAAAATTTCTTCTTCATTCTAGACGATACGTATGCAATATGTACCAAAACAGCGTTTCTATGGTGGGGGGAGTATGGGTTAGGCTTGAAAAACAGAGTTATATTTCTGTGATTTATAGTTACTGGATCGATTTAGCAAGTTTTCTACAAAAATCTACAACTTTTTTCCAGGATGTGTTGTACTTAAACAGACCTGTCGCGGCCGTGAAGTGAGAGTAGCACATGCGGTCAGGATCAGGATTCGAACTGAGATACACGTTTAAGATGAATTCCCTGGCTGGTACATGATCCTGTTTAGGGCCTATACCATAAAACTTATTCATTTACTAATAACAAAATGAACAGGACACTCCAAAGTAATGGGGAATAGATTAACCTGATCCCCTGTACAATTTACCTTAAACCGAGTTTAATATTTCGCCTACCCCACAACGAAATGTTAAATGATTTGTAGCTAAAACATTATCGCAATATCAAAATGATATCTCTAAGAATATTTCAAAACGCGCTGTTTATTTAACTTAACTGATTTGGAAAATATCAAATTATTATAACGACACCGATAAATAATGTATTCCCAGCTTTTAATGCACGCAGCATATATTTCGCACACTGCTGCGTGACTCATATTAAAGACTGTACATGTGTGCTTATTAATAAGGCTAAAGGAGTCCTATTAATAAGTGTTACAAAACTTTTTGTGTGTACTCACCATTGTATGCAGGAAAATAGTCAACAAGATGGGAGTACATAATCTTCTCTTCGAGCAGATCTTTCTTGTTTAGAAACAGAATAACAGAGGAGTGTTGAAACCAAGGATATGTGATAATTGTTTTGAACAATGCCTTACTTTCTTCCATTCGATTCTGAAACCAATCGTAATGTTCAGTATTCGCCATTCGGATGTTCGCAGGCGCTGATGCTTCTCTAAGCTCCGCGATTATATTTACCTCGTTCTCCGATTCAAACAAAATTTGATCATATTCACTTAAAGCTACTAAAAAGATAATGGAAGTGACATTCTCGAAACAATGAATCCACTTTCTTCTTTCTGATCTCTGTCCACCAACGTCTACCATCCTGTAAAATACATTCACGTGATACATATTACGTAACACCCTTTCCTCGAGTACCTATGCTTAGGCGAATACACGCTACGTGTTAACATAACAACGAACTACGTACTCTCGTAATACTTCTGTCATTATCAAGTGCAACTCACGAGTACTTTCTACTATTTTTACACAACACTACCGAAACTACTATGCACTAGGTAGTGGTATTTACGAAACTTCATTCTATGAAATATAAGTTGCATGAGGAGCATGCAAACAATAAGCTGTTTAAAGCAAAATACGAGTGCAAGTTTGAATTAAAAGAAAAACAAACAAAAAGAGAGAGAAACAAGAGGAGTCGCTATAATATGTGGCAAAATAACATCGCATGTCCTGTATTCTAAATAACCAGGTACTCAAATACTCCCTCATTTTCATATAAGTGTCCTCTAACACGAAAATTAACAAACATCTTCTACTGTTATACTACACTATCGTTATAACTACTTCTCTACTACTATCGTGACTACGATCTATCACACGACTACTGCGGTGTTTAGACACGATAACTGTGTGCAAGAAACTACTATTACAATCTGGATATATTAGGGTGCAAGTTATTTTCCGACTTTTGATTTTGACAGGAGATCCCCCCTCGTAGATTTGTTTCATTTGATTTAAAATTGCGCTACGCCAAATTTCAGCTCATTCGGATAATATTATCTCGTGGCAACAACACGTGGAAATTAACAAAAAATTACCTTTCCAAATTTTTATTGAAGGATTTATCTTATTTCAAATGTCCCAACTGTCTTCCAAATCCTACATATATTCATCGAATTAAAAGAATTAATCACAATTCTGTAACATATCAAAGTCAAGAAGTATACAGTTTTACTATTTTATTGTGCTGCGTTTATAACTGATTTGATAACGAAAATTCTACGAAACACTAATTGTAAAATGGAATAGCGGGGGCTGCTACTGCATTCCTTAATTTTCGTTTGCAAGATTTCTTTGTAATTTTTTACAGTTAAAGTTCCAATCGCCACGGTTTAATGTTACTCGAATAAACTGAATCTTTACACATCACTATATTAGATCAAATGAAACAAAATTAGGTGGGGTCCCACGGGCAATTTGAATTTTTTTTACTAAATAAATAAGGGGCACCCTAATATATATATATCACACAGTGTTTAAGTAAACACGTGATTAAAAGAAAATTGTTAATCCAAATTAACGTGATTATAACGATGTGTAAAGAGAACACATATAAGGTATTTAATACATATAAAGTAACAAAAGTTTCACTTTCTTCGACTAAGTCACAGGGATGCAGAATATATCTTGGTACTAATCCATTACTTCGAGTTAGTACTAGAATTTTACGGTATTCCTTCTCTATACGACCGACGATGAGCTCCGCTGGCGAGTCTACAGGGAGGGTCGTCGCCTATTTAGCACTTAATTAATTCGCGCTTGGCTGGGTAAAATTTGCATATTTCTCATTAAATCCTCGTAAGAGTATGACCGACGAATCGACGCGATTTTCCTGATTAAAATGCGTCCAAACACGGTGCGGTTCACGGTTCCCCGTCTTCATTCCTAGTGTGCCAATTACACACCGCGTGCAATTAAAAATAAACCGTATTACGCCGCGTTCATTTTCGTTGTTAAAATCTCAGCGATCCATCGGCGCTGCTTGCGCGTGAGTTTAAAAGATTTTAATAATCAAAAGAAAAATGCGGCAGGGGTGACTCCGCTCCGGGGCGCACAGCGAGGGTGGACACCGGCTCGATAGCGAAGGAATACTGTAGTTCTAAGTGTACAGTCGGGTTCAAGTAATGCGTGTTAGTACCTAAATATGATGGAGTCCAGATCAAACGGATATTCTATAATGCCAGTAGTAGGAGCTCGAGCCCGAAGAATGTCTTGTTCAGTAGGAAGGTAGTCAGGCTTTTCGATACGCTCTAGGTCACTAAGATAACTGCAAAACAAACGAAGCCACAGTCTGATAGTGCATGCCATGCATGTATTAAAGGTGATTACAAGGAGAGAAATATCACAAAACAGCTCGCACATGCTCGTCATCCCTGCCTGGAAGAAGTTTCGATAACGGGGTGGGTGGGGCGGACGGGGGGAGTGGGAGAAATAAAAACAGCTCACTGATTTACCCTTCGCGTTTTATGGCAGGCGAGAAGCGATAATCGCGGAGGTCGCTCGACGCCGTCCGGCGCGAAAATAATATCTGCTCCTCGGGAATTATATAATCAGCCGAGATAGAGACACATGTAAAGCGCGCCCCTCTCCTGCGGGAGGGAAAGCCTTGAGAGGAGAACAGTGCCTAGAATCGACGCGAGCACGCGCGATGAAACGAGCTTCCTCGCGGCAGGAGAGGAAGGCGAAAGAGAAAATTTAACGGGGAATTCTGCAGCCCGGATAGGATCGGACGCCCGTCGCGTGCCATAGAGCCGAAAAGGTGAGGGATCAATGGAGCTCTCGGTGGGCATCGGCGAGAAAGGGGAAGTGAACGCAATAGGTGACGAATCATCGTGTACGAAAGTGAAATTGGTGAGTCACAACGGATGCAGGCACGATGCAGAAAGAGTCCGATGTAAGGTAGTTCGCAGGCACAGGCAGCTTCCCCCTTTCCTCTCCACGACCAGACGTACCTAAATCGGATCTCTTCCAAGTCAAAAGGATATTCAATTATACCAGTGGTGGGCACTCTCACACGAAGAATGTCCTGTTCTGTGGGGAGGTAGTTTGGTGCCGCGACTCGATCTATCTCCATTAGGTAACTGAAACATCGTGTACTCAATGGCTGATACGCGAGCCGAGCCGCGCTACTCCCGAAACGTAATCTCTCGCAGAGAAGGAACATCGAACGGCAGACGAGAAATTATAGATGGTGCGCTTGTAAATGTATGGTAAACGTTAAGGGAACGATCATCAGCTGTTCTCGATCGTCCAGCGGATTACGAACGCTTTAACGATACGTGAACGCAGTAAAATATAGTTTTCACGATAAAGTTACGTTAAACGGCATATTTAAGCGGGGATTACTCCTGTGACAGCCCCGGAAATTTATGATTTTTTTTTTGTAAAAGCTATTGTTAATATTGCATTAAACTCTTTTGGGATGTAAGGAGGCATCTTTAAGCTTGCAGAAAATATTTTATTTACGTCGATCCTTCTAATTGTTGGCGTCAGGTGTGGCATCTGTCATCTGATTGCAAAAAGAAGAAAACTTTCTTGAAGTTAAAGAATTTTCGCTGGGACTGGACCTAAAATTTTGACTTTTATTTATAATACGTTTTTCGTCGATATTTGTCTACGGAAAAAACTTACTTTTCCTTTCAAACGCGATAACTCCTTCAGTTTTTCATTTTTTTTCTCTTTAAAGTGGACCAATCCCAGCGTAAACTATCTAACTTTGAGAAACTTCTATTATTGTTGCAATCAGATAACTTTAGTAGAAGTGGACAGAATTCCACAGTAATTAATAAACAATAAGGTGGATCGACGTAAAAAAAATATTTTCTGCAGGTTTAAAGGTGCCTGCTTATATCCCAAAAGAGTTTAATCCAATATGACCAACAGTTTGTTGAAAAAAAATTCTTAAACGCCAATTACTTTTGGGGCTGTTAGACGAGAATCCCTCCTTAAACCCTGGAAGATGGCTCGCTTGGTAGATACCGCTCGCGGGGTCTATTTTAGCCCTGGATGTAATATAATTCTTATTTTCTTCGAGTAGGATAACTAGCGCGTTTCGCAGAGATACAGCAACTAAAATAATATCCTTGAGAGCACAATCTCTTGAACGTATTCTTCGTCATCTATTCCAAGGCTGCACTGACTTACTCACGTTTCTACACACCCCAGGATCTTAAACTACTAATATCCAAAAAGTATGCCAATCACATGCCTGACTTCTTGATTCGTTAGCACGGTACTAAAGGATCGTACCAACTATTTCCCCTGCTGCCTTTACGACATCGCTGTATCTCTGCGAGGCGTACTCTCGGGTGGGTCAAAATAGACCCCGCATTAGGGTGCAAGGAAAAAATCAAAATTGTCTGATTGTTTTCTAATAGTAAAAAAAAGTTGCCTTTACTGATTCGGATTAAGCCCGCAGAAGCTATATTCTCTCCAAACAGATTTGAGGTGCCGCAAGAGCCCTGAAATATTAAGTGACGTTTTGTTTAGTTTTTTACACATATTTCTAAAGCGTTGTATATGCTAATTTTTTATAGTCTTAGCACGTTCACTGTCTACACCTCCAGCGTACCTACTCGTCTC
This sequence comes from Andrena cerasifolii, assembly GCF_050908995.1. NCBI lineage: Eukaryota > Metazoa > Arthropoda > Insecta > Hymenoptera > Andrenidae > Andrena > Andrena cerasifolii. Next base: position 13,130,915 of record NC_135118.1, on the reverse strand, counting down.
TCGTGCGTCCAACAATGCAGCAGAACGCTTAGTTTAAACATTTGCGTTTTCATTTGTCTATACGATACATCGTCACTCCTTCACCGCAACAGCTTTCTTCAGGTGTTGGACAGCAGTCGGATAGAATACACGGCTACGAAATCTAACGAGTAAATTTCTTTTAAAAACAAGTGCTGTCGTATGATAAAATAAAATTATTTCTTTTAAAAAGAATTGCTATCGCGTGATAAAATAAAATTCACAAGATCAATGAAGATAATAATTTTTAACTGACTTGCGACACCTCGGAACATTTATTTGCGAAGTTCAGATATTCACAGCTGAAATACCACGATAAACGGCAACTTTTTCCAACTATTAGAAGTCATGAATAATAATAAAAATAAAAAAAATCTGCCCCTATATTTTGGTGATTAAAAAGGTGGCCGTAAGTGTCCCAGAAATTCACAGGCATCGTCGCGCCGTCGAGTGGTATCCATAAGAAAAAGGAAAAAAAAGGCACGCTCTCCTATCAGCAAATATAATCGTGACGGGCAACGAAATCGCTACTTACTATTTAGCGGAGTCTGTGAGCTGATATTCTCGTCTGCGATCGTAACACTCCTGGATGCCTGCCTCTGCCCATAAATCCTTGATTGCTTCTACATATGGACTTTCAAACGCTGTAACCGTTTCGAAATCCACGGCCCGCACGAGTTCCGCTTTTTCCTACGGCGATGCACGGCAAAACGTTGGAATATTCGGGCGAGCATAATTACGGGGACGGGGAGGTAGGTAGCCATGGCCGCCGGTAAAAATACTCACTACGTTCGACGAATCGGCGTACTCGATCTTAAGAAGGTCCATCGCTCGGATCATGGACTGCATGGCCATGAATATGTTTTGGTATACGAGTTTAATAAACCCCCTCTTGTCGTCGTCCGAGTAGCCGGAGCCGTGGATGATTCTCATCTGTTTGATGAACGTGGATTTGCCGGACTCACCAGTGCCTGCAACAGGATTTTGCAATCGTTAACACCTACGCCACTCGCAAAAGCTTCTTTTCGGTATCAGCACTTTCGGCGCAGAGTCTAAAATCATAACGGAATGTCGCGTGCGGAATTCCTATAATCAGGATCTTAACTATACCCGCTGAACGCCCATGGGCGTTTCCCGCACGGGCTACCGTACACCGAGCGAACGTAGCATACGCTGTGTACGTTCAAAGCACCGAAAGGGGTAAGTGTGATCGATGAATTCATCAGTTTTACTCTTACACGGAGGAATTCTACTGTCTGTTTAAATACAGTATTCTTAGTCCATGTACTTCGTCCCATTTTGCACTAATTGTAAGTGCCTGTTGCTGCTGCCCTCTTTGCGAGCAGTTCACAGGGGCAACTGATTGCGAGTCAGGAGTATCTGAACTTGTGACGGGAATCTAGATATTTATCCAGAGAACGATACTCAGGATATTCATTTACTACGAAGCACTCTCAAACGTCTGGTATTAACTATTTCTAAATATGTAGCAATACGTAACGCTTAAAAAAAAATGCGACTCAATAATCGTAAACTGTGCGGTTATCGTTTAATAACCTAAGAATAGCAATCGAAGCGAAACGCCCCAAGTACGACTAATACTCGGTAATTAGTACTGCATTAATTATCCCTTTGCGACGGTGGCTTGGCTGCCCCAGCGCAAGGAGCATTAAACCGCAAGTTCCATAGTCTTAAACGTTTCCGATATTTCGCGAGAGCGAAACAAGGACGCAGCGACGCGTGGAATATTTAGCCAGCGTTACCTGATTTCGCGCTTAGATCTCTATCTCTCGTCGTTCCGAACGAAACGTCGAAATGGCCGTTTTCTACGCGGAGAAACTGTTCCCAATGACGAGCATACGTCGCGTTACATTATCGCGTGCTGATACAATACGCTCGGCTATCTACAAACATTACGAGTTATTAACTGTTGCGTAAGTCGTCCGCCGGATCGCATATTAATATTTGCATTTGCATGATCCGTCGCGTCGGCCCGCGGCGAGTTTCCCCGAGAGACACACGTGGACGGAAAAAAAAAAGAGACGGTTGGAGTAGGATCTCGAGGCGGCTGTTGCCATCTATCGCATCGGAGTGAAGCGGATCCAGCTGTCGGAACATGCACGAGTTGGCCGACCTCTACCGACCTCCGACGTCGCCGTTCGACAATTTCCGTGCGGCGGCCGACACACGGCGGCTGTCGGCGACGCCTCGTGCTTTTCCGGGTCGCTGGAGGAAGGGCACGAGCACCGACGACGAAAAACCGAGCGGCCGAACCGAAACGGGTGGCGATACCAAACGCCCGGCGACGTCGCACGACCTCTCTTCTAACGTCTTCTCTGATCTCTGATACGGTCGGGCATCCGTCGTTCGAAGTAATAGGGAGGTGTGTTATAGATCGGAAAAGAAAGCGCGCAACTGATATTTTTTAGATATACGTGTCCGAATGGTCTTGGCGCTGGACTTTAATTATCGCGCGAGCATTAATACTTGGGGTTATCTGTGTGTTGCGTGGGAAGAGATGTATGGTTCTTGTCTGACAAATTGGGGTCTTTTTATTATCGTTTGTTTATTGGAGTTTTGGAATTTGCACTTAATACAGTCGAACCTCGATAAGTCGAAAACCTCTATAAGTCGAAAGTTTTCTTCGTTCTTTTCCGCTTCGCTGTAAACGCCTCTACAACTCGAAATAAAAGTTCCTTAATTCGACCTATATTTTGCATGTTAAATTTTGTATTTCACCTCTGCAACTCGAATTTAAAAGAACTCCGACCTCTACGAGTCGACGTTTACTTCTACGTATGGATTACGAAATTTCGTAGAAACATCTGAAAATATTGAGGAAAATATATTCTCTGCATTATTCACGATTTGAAATGCTATTGATTTAAATAGACTAATAGGTTGGCACAAAGCAAAATTATATATTTTTTTAATATGTAATAAAATGTAATACTTCGAGCATAAAATGTGTCTTAGAATTATTTATGTAGTACATAAGTTGTAGGTATATTTGATTATAGGTATACAATAATTAATTGACCTTTAAAACTTGAATTTGTCTTGCTCTACGGCTTCACAAGTCGAAAAATTAACAGTCGTACAGAGCCTCTATAAGTCGAATTTTCATTTGTTGAACCTCTCTCTTACTCGAAAACTCGATAAGCCGAAACCTTTATAATTCGAAGATTTTTTTAGTACATTCCTTTTTTTTATGTGGTAATTGTATTTTTTTGGTGAGATTAGGTAAGGGATTATTTTTTTAATTTGTGGGATCCGTATGTTGTTGGCTATCTTATAAATTTTTTATAGATATAATTGTAATATTGATTTTGTGCAATACAGACGTGATATTACGTTACTAATAAAATTGTATTTTTATTATGTATATCATAATTACTTTAGTAAATTGATATTTTTTTTTTAATATTATGGATATTTCAATAAGAATTAAAATATGGAGTTAGAACTGCCAGAATAGCAAACCTGACATATTCTACTGTTATTAGCGACGTAGAAACTTTAGCAAAAGTCTGATTTCACGAAACTACTATTTTTACTACAAAAGAAATAAAAAGTGTAGCAATAAAGTTTGTACGTCACTTTGTGGTAATAAACAATATCTAACATGTTAACAAGGGAAAACTGTAAACGTCGCGAAAATTTCACAAAGGTTCTGGAAGCAGCCAAATAATTTTTTTACGATTTTGCTAACACACCATAATTGTATATTACACCAAATAGCTAAACGGCAAGACTCTCGTAAACTAACAAAGGATTATTACGCAATTCCATTTTGCAAATAATACTATCCGTTTTCTTCCCTTTTCGCTAATAAAAAGGATCACGTGAAATAAGTTGGAAGATAATACATACATGTTTTGAAAAGGAGCCACTCAATACATAAATCAAATTTTAGATGAACTGTTACTCGAAATAATAACCTATGATTTGCAAATCATCAGCTATGCCAGTTTTTAGTACAAATTTACTTTCTTTGTATTTATAATGTTACATTATTTTTATCTCCTTAAACCTGACACCCAAGTAAATAGTCAATTGCAATTATATTTCTAAAGTTCTCTGCGTTCTTCTTGCATAAAATCTGCTTACAATAATTCCTTAGTAGACTTTGTAGAAATTGATAGAAAATAAGTTAAAAAGACAGCAAATGAAAATGACAATTAATTTTAAGAGAATTCATCTCCAAACGCTCTCAAACAATTTAGTAGAATCTTTCCGTCACAATCAGGAAGTCCTCAAACAACGATACAATTGCCATTTTCGAAATACTTATAAAATCCAAGCGCGTTTACTCGCAATGCATCGGACCGCACAGTGCTCACAGCTGAATAGCTCGACTCATTCACTTTTAGTAAGCCAGAGAGGGCTAAAACAAACGACACTTGCCAAGACAAATCAGCACCCCTTGAACCCCACAATTTCGAATTCACCCTCTTCCATTCACCACCTTGGAAGCCGCAGATATTCCCCCCGGAACTGTCCGGGAACTACTTATATAAAATGAAGAAGAAGGAAATAAAAGAGGGGTGTAAAGAGAACTGGAATTGATCCTGCAGTAAAAGAATTAAACACTCGAGCGTCTCGCGGAGCTGGGTCGGGCGCGCGGTTGTAATCGTACCTTTCAGCCCGGCTGCCGGCCCTTGCCCGCTCTCCTCGCAAAGAACAATAACACTTGCCCATCGGCGTACGTCCCTGAGCGTAGTGGGGGCAGTAACGCCGGCAACGAAACGGGTCGAGGGGTGGGGGCGGCTGAACGGCGGCGCGGGTAGAGGCGATAAAGGAGGGCGTGCAGGTGGCTGCGGAGCGAGAGAGAGAAACAGAGGGAGGCACGGTGTCGACGTCGCCCTCGCGAAATCATGAATGAAAACGGGCGAGCGGCCAGCATGGCTGCGTGCTACCTTACCCCGGGTCCACACAGAGACGAACGCGACCGAAACACGCGTAAAAACGTTCGCTAGAACGTTCGCGCCGGTACAAATAACACAGTGGATTAAGGATGGGCGATACTGCGAAAAATATCGATACGACGTACCGATATACTTAAAATATTAAAATGAAAATATCGACACCCCTAAGTAGTATCGATACATGAAATATAAAACAATAACCAACTCAAGGTTTAATTGATTATTAGTTTAATTATAACTAGATTGTTTTATTGTACATGTACATTTATTATGCGAGTAATTTTATTTTACAATATGCATATGTATGTAAACTTTTTATGTATAAACAATTTGTCATTTAACTCTTAAATTGTTCGTTTGTGTTAATCAATTGAAATTTCGTAAATAAATGGAATTGCATGATAATTTAAGTATCGACATTCGATACTGGCAGGTTACGATATCGATACATAGAAATATCGATATTTTTCACGATAAATATACTGTATCGCCTATCCCTGCAGTGGATAAAATTTCGGATGTAATTCTGTCGAAACTTGGCGGCCCGCGTTGCTTCCATTTCTGGGGACTACTCGAAAACAATCGATCGTTTACGATCACCCGCTAGCGGGCACTCCAAGGGGATAATACGTGAGACAGAAGCTAGTACATACAGGGTGTCCGCGCGTAGACTGAACAGCTGGATTTCTCCTAAAGTATTGGAGATAAAAAATTTAAAAAAATATGTAATTAAATGGTTCGATGGGGCTACTTTATTAGCCGAGACGATTTTTTTTCGATTATTATTTTAAAAGATACGATGGTCAAGTTCGGTTTTTCAAATGGAACTACTTTTTCTGAAGACCTGAGTTGATAGTGCGTTCCAAGACAAATTCAATAAGCTTTAATGTATACACTTTATTTCCACTGGTTTTTAAGATATTGCGCTTGCAAAATTACTGATTTTCACTGGAAGAAAACCCTCTGGAATAGGAAGGACCGGGGACGGTCTTACTGGCGCCACGGGTGGCACTGCTTGTTGAAATGGATACCTACCAGCCAAAGGTCTCCGCCAGGGATGGCAGGCCCAAAGGCTGGACAATTCTTTTCCGTCAGAAATGCTACTTAGGTAGGTACATCTGGCGGTATCGAGAAGCGCACCGTTACTTTTATTTCGCACTTACTTCTACGCTCGGATGGCCGGTTCTTTTGAGAGGAATGCAAATCCGATTGCTTCTGATACAATCTGCTCCCTATGGTTGAAATTTAGTCTAACAACTTTCATACCTCCTAACCTAACCAATCGAACTTGCATCCCTCCCGAAAGAACCGGCCAACCGAGCGTAGAAGCAAGTGTGAAATAAAAGTAACAGTGCGCTTCTCGATACCGCCAGATGTACCTACCTAAGTAGCATTTCTGACGGAAAAGAATTGTCCAGCCTTTGGGCCTGCCATCCCTGGCGGAGAGACCTTTGGCAGGGAGGTATCAGTTTCAACAGGCAATGCCACCCGTGGCGCCAGTAAGACCGTCCCCGGTCCTTCCTATTCCAGAAGAGGGTTTTCTTCCAGTGAAAATCAGTAATTTTTCAAGCGCAATATCTTAAAAACCAGTGGAAATAAAGTGTACACATTAAAGCTTATTGAATTTGTCTTGGAACGCACTATCAACTCAGGTCTTCAAAAAAAGTAGTTCCATTTGAAAAACCGAACTTGACCATCGTATCTTTTAAAATAATAATCAAAAAAAAAATCGTCTCGGCTAATAAAGTAGCCCCATCGACCCATTTAATTACATATTTTTAAAAATTTTTTATCTCCAATACTTTAGGAGAAATCCAGCTGTTCAGTCTACGCTTGGACACCCTGTATGTAATTCACTTTTGAGTGATACAAAATCTGTGTATTTTTCGCTCTATCTCCATGCAAAATATTTCCAAAGTATTGGCCAGATTTTGCTGATATAGCTTTTCTATATTATCTCTTTGGATTTTCAAGGGTTTCCAGAGGGGTAAGAACGAGGAAATCTCGGATGTTGTGTCTAAACGTTTCACTTCTGGTGGATCCGTGGATTTTACTCGCGAAGACTATCCTCTCCAAGTCCAGCGTGAGGATGGTCGGTCTTCGCGAAGATTTGGCGAAGAGCGTGTTAGCTAACATGTTCGCGGTAAAATGTTCGCTAACGCTGTTCGCCTCGGCGTGGACCTGGGCCACCGTTACCGCATATGGATCTCTCTCCTCTCTTCGCCGTCTTCCTTCCGAATGTAGACGAGCTTCCCTCTGCCGCTGCTCTTGCGCTCTCTTTTGTACAGCTGACAGCGACGGCGGTGTGTCTTTTGTGCGCCCCGCTGAGAAAAGACGAATCGCTCTTACCAACGCACGCCCTTCCCGCGTAACTACGTAACCGTCTCACGCGAGGGGGTTTCTACAGCGGCGTGAATGATGGGTCGTCGGGCCGCCGGCGTATGTACATCGTTTTAAGAGGTTCACTCGAGCATCTACTATCTTCGACAATTGTGCACTATTTATTTATTTAGCGGGACGTATCCTTTAGTTACAACGAATGATGTAGTTAAGTAAGTAAGAGGTAGTCTATAATAATTAACCTATATGACGGGAGAGAAGAAAAAATATACAGGGTCGTTTCGCGGCATGGAAAGAAGAGAAGCCGAACACAGAATAAGATATATGTATACATAAAATAAGATATGCAGATGTGGCATGTGTTCGTACCAAAACAATTCAGAAAGGGAAAATAGGAGCAAAAATAAAAGGGAAAAGTAACGTTATGGTATAGTTTAACCCTAGCTCTAGCTTAACCCTTCGTGGTAACACGGGGTGTATCGCACCCCAGGATGTTTTTGCCAACATTTCTATAAATTAATAATACAAATTTTAAATTATGTGAACCAACAAAACAAATCGCTTTTATCCACGATTATTTTTCAAATACAAGTTTCAACATATCAAAATTTACATTTCTAGAAAAAGGCTAGTAGGGCATGACTAGGTGAGTACCTATTACAAATATACAATTACCGCTCGAAAGTTGAAAGCTTCAAAAATGCGAAAATGGTAACTCAAAAATGCGAAAATGGTAACTCAAAAACGCGAAAATGGTAACTCAAAAATGCGAAAATGGTAACTCAAAAATGCGAAAATGGTAACTCAAAAATGCGAAAATGGTAACTCAAAAATGCGAAAATGGTAACTCAAAAATGCGAAATTGGTAACTCAAAACTGACGCTGGGGTGCAGTGAACCCCATGTGACCAATTTGTAATTAGGTATAAGAAGGTGTCGCCACAGAGGGTTAATAGTAACTTATGCCTTGAGTTGTTGAGGCGACTCATTAAAAAGGTCTAAACAGAAAAAAAGGAAGTACGCTTACGCAAAAAGACTCAGGTACTACACTAAAGTTTGATTCTCGCTATTCGCCTCTCGGGACAGTTTTCAATTGGATTCTTTGACAGGGTGGTAAAGAACAGTGCGACTATAAAACCGATAATGTTTCCACGAAAGGTTGCGCGATGCTGGATGGACGTACAGCGAGGATCAGCCTCAGCTATATTTACCGCACGTTTTGGATAAAAATTTATGCTTCGTAAGCGCATTTTGTAAATAGAATAGAAATCTTTCAATGGTGTAGCTTTGTTGATGATAAATGTGAGATAAGATTGGATTGTTACGCTTACGTGCGATAACAGATCGAAATCTGGAAGTCACGCATACGTGTGGGCGGCGGATAATGTGTGAAGATATTTGAATGGCTGAAGTACTTTATAGCCAAATTTCAGGAAACGCAAGTGCCTTAAATATTCTGGTCACGGTGAATTGAATTTTCCTTCCAGTGGTTGGTGTATGCATCGCATACTTGACCGTGTGTCAATTCAGGTTAATTGCAGTGTAAATAACACGAGGGACAATTATGTCTTCACGGTTTCCGTATTCCTAATGATGCATCGGTTGCAAGCAAACCGTATATTAGCTGGATTATGTAGTCTAAACTCATTATATATAGTACTTCTAACAGAGGTAGGCAACGAGAGGATGTTCTGTGGAATAGAATCGTTCGCAAAATATAGGGGATGAATATAAGTGGATTTTAGAGTATTAACAACTAACGATTCATTTCTATTTAAACAAATGGCTTTAAAGATTAATGCCCATTTAATCTACTAAAAGTTGGTGTCTCATTCCTTCCAGGCTTATTTTTTTAATATTTTTTAAAAATGATACCTTTTTCGTACCAGGCAATAAAAGATACTTTAATTAATTTGATAAATATACTAAATAATTATTTATGAAATCCATGACTACTGCTATTCTAAAATTTGGAAACTTTTGCATTTTTGGACGGCTACCACTTTTGCAATCACTCAAATTTTAATGCACTTAAGAGGGTACACGTCTCTATAGCCACTTTATATACATAAATCTGGTTTCTATTTGGGGCTAATATTTTCGAGATTCGTTTATTTTTTCATATTTTCGTTCTAGATAATGGATTAATTTTGAGTGTCCTACATGATTCATAGAGGCAATGTCTTAAAATGGATAACAGAAATAAATCTGATAAAAAAACAACATTCAGAGTTATTGCTAACGAACAAAACATTCACCTTATATCACTCGACGTGAAAATTGAAATATTTACTACCGAGTGATCGATAGGTTAATTTATTGCATTTTATTCTTCAAAAGAAACTAAATCCCTTTTACATTGTTCGTAATTTAGTACAACTCGGGTTTCGAAACAGAATAATTCTTTGTCGTTATTCAGAATTTCTTAGCATCAAGCTATTTATATAAATAGAATAATATATAATTATTTGCTGGATATACTGCTATAAAAATTATAAATCTCATCGCGTGTCGATAAATGCGTCGAATGCTCTTCCGCGACTATCTCGTTATAATTACAAAGTACGCAGGAATTTAGCGTGGGCTAATATTACTCACTCAGTGGGATGCCATACTAATGAATACGTGATTAGTCATAGACATGTACAACGCAAAATAAGAATATTTGGCAAACCAAGGGAATTGCAACGAATTTCTTTTCGTGTTCCTCGAATTCCAATTACGTTCAATAAAATTCGAATGAGGTATATTCAATATTTATGGCCAATCAATCCCACTCAATTAAAGATTAAATAAATCGCAAATATGTAGAGAATGCATCGCAAATGGTTGCAAGGTAGGAAAAATATTATAAAATAAATAAATATTATAAAAATTTATATCCTTCGTGACAAGACAAATTGAAAGTAGGGGAAAAAATTCTCGCCTACGCTTTTTTATAAGTATGAAACAAATTAACTTTGGGGTTCTCTGAGAATTTCTAATATAATTTAAACAGACCAACAATTACACATGCGGCTTCGAGAAGGGTATCTTCAGTAATTCATCACTTATCGAGATAAGTTCCTATCGTTTGAAAATAAAAAATGGGCATCCCTTTTGAGAAACGATTATACGTATTGTCATTCTAATTGGTAGATTCAGTGCACGAAGAGCCATTGAGGCGTTTTTATATAATCGACCAATTCTCTTTTCGCCTTTTGAAAATGAAAACTAGGACGAATAAAAGTTCCATACTTTCTATTCATTGTTCTAACGAGAATCCTTTTGTGCACCACAATCTATCTCATACAAACGCAGTCCGTCCGCCAAACGTATTTCTAATACTTCAATGAAGAAAAATATTCATCCTTCAACGTCACAAATCATTTCCTCTTATGATCAAAATTCATTGAACGTTTCAGTATTTACACGAACGTTAGACTCAAATACACAGACACTCCGTTAAGTACCTCAGCATCATCCAAGTACCTACAAACGACGACTTCGGCTCAGATAATTACCGTCTTCACGTAGCAAACATTATAACAGAGGATAATTCCTAACCACAGAGGTTTGTGCCTCGACTAATAATACTTAACACAACAATTACCATTCGACACAGCGATTGAAGTCAGAATTCCAAATCAAGAAGAGAAGCATCAACGAGATACTTAAAAACGGTCTTGTTCAACCGGTTAACTGGCAATGCATCATATACGATCAAAACAAAATCTGGCCAATTAATTCTGCTTATGTATCATACATGATCAAATGGAATAACTTTTTTGATTTTCAAACGATTTGAATGAAACTTGGTATGTAATGGTTGTTGGGGTCGCTGAATCTGAATTTGGCATTGGAATTGTAAAATACAATATGACAGACTCAAAACAGTCGACCCGAAATGGCTGCCAAAAGGAGAAACAAATAACCCCTGGAATTAATTCAGCGACTCAAGAAACCCCTGTATACCAAATTTTGTGTGATTCACTTAATTTTTTTATGTTGCCAGTTAACCGGTTAACCGAGCTGTCCCGTAATTTGAAAATTTCTTCGCGCTGAATAACACGAGTTCATTCGTCGCAAAAAGAAAAAAATTAGAATTAAAGTTGTTTAAATCGCCTGTAATTATTTTTAGATGAACAATTTTAAATGCAGCGCAGGTGTTTGTGTTCGAGGAGTGAACCTATTTAGCAGGTTAAATTTTCTGTCGTGTGTTCTATGGATTATTCTTGCAAAGGGGACCACGCCACGTGGGAAAAATGTTTTCGAAACAGTTTTAATCGCGTGTGTAGGCCGAGTTTGAGGAAGAAGCTAGCTTCCCCGATGTGTGTGTACGCGTTGACTTTACGGTCGATGGATGTGGAAGAATTGCGATTGGCGAGGCAGTCGGTAGCACGCGGAGTGGCACGGTTAATATGCAATGAAAGACAGGGCTGCACGGGCCTCGATGGCTGGTTTAAAAATAAAGGACACATCATGGAAGGACGAGATGAAGAAGGACAGAGAGAATGCATCTGGTGACTCACGCCGACGAGATATGCGAAAGGAAGTGCGCCCGACCTTCTAGGTCTTCTAATAAATTCCCAAGCCAGATTCGCGAAATCTAAATATTCCACGCGGGGAAGCCGCGAGAGAGAAGTCGACAGGTAGCGATGGGACCTCACGATTTCGTGCAAATCTCTTGAACGTGTCAGGAACCTTATGCGCTCCACTTGGTGAAATAAGATTTAAATTATTTAGAATTATAAAATGTTTCAACTGTAGGGTGGTTCAAAATGCACCAAGTATTCGTTAAAAGGACTAGGCAGTCGAATCGCTCGAAAATCAAGTACTTTTTTGCGAATTAATTGCAAGGAGATGAAGACAAATTGTGTCTGGCACTTTTCGGTAATGTTTATTAATACTATGAACTGTAAATTTTTTTTTTTTTGATAATATATATTGATATATGTCGGCGCTATAGTCATCTGATACATAGGTGCTTTTTCTACCGTTTTGCAGTGATTGCAAAAAAAACCGAGGTGCGCGTCGACTTGAAAAATTACAGGATATGTAAAGCATGCGCTATTTTCTGCGAACCTCTGATATGGTCCGTAAAAATTCGAGATTTTGACCAAAAAATTAAAAAGTCGCGGATTTTTAGTAGCCCACGAACGCGGCCGATTTTTTCTTTAAATAATTGACAATTTTCGGCCACCAATTTTATAATTTTATTTTAATTTTAGTTTTTATTGGATCCGCGGAGAACTATGGATGTAACAAAGAATAATCACATCTTGAAATTGAATTACTACGTCATTTTTTAAGACCAATATTGCGGCAAAACTACAGAAGAACGTTAAAATATTTACCAGTCAACACCGCTATTTCTGAAGCACATGCATATTTCATACCAACTTTTTTGCAATCTCTACGAGAATAATAAACATTAGGTAAAAGGATATACCTGAATTTGCTTACATATTTGTGCAAATTTGATTTAAATAAATCAGTGAAATCTTTGGAGGAAAATTTTTCCGGTTGCAATTGGCGGTGATAAATAAGCATTGATGATAAAATTTATCGACTGCTTTACGTAACTAATGCTGCATAATGATAATCGAAAGCTTCTCGGGGGTAATCCGGGTCAATTACTTTATTCGACACATGACGAATAAATTTTTCAACTTTCATCCATTATTCGATCTTTATTTAAATAAAAATGTTGCCTGTCCGTGCTTCCATTGTTAATTCATTACTGAACTCTTGATTCACTATTGTATTAATAAGGTGCAAACATCGCACTCACTGCCCACCTCTTCGAAATTTCCAAACTATCACACCTGCACGTTGCAAACGGAATGTAAATCGTCCAACGTTCACATTTACCCTCGATAAATATGCAATAAAATCGAGCTCTCACGCTCGCGCACAACAACAACCTAAAATCGTAAACTCACGCATGCGTGACAGTGGCAGATAAAGCGTTCACCCTTCGAGTGCTATGAACCCATCGGGCGGGGAACGCCCATGGGCGGTCGTCGAGTACAGTAAACTAAATTGACTGGGTAATCCCCGCACACCGCGTACACGCAGCCTTCCCAGCACCGAAAGGGTTACAAATCGCTTTCCCCGCTGCTCGGCATAAAATAATGCCCCCCCTTCAAACCACGCTCGACCAGCTCACCGCGAAACTTTCAAGCAAAACAGAAGAAAAAAAGGGTAGAAAACTATCCGCGTAACATCCCATCGTTTGCTCGCGTCGCCGCAGATAGCCGGCAAAATAATCAGCGGAGGATCTCGGGTAAACACGTTCACGCCTCTCCCCCGTTGCGCGAAAGAAGAGCAACAGGGGAACACGGTAAAACCGCCGCCGAAGGACCAGCGCGACGGGGGGAGCAGCGAGAGAGGGGGCGCGGCCGAAGGAAGGAGAAGAGGGTCACGGTGGAGCGGAGAAAGAGCCGCGCCAAAGGGTCGTGGAAAGCGCACAGGGTACAATAACCGTGTTAGGGCGCGATCCCACGGCGCCGCAGCGAGGTTCGCGCCAAGCGAACGATGAGCTTGCTTGGACTAGCCACCGTCGTCGAAACGCCCGTGGCTCGCTGAATCCTGCTCGCCGAGCAGGCCCGACGAGCCCGCGAGGCTCGCGGGCCACGCGCCGTGGGAACGCACCTTTACGTTCGCGTATCATCGACCTGAGGCGAAGTGAAGCTGAGGCCGCGACGGAGGACACCGGGCGTTGCGGGCAGCTGGCGTGGTACGTGGAACTTCGTGCAGAGTCGGGAGAGAGACGCTGGGTACCGAGCAAGCGACTCGGAACGAGACGATACGTCCGTATGCACGGAGGAGAAAATGGGAAAGGAAAGGGAGGGGAGGGCAGCGAGTGTAAGCGAGCTAACCGGCCGGGCAAACAACTTAATGAATGAACGAACGAATGGTGGGCGGGGCCCGCGATGTTCTTCCGTCGTGCTTTCCGCGTCGCAGCGTCGTCGCGTTGTAATCCAGTTTAAGGAAACACCAGTCGACAGGGGGACGGAAAGAAATGCGACGACGAAAATCGCCGCGCGACAGCCACGGGCAGCCAGCCGACGACCGCGCGTTATGTATATGCGTGAACGCTCCGACCTAGCCCCCGGATCAAAGCGTACGGACCGAGCCGCTGCTATTGATTTTGTTCGTACACCCGAGTAACCCCGCGCGACTAGAGAACAACCGATGATACCCAAAGTATAGTCGGTAGAAAGAGATATAGCGAGGTCGTGAAATCAGCCAGGCGGGAAAGTAAGCGTGTCTGTCTGGAGCGGTGGGGTAAGCGGCTCGAAAGAAGTGGAGGGGACTGACTCAGGGTGCTGCGAAGTAATTCGACTCTGATTCGGTTCCTATTTGACCTTTTCGGCGCTGCGGGCGCATGTATGCGCGTAGTGCGCGCGGGGAACGCTCATGGGCGTTCGGTGGCTATGGTTAAGAGATGCGGACAAAGGTGTCCCGCACGTGGCGTACGCTGAGCGTTTAAATTGTCAGCACCCGAGGGGTTAATAGGTACGGTGCTATGGGTTGCATATATTAGTGACACCTTGACTTGTGAGAAATCAAACAGGCTTGTAGTGACGTTCACAATGCGATTAAGATGGGTAACATAATTTTCTACAAATCCTGAATCTCGAAGTTTAAATGTTGATTATCAGTTTAGAAGTACCTACCTAGTTTCTTTTTACTTTGGTTTGTGGACTTTTGTATTTATAGGTGAAATAAAGTTTTGTTATTATTGTAAAAGGAGATCTACTTTTTTTAAATGGTGACAGAGTGTAGCTTAGGGGGCACTTTGAGAAGTAATTTGATCTATTTATTAGATTCGTTGTATGGCTAATTAGAAATGGACGCTGTATGGAAATAATTGTAAGACTAATCGAAAATGTAGCGTGGTCTGTGACAAAAGCTGCTGACGAACGTGTTAAGGGGTTACATACACCCGAGTAGCTGATAAGGGCCGTCAACTTGAGAATTATTTGGCGAGTAAAGTATTTGCTTCTACTAATCCAATTTGGGTCCATTTGATAGTAAATACAGTAATGCCCGGTTAGCTGACGCAGGCCTCGGGCCTAATCGTGTGTATTATCGAGGGAGGTACGTGTCCCAGGAACTTCACGGTCTTGTGTCTCTCCGGTCCACTCGCCACTGGGTGCGTCGAGGACGAGAGTGAATGAGATAGAGTTATTGCAGCGTAATAGTTTGGGAACCTGGGCTTAAAATTTCAGACTTAAAGAAAATAAGAGAAATCAAAAATTAATTTCCCATACTATTCATTCGGGTGTACGCACCCCTGGATCCCATTACAGAATGTACAAAGCCCTAAAATCGAATGCCATACTTTCTGGAGCCAACTTGTGCTAGTCGTTCGAATTTTTCACATTTTCCAAGCATACACTGATTCTTGGAAACCTATCCGACAGTATGTTATAAATAGAATAAAGATCTTTAATGGTACTGGTAATTTTAGCGGTGATAAATATGAAATAATTCTACTTAGTAAAAAGACTAGGTTAAAAACGAGGAGGTTAGAGTAAGTTATAGAAGTTAGAATAGGGAGATTATAATAGCAACTGCATGTTCAGCAGGTAAATGATCTTTGTGTCTTTTATATAGGAAAATATAACTCACAAAAGGACAATAGGAAATCATTATACGATGAATGTTTACGTTAATTTGCAGTGATAAATAAAAATCGTAAAGTGTTAACTACGGAATTGACGATTTCAGTGTATTTAAATTGTGATTAATAAAATATGCATCTAACGACAGTCACCTTACATGATGTAGTTCCATCAAACTCCATCCGGAATATCCCTTCTCTATAAGCGGAGAACATTATCGATTCTACTCATTTTATTTATTACTTGGGGTGTACGCGTATAAATTAGAAGGGGAGGATCTGCAATACGCTTCTGAAGCTTCTCGAGTTCAGGAAGCTGGCATTATTCAATGTTTGCTTTATTTTTAGTTTATCAAAGACTGGCCAGTAAACTAATGAATGATGAACTATACAAATATTCATTGAAAACAATTTCCCGCGTCGCTGACCGTCACGCAATTTTTAATCCGACGTTATCTTCTGATCGCAGCCTGCAGGAATCTCAGTGATACCATCGATAAGCCTCGCTTTCTAATCGATAGAGTACAAAAACTAAACTAACAATAAAACGTGGAAGTAACAGATTTATAGAGAAGCGCGTACAAGCGAAAAGCATGCGCCTGTTCAATTAATTACAGAGAGTAGGTCGCTAAGGAAAAAGAAACTGCAGAAGAAGCTGCCTCGTCTTAATAAAGAAATATCGAAAGAGGCCACCTGAAAAATCCAAATCCATCTCATCTTTATTTTTACCAATAGTCTGAACTATTTTTTTTTATATATTCAACGTGAATATGTTTCTTTCGAATGCAAGACATAGATACACCACGATCCGCAAGTATTTGTCCACCCGTATGATTTCTCTGGTACCAAACGCATAGGTTTTTCATTACAGATGGAATGGCAGGCAACTACAGCAGTGGTTAAAAAATAGTTTGAACTGTGAACGGTAAAGAAAATAAGATGGTTCCATTAGAATGGTAAGTTCCGTTAAGATGGTTAATTAGAAATAATTATATCTTAAAATTTATATCCCACAGATTGGGGGTTGTCAGAATCAGCCAATGGTGCCTACAATGGTGTTAAGGGGTTACATACGTTCAGCCATTTTTTATATTGTAAAATAATATTGTCGAAATAATAATAACATTAATAACCCTCCCTGGTTAAAATCAGATATATTAATGTAAACGCCAGTAATCTATAAAAATATATATATATATATATATATTTTTTTAAATATATTTTTAAAGAAATCCTGACTGACTGACTTATCAACGTCTAGCTCAAACCTATAGGAACGTGAAATTTGGAAGGTACATTGTTTTTATGACGTAGGCACCCAGTAAGTCAGAATTTCTGACAATTCCTTAACCTCTTTAATATCTCTTAGGCCCGATGAGATATCAACTTGATTCTTACTTACAAAGTTTACCCTCACAAATGCCTAAAACCCAAATATACATACATAAATGCTCGTTAAGTAAAGGTTACTTTACAAAAATTACATAAAAAATGACTTAAAAAAACACATATAAAAGTAATTTCTTTTAACTAGTTTACCGTAGCGAAGCAGATGTATTCTGCTAGTTGCGAATAACGAAAGAATCAAATTATTTAAAGTTAGTTTCTAAGCAACATAAAGTTATTTATGCTGCAGCTGCAATTACCCGACACGCTCCGTGTCGTATTCTTACGATAAACAACAATCATAAATCATACAAGTGGGGAATATTCACGACAGTCTATGTATACTTCCAGAATAACACTTGTCCGCGCAGCCTACACCGCCCGCATGGGCCTGATCGGTATTTTAATTAGACGGACGCCCAAATTACCCGTATCGTGGAAACGTATCCGGTAAGCGAAATTTCTACGACCTCCGCCGATTAGAATATACCGCACCCGTGGGAGCAGTAACACTCTACTAAATGATTTCATACGTGCACAATATAGGAAACCGACCCGGTCGGCGATCACTTTACACCCCTCGAACAGTGATCAGGCCTCGCGCGATCGATACATCGCCGGTTGCATTACGAAAATTTCAATTATCCCCATTGTAACGCATATCGGGTGGAGGAGGGAGGAGGGTGCCCATTCTGAAAGGAAATCGTTGCAGAGCCGAAATGTCCATCGCGCTGGGTATCGTCGCGAAAATAAAGAGGGAATTAGAGCACAAATTCCGGGATCGTCGAACGGTGTTAATTCGCCGCGATCAGGGCCCCCGAGCCCCCAACCCCTCCCCAACCCGAGCATTCCAATAATTATTCACGTAGGCGTAATCGAGCCCGCGAATACATAGGCCAGAATATCGCCCATTGATCTTCAGTTATACGTTGATGTTCGAGTACTCCGGTGGTGGCTGGGTATCAAGAGCTCTAACTCACGGCGGGTCGTGCGGAAGGTTTCCAGGGCGGTGGAGGCTCTACCCCGTCGCCACCGCCGCTGCCAGCACCGGGGGTGGGTCGATAGATGCCGACGTGGAAAGCAGGAGCCCTTTTGCCGTCCCAGCCGCAGCACCACCGCCCCGATATACAGGGTGACTCATAAATGCATGCCGATACTTGAGGGGGCAAGGTGGAGAGGGCCAGGGGTTGGGGGTCTGAAGGCTTTAATAAATTGAAAATGTCGCGCAGTGTGGGTCGTTAGCATGTGTGGTTAATTATGGAGGATTAACCTGTTAACCAGGGAAGACGAGTTAACTCGTCATTCGAGTATGACGAGTGACGGTAAGGTTTTGCCGTAGTCCTACGACTGTACTTCATTTTTTATGGTGTATTTGCAATGTTCCTGTTTTTTTCTAAGTAGGATTAAAATTTTATAATTAAGATGTTTGATGATAATAATGATAGTAATGGGTCGATCCGACGCGAGAGTTTCAAATTTGATTATTGAATATTTTAGTTAACGTGGACGAAATGTGTGATTCGCTTGTAATTATTATTAAATATGCGAGTTTAAATATCTGGGAGATGCTTCTGATTGAGAAATTAGTCAGTTAGGGGATTGGGCTAAAAATGCTAAGTGTTCGTGTTTTGCTTCGGTGTACTCGATGGACTTTCGTCTGGGACTTTCATTTTTCGCGGCATTTGAAAGCCAGTATGTCCGATAGGCGAATTAGTGATAATAGAAATTCTTTCGACAATTGCAAAAACACTTGGAACGCTTCCATTAAATTTCTGTAGTTGAGAAAGTACGGTATCTACCACTTGTGTTTGTGTAATGATTTTTTTTACTGTCTCAGAGGGTGGATTCACCCCTTCAAGTATTGGTCTGAATCATCTTGCATGTTTCTGCACCACCCTCTTTTCAATCGAAGAGAAGACAGCAAGGGAGTACCGTAGAACCTCAATGGTTGACTATGATAGTGATAAAACCTAGTACAGTGTTTCCCAACCTTTTCTGAGCCGCGACTCTCTTTTATAATATTCAAATAACCTGTGACCGCCCCTCTCAATATATGGCAAGGTAAATTTAATAAGGCAAAGAAAACACATTAAAAATAGGTATTTCAGATTATAATTCTAACTTAATAATATTTAAAAAAAAAAAACAGAAAATACTTCGTGACCCACTTGGGAGTCGCGACCCACCGGTTGGGAATCACTGACCTAGTACCTACATGAGTGAATAGTACCGAAACTTGATGGATTCAGTTCGAATTTTATATACCTAAGTATTTTGAAAAATAAAATTTGCAAAAATGCAATAATTCAACCCACTTATAAATTGAAGCAAAGAAACTTCTATAAAGTAAAATACATTTCAATTTCTGGGGTGACATTTTCTATTCTCCGAGAGTAAAGAAGAATAGTTAATGCATACATATACCTATCTTCTCATAATTAAAAATATTTGCGACCTCAGCTCAATAAAATTTCTCTCATTTTGATAAAGTGACGGCGGGTTAGAGGAACTCTTTGATGGCAATGGGAAATCAGTTTCCTATTCCGATAAATTAAGCAACTTTTATGCAATATATTTTTTGATTCGAAAAGTCGACAGTTTCAAATTAATTACAGACCGACTATTTCATTTCGCGAATCATAAATGAGTGTTTTACTCCAATAAATGATTTATTAACAAAAGTAAAAAGAAATTTATTTGCTCAACATATTCCATGTTTCAGAAATTCATGCTAGTTTAATTTAAACGAAAAATTTGTCCTACAGATATTCTCTTGTTAGTAGATCGTTTCATGATGTGTTACTATAATTATATATGTAGCAAGGAGAAAGTTAATGAGCTCCGTCATTTACGAAATGCGAAGTTCTTACAAGTACATGATTGAATCGAGGCATGTTCCTACTCAGTACACATTCACAACTGAATTGAACGGTGCCAAAAATTTCACAAGGGTGTAAAACAAAATATTTATTGTTACAAGTACCATTGAATTCTGATGGCTCAAATCAGTAGATACCGAATTGATTGGTATTCATGAGCACTTCAGCGAACATCCTCTCACCACTAGGCCTTGGATCTCCATTCCATTTTATCGACAAACAGGAGAGCTAACTTCTTAATAAAAAAAAAACACTGCAACTGTAAATGGAAACTTAACTGTCATATTAATATCGTAAAATCAGTGGAGCACAATTTAAAAATGAGGTTCCTGACGTGTTGTAATAATTGAAGAGTCCTTGTAGAAAATATTGTAAGTACCAAACAATCAAATTCTATATTATAGTATTGCCAGTGGTACATAGCATATTTTCCCATAAATTTTTATTTTTCAATTTTAGCACTTACTGTTTTCTACCAGGACTCTTCAACGATCAAAGTGGTGTAATTGTAAGTAAAAAATCTGGAGGAATTGAATTTATCAATTACCGTTGCATTTTTTAATACACACAAGTGCAAAGGTCGAAATATCTCACAATTAATCAACTCCGTAAAATTATCAATTTGCTCTACTCTTTAACATTAATTATTTGCTTAAGAAATTTACAGAAAGTGAAAAAACTTTGGTTTTTGAGTACTATGTAGTACACGTATCGAATTGATTTATTTATGTACCTCGATATATGCAGGAACCTCAATGATCGCACAAATTTTCAACCCCTGCACTACCAATAGTCCACAGTAGGTACTCCGTTTTTTTACCTCCCACTTTATCGCTGCATTTCTTTCTTTTTGTTCTCCCTGTTCGTATATATGTTCCCTTGCAGTTACTCTGGCGGCTCATTTCTATCCATCCATTCAACCGTTTCCATATTTTCTCGATTCCAGGGCGATACAGAGTGTCATCGTCCAAATCCTCTCCCACAAGACAGATTTGAATTTGTTTTATTATCGAATAATCGACTGCTGCGAGAGTTCCACTCGAATTCCTTTGGAAAGGGTCGCGGCTAACGTGAAGTTTGTTAATCTTGTAAGACCGAGGACACGTGTAACGATTGCCCAACCGGATGTCATTAGTGCCAGGAGAGTGAGAAGATCAGAACTGGAGTTAAATCGAGCTCATCTTTTAGGGAATTAAAAAACATTTTTACGTCCAGGTCTGTACATCCAAAAGCTATTAATTTTCTGACGAATAAACAGCTTTGGATTCTAAAGTCCAAAGAATGTATTGTGAGCATAAGTAGCGATTTAATATCGTTGAATTCGTTAATTCACAGTTTCCAATCAATTATCGACTAATCAAGAACAGAGCTTTCACTAAAGTATTCAAAACACAAATATATATACACTGTATCCCTTCGAAATTTTCCTCAATAAACAGATTTTTACTGCTCCGCTTGGCGAAAGCTATAGTCAGTGCATACTTCTGCGAAAAGCTTATCGAATCAAATGAGGAAGGAAAGATGAAAATAAATTAATTGCCGTTCTGCGAATACGGTGTTCTTAAACAGGCTGAACGTTAATCCTGCATTGCGATCCCTCAAACCGATAAATAACGACAGTGTGCCTGACATTGCATTAATGCAGGGCGCCTCGGTTGAATTTCCGATTTAACGAAATTAACAGCTATCAGGTGAAAGGTAAAAACGATGGGAAACGGTGGCTCGGTGTAAATACTAATGAATACGATTACACGGTTAAATGAAGCGCAGTTACCGCGTGTACGCGGCTTGAAAAGGTAATAATAATGTTCGTTTTCACGCACACGTGTCGCTCGCCCGAGCATCGAGCGGAACGTTAATAATTATCGCGCTTGAATTTAATTAAACAGTCGCGAATTAGGATGGGACGATGACGTTGAAGCTGCTACAATATGAACGTGCAATTACGGGAAACTCTGTACCGATGCCAACGGCAGAAGAAAGAATGCACACGTAGGTATTTATCGGAGAACAAACATCACGAGGCACAGCGGGAAAGAATCGGTGCTTCGGCAGCCAAAGATCTATAACCTTTGAACGGATGAAGATAAAGTAATAATTCGTTTTTCTTTCATGAAGTTGAAGTGTCCTTCATTAGTTAGATAACATTACGTTGCTGACATTAAGTGATAGTTAATTACAGTAACTAATACGCTAACGTTACTTATATTCTTACTATATTGATGAATATCCTCCCCCTTTTGTTGCGGCCTTAAGGATGATATTAAAGGATCCGATGAAAGCAACATAATTAATATCTCTTCTGTATTGTGTTACTTCCATCGGATACTTTAATATCATCCTTAAGGTTGCAACGAAAAAGGAAAGCCTGTTTAAGAAGAGCGGCCAGAAGAGATTGGGGATATTTTCGAATGTTGAATAGTAATAATGTAATCAACGTTATCGTATTAATTAATGTAATTAAGTATTACGTAACCCTCGGTTGTCAGATCTATTTTTTTTAGCATAGTTGTCACACTGGGTCGATTCGAACCAAGCCAATTTTCGTTCAGTTGCTTATTAAAAAGTATCTGTTAAATTAAGTCGCAAAATTTTTTTTTAAATGAAAAAGTTCCTGAAAAAGTTTTTTTTTTGGTTAAAAAAATCACTCGGGAAACGGAGCGTCCCTGCCTGTAGAGGATACACGAAATTACTACTACATGACACCTGTAGTACCATTTTCAATGATGCCTCGAATATATAATATTTTATCTTAAAATCAAATTTTAGGCCATTTTGACCCAGTGCGAGAACTGAGGGTTGTTATAAGTAATGTAATGTTATCCAACTAATGAAGGACACTTCAACTTCATTCATGAAAGAAGAATTATTACTTTATCTTCATCCGTTGAAAAGTTATAGATTTTTGGCCGCTGAAGCACCGATTCTTTCCCACTGTGCGACGAGAGTCAGTCGAAATAATCCGGTTGCCTTTCACGGGAGACAAAAAATTGAATTTACCATTTCTCTGTATTTTTCTGATACATGCAGATGGGAAATGGAAATATATTAGAATGAAAAATACACTGGCGCTTAAAAGCTCGGGTACACCTGCTGTATTTGCATTTTACATTCGAATATAGGATCTAGACTCTAGAGTGTAATATTTGATCGTAGTTTAATTTTTATTTGTAGATAATAGAGTTTTTGTGACGTTATACAGTATCTATGCTTGTGTCTGTCTGTTACTTTATGACTTTGAGATTTCTTTTGTCATAAACAGAAGTAAAATAGTAATAAAGACACGGTGGATATTTGGAGGAGAAAGTTTTAAATAAACTTTAAACAATTTACGCCAACGTCATATTTCCTATTGTCCACATTTATTAATCGAAAAATGTGTAAAAAAAATATAACTGTTAGTATTATACTGCGAGCAGAAAATTTAAGAAAACTTTTCCCACTAATGTGTTTACCCAAACTTTTGAGTGGCAGTATCACTTGGCTACGTTTATCTTTTTATCACACATCTACAAGATAGTATCTTTTCCTGTCCTGTTTAAACCAACTCTGCCAAATGAGTGTATTTAAAATACCAACTGTGAGTCACAGGAGTGTTTCGTGTGAAAAGAACCATAAAACACTAGCAACAATGCCGAATGAATCGATTGTGTATACGGGGCGTCCTACAAATTATGATAAAACCAGGTGGAGCGTGATTCCTTATCCAAAAATAAATCGAAAATATGCAATAAATTTTTTTCATATGCTCTCCCATTATTAAGAAAAACAGTTTCTCAAATTTCTCAAATATACATGCGTTCGATGATTATTCGTAAATCTCGATCGAAGAGATCTTGATACAGATTGTGCTCGATTAGAATGGTTTCGCAAAAAAGGATCAGACAGTCACATTCTGAGATTAGTTTTATTAGAGAAATTTCGCAGAACGATGTTCATCTTCTTCTATACACAGCCACGCTTTGTTAACTAAAGCGACTGATAGCTTAAATCGACAGTAAACAAGATAACAAAAATGACTCAAAGCAAACCATGTCCACGTTTTGTAAATACCAATACGAATAGGGCGTCGTGAACTATTCCCAAATTCGTGAAGTTGAAACAAATGTAGAATTATATAAAAAAAAATATTTCAAAATACGAATCTTTGAATAAATACTGTGATACTCAAGAAATATTCGTAACATTCGAATATTTGAATACTGTGATATTCAAGAAATATTTGTAACACACGAATACTCTGATACTCAAGGAACATTCGAATACTTGAATGCTGTGATATTCGAAAAAAAATCGCCACATTCGAGTGCTCGTAGTATATTCGAATACCTGCTGTAATATTCGAGAAATATTCGTAACATTTGAGTACTCATCACGTATTCGAATACCGAATCATTCGAACGGCGGATCCAACCTCAATGTGGAACACCTGTACAAAGCATCACAGAATCGTTTCGTCTCTTACGAAATAATCGCGAAAGAGTTTCGTGGAACATGTTTGGGATTATCTCTTCCCCGTTTGACGTCCACAGGAAGCTCGTGCGTCGCGAGGCAGTTTCTCGAAAAACCGTTTCGCCGATTGTATCGCGGATTTGCTTCGCGGCATTCTCCGTAGACTGTCGTGTAATTCGCGGGTAACCGAACCGTCTCGTGCAGCGTAATAAACACTTAATCGGCGATTATTATCTCGACGAACGAACGACCGTCGCGGTGAAAGACAACTGAGCAAATTAACGCGCGGCATTATCTGCTATAAATTTAACTCCGTAATCTCGCTGAGGGCAACGACTGTGCCGCCCAATTTTCGCAATGATGAGTTTTTTCAAGCAGATACCGATCGCTAACCAGCTTATTATCAGGGAATATTGAGTTCGACGTGTGATAGATAAGAAATGTGGTTTTAAAAAATTATTTATGATTCACCCCGATGTACTACTTGCAATTGTGACATTGATTATGCAAATGGTATAAGTCGGTGGTATGTGAATGATACTATGGTTCCCTGTTTTCGTCAGCATGAAGAGTTCGGTTTATCAGGTGTACACTTTGACACAGTATTAATCGACAAGTATAAGACGTTTTATGTTCGTAATTGACTTACGAACGTTTTAAGATAAATATCGTATTTATCATTTGAGGATATTGAAAAATAAGGGAAGAAATGATGCATTCGATTTTTCCAGATTGTTTACTTAAGCCAAGTTCATAATCAGTGGTATAATTATTAGGTCAGTATGAATAAGCTATAATGCTTTTTTACTAAGAATTTAGTAATTTTCTAAACTGTTGCATAAAAAGTTATTGGCACACGATATAGGTAACTACTGTAAATAAATATTTCTAATAGAATATGTGAATAATTCAAAAGTTATTCGAGGTGATCTTGCATCTCACCATATATATTTTTGCTATGTGATATGCTGCTATTATTGCCACGTTGAATGTCCAACAATCCACGATTTCACTTATTATTATTTAAACGTGTATTGTTTACTCTGAGAATGTTTATAATACCTATCCTCTTGGGGGATACAAATATCTCTTGTTCGTTAATACTTTAAAAATAATACTCGACGAGTAACCATTGTGTAATAACTTTAGGTAAAATATAATGGTATTTAATTTACTATCCCGCTGTCTGTGATCAAAGTTATCTTGATGTGAACAAAATTTCACTCGACGATTCTATGTTTTCTCTATTATTGCAAGCACGGGCTGAAACTCTCGCATTAGCTAAAACAAAAAGGTGTCCATTCTGGAATGAAATTTCCACTATATTCTGTTCTCTAAAGTCGAAAATTAATATCATAACATCCGAAAAAAATTATTATTCTGTGTTATTCAGTTTTAACGTCAGGATACACTTTATTCATATGTTTAGAGAAACACTTGGAAAATAACTTTCCTCGATACTAACTGAATAGAAATAAATCCTGTAATTTGTAATATAATTTCTAATTATAAAGTCGATATATTACGAATACAAATCAATAACTCGTATTTAAAAATATCAGGCTGTTCCTAAGTTCGACATTTCTACAACTCTCATACCACTATTACGATAATTCAAAATACTGCGACTTTTTCCTTTTTATCCAAAAGACAATGATTGCAGTTGAACTTCCTTAACAAACAATTACCTACTCTTTTTTTTCAATATGGCCTCGTAGCTAATTTTTGCGCGAAACTGAACGGAGCGCGCATATTACTCGAAACGGAGCACAGAAATTGGGAAGCTAGAGAATAGCATGATGCATGGATATTGCTTCGTCGCCTGGTTCGAAAACTTCGTCGAAAAAGAAAAACCTGGGAACAGAATTGCCTCGCTCATGCGATAAACGGCCGCAGAACTGGGACCGTTCGAAAAGGGAATGACAAATAAGTCGCAAAACAGTCTGCGTTCACTCCAAACGGAGCCCCGAATATGTATTCCGTTTTGGAGGAACTAATTGCAAGTCGCGACAGATTGTGCCACACTCGCGACTGGTTGGTGTGTATAAATGCGGGTCTTGCCTGCAGGTACGAAAAAAATCATTGAAACTGAACCGCTCCGCATTGTCCATGAGCTTTTCAACTTAACCAACATGGAAATTATAATTATCAAACAACAAAAATGGGATTGGAACATTGTAGATGATGAAAGTATTCGTGCTAGCGTCTCCGGTGCTGACACTTTCATGTGAATCACAGTTACACTTGTTTTTAATACTCATTTGTGAACATCTTGTGGAGAGGAAAGAGTAGATATTATTTACTATAAGTAGGAATGAGATTATTCGAATAATTTAATATTCAAATGTTTTATAAATCCTTCAAGGAAATTAGTCGAATGTTGTTTTTTTTTATGAAAGGTTTCATTTTGTTATAGATTGAAATAGAGTCACTGCAAAAAGAAGTTAGTATCCAAGAAATGTCAGAGCATTAATCTTTTTTGTTTAAGCTTGCAAGTTGTGTAATAAATAATTTAAACCAGCCATATTGGCAGTGTTTCACTGCCACTGGTATCCAAATATACGAGTGTTCGAATACCTACTATAATTTTTTAATCTACTTTGAAAACTACAAGGTTCAAATTATATTTTTGTACATACTACTCGAATACTGCACGATTCAAATCAAATTCGGGTATAATACTCGAATACTGCAAAGTTCGAGCCACATTCGAATATAATATTCGAATATTGCAAGATTTGAATCATATCCAACGATTATCCGAATATTCGGCATGGAAAATTCAGCGGACGGCTTCTGTCACGAATACCCTGTTTGTTTTGGTAGGGAAACACGTATTATCCAACCGATAAGGGACAAAGAATTTTTGTAATTCCCAAGTTATGGCAATTCCAGCACGGGAACGCATCTTCTATCACGAACAATGTCGGAGCTGGCCAGTCGAGAAGCCCAGGCTCGCGCATGACCTGGCTACGAACAGATAATATAGATTGCAGGCCTGAATAAAAGTTAAACGTGTAGTCCAATGGGGTGGCGCAGAAGCCTTCGGGAAAATAAAATCTGATTGGTATCGTTTTTCCTTCTTTAGCTTCGAATTTCCGTGCGACCCTCGACACTTGGCGAACACCTTGAAATTCAATATCACACTCAAATATTTCGCGTGCTTGAACCTTCGGTAATACCAACGAACTTGTTTTCACACCCGTGAATATATCACGTAGTGTAATTTGTAATGGAATAAAAAAAAAAAGGATGATTTACTTCGTGCGAAATTGAATTGAAAATGAGGAATAAAACTTCTTCGTACAAGGCTTTGATTTAGAAGAAATGAATTTTGAAAAATCGTAAGCATGCGATGGAATACGTGATATTATAATATTAATACGGCCAATTTTTACATTTACACGATGACACATACTTACGTGTTAGTGTTTGTAAATATTAAGGTACGGTTCAAATGGTAATAACAAATACACTGTTTTACTTGCTTTAAAAACAAATTCTCTGTTTTTTGTTGTGTTAGAATTTTTTGAAAATATCATCCCCTTATCACATGTATACAGAGCTCTGCTCCCAGAATTACAGAAATATGAAAACACTAATTATTTTAAAGTTTTTGATGTCCCAAGTTTTACGAAATTTATTTTCATAGCGAAGATTTTCAATTTTTCCTTGTGCAGATGTTCCCTTCAGTATAACGCAACAGTTAACAATTAAGAAAAGTTATTTGAAAGTGGAAATATTAGTGACCAAGATATTATATCACTACAACTGATTCAAATACAATTTTCATTCAATAAAAAAAATCGAATAGGATCGTAATAAGAAACTAGGTGTCCAATCCATTAAACCCAGTTTTTGGTAAATGAAACCCTCCATGGGAGAATTTCATTATATATCTTCGATTTCTTTCTACATAAAAATCACAAGTGCCACAGCTTGTGTGCCTACACTCTATCAGTCAACTGTTTCAGCAGCAAATAATAAACGGAGCAAATCAGTCAAGATATCTCGTACGATCTTATAACCTATGGATCCTCGTTCCTTTAAACGAAGTTAAATGGTCAAGCCGGCGAGCCGTTGTCAATTAAATGTCATATTACAACATCAATGCAGGCAGACACAATACTATTAACGATTGACTGACCTCGCTGCGATTTGCAATTACCTAACATCGTGTTAGATGACTCGAAGTAACGATTTCAACTTTTCTTTTTAATCCTTCACCTTTCTGCTTACAATAGGTATAGTAGGTATTTTCTAAAATGGGGATTAAATGGATTTATCTTTTCGTTCTTTTCGATAATTGTAAATGTTCTAAAGTAATGGTTTCTCCGTAAATAAAGAATATTTGTATTGGTTTAACCCTTTGACTGTGGAGTGAGTGGTCGACAGCGGATAGGGGGTCTTTTTTGACCCATAACAGTACTATTTTAATTAATTTTTAGCTTATGTATTAGACACTGATGTTGTGATCCGAAGTTATCATTTGTTGAAAGCAGATTCACTCAAAGCAATGAGTAATATAAGAATTTTAAGATGGGTCCAAGTGGATCCAACCTTCCCCAGGCAAAGGTTAATTTTATGCTCATAGTTTTAAATGTGCTGCGAAATATTATTCAAAATAGAATTTATATTAGTTTACGCTGACGGAGCAAATGCTAAAACTGTACGAGTTGGAATTATGTGACAAATTTATTTTACTATTCATTAATCAAATTTGAATCGATCTTTACACTATCGGTTCACTGCGAACGCTAATGGATAAGAAAAGGCTAATATTTAAAACAAACTTGAAAATCGTAGGTGTGCCCGACGAAACCAATTGAATCGAAATTCTTGTTAATTAATTTTACACGAAGAAGTCAAATTACAGAGTTTTGCCTATCCTCGATTACTTCGCGTTTTGAACGGTATTACGGATAAAATTAACGCATTGCCGCATATACTGAAATATTTCACGTAACTCTGACAGATCGAATTTTGTCAGCGGAGGCTGTAATAAAACTGAAATATCTGCATACTCGCGTATGCAATAAATTAAACATTCCCTACCATTTTATCGAGCTGCACTGTCACGAGGAACACTAACACTCGTGCATCGATTTACAAATCACAATGAATCACAAATTTTCGATTTTTTTGTGTGACGGTATTATCTTGAATACTCAATCGAAGGCGCATTAAGTAATAAATTTTACCCCGAAGAAATTATCTTCAAATATAAAGATAGACTTATGTAAAATGCATATGAACCAGAAATCTACATTCTTTTGAAGGATGGGGGGAGGGGGAGAATATTTTCAATATTTTATCGAGTGCGCATTAACTAATTTTAATCCCCAAGAACTTATCTTGAAATTTAAAGATAGGCCTATGAAAAATGCATATGAGCCGAGAATCTCCATTCTTTTGAAGGATGGGGGAGATACTTTCAATAATTTATGGAATGCAGATTAACTTGTAAATTTAATCCCAAAGAAATGATCGTAAAATATAAAGATAGTTTTACAGAAACTATACACGACCCAGAAAACGTGAGTCTGCGTTCGTTTCTCTTGATTAACATTTGAAGAAACAGCAGAGGGGAACTGTTTAAACAACGACATAATAAAAGTTCATTCACGAGTCGATCCCAGTCTCGAGCGAACGTATGCATGAAGGCGAAACATGATCATCACTGAAAAGATTTCTAGTTCGACACGTTTCCGGTGCCCTCGTTACCGTGGCAGCTATACAGCCGTGCTAAAATTAATTTCGTCGAAAGAAGAAAAAGATTAAGATCGCTGAAAGAAGAAGTAGAAGAATTCGCGGCTGATCGGCGAACATTTCGTACACGAAAATAGCGGTGGTGCCTCATGTTGATACGTGTGCAGGATGTCTCGTTTTCTATTTTCATGATTCGATGCACGAATTAACCAAACATTCGATTTTCTTAATAACTTTATTAATTTCTATATTTCTCACATTTTTATTATGTTTTCAAAACATACTTGGGGAGAAATTACGTTGCAACCATGGCGCACTTGCGGAACTTTATTGAATCATCACTTATAAAAGACTAGCTTGCTTTACTACTCGGCTTCGCCCGAAATTTAGATTCTGATTTTGTAAAAGAAATTTTTTTTTTAGTTTTTTTTTGGTGAAAATAGTCGCATTTACCTGGATTAACCAGGCTCTATGAGCCGTGGTACATTTCGTGACCCCCGAGCTTACCGTTCGAAAGTTTTTAGGCGACAGACAAACACACAAACATACGAAACAGTTTCTGCTTTATAGTATAAGATTGTAAATTTTACTGATATATGTATTATTGCTTCTACTTTACGTATTTCTCAAGGTTTCAAACTATGGTTTGAAGCGAAATTAACGTTGCAATTATAGTGTATTGGAGATGCATCGTTAAATCTGTTATTAGGTATAATTTGCAAACAAAAATATATAATATGGGAAAGGATACATTAAGGAAACCTGTAGGCATCCTTTTTCAAGTGATAATTCGATGCTCGTGAAATGTGAAAGCTAGGGGGCTAAATGGTAGGAAATAAAATTTGTACCAAAGCAACACGCAGAGATGCAAAGTATTGCGCCTTGATAGGAGGAAAAAGAGGATAGAAAGAAATACGATTATTCTTGGCTTCTCAGAGATAGAAAGATCATGCTATCTTGATTACTTGCTTGATGTATTAAAATGTGAATTATGATTTTTCAATCGACTCATTATAACAACTATTTTATCCCACTGTGCACTGTATTGTCCTTTTGTAAGTATTAGCGTTTGTTCACGAACGAAATATACTCACTTTATTTGGGGAGATAACTACTGATATTGAAAAAATATTCAAGTTATTGAATAATATTATACTTTCCCTTGGTTATCTTGAAATATTATACTATGAATCATAAACAAAATTGTACCTTTTCCTTCACTATCTTCTACATTTTAATTCTCAGTGTGCATCAATAATTTAAGAAAAAAATGTTGAGATTGATATTTAATACCAAAATGTCTGAGTTTTCAGGAGCAATAAAAAATACCAGTTATACCGTGGTAACCACAATAATAAAATTTATGTTATGTCAAGAACAGGACAAATCCAAATGCGTGTGAGTATTTATTACTAAAGATGGCCTTCACCAATGCGCTAGAATGTACAAAATAATATATTTTTGTTAAACACACTGGTTACCAAGAAAATAGAAAATAGAAAACTGACTAGTCCTGTCGAAAAAGATGGATAAGAGGGGCACAAAAGATATTGCTTACATGGCGAGAGTTATGTATCAGACATGCTGACGTACCAACGATCGTTTGCTATTATTTAACACTTTCGCTATCGTAGGTGTTGATTGATATCTTTTGTTTTATGCACGTGACAAGCTGAAACAACATCGACAGATATTTTTACTCCTTTCAAGCAGCAATACTTCCACCTAAAACCATTCTCGATTATTACAAAATTATCCAACCGATTGTCACGATATACCATTTTTGTAGTTGACAAAACACAACAAGTGCGCATTTTTAAAATTTGTAACATTTGGAAATATTCAAGTGAAATACATTTTAGTAAATCTTTGAAATCAAATCCCCATTTATTCTGAATTTTAGGAAAAATGCAAATAATTTGATTTCAAGGTTCAATTGAAACTTTCCTACCATCAATTTGAATTTGGAAAGATCTCGTTACTAAACGATTAAATATCTATTCACCTACAGTCGAGGATTTTAGGAACATTTGAAAATTACACTCGCAATGTAATTACAATTTTCTTGACAACGACGATATCCGCCAAAAATTTCAAATATTTCGAGAATTAAATTATTCAACTCAGCTCGCGAATCTAAACAATTATAACTACAAGCTACTTAGGAAAGTAAATAGATATTTGAGAACTTTCGAAACTTTCAAGTCCAATATAAATCTTTGTAACTTCATTTCGAAATTCAACGTTTCCCCTTCAAATCTTTCCTTTCAAATTTCGACCACAGAAAAATTGAAAAATCAAAAAATGACCGATGGGTAAATAATTCTTTTCTCATCGAAATCCACGGGCACTTTTCGCGCGGCACTTGTTAATCAATAACCATAAATTCGATTAACAAATTGAAACCGAATTAGCGAGGAGAAGTATCAACGTCTTGAATTCCAGCTCGTTGAATTCGATTCTTATGCGTCGATTTACAATCTTGCATAAGAATGGCCAAGCACGAACCGTCCCGTTTCCCATTTTACAACGAAGGTCAGCCATTAGATAGAGCGATGCATGGCCCGTATAAGCAGCATTGAAAGCGACCACAGTCTTTAATGTCACTACTTCCGGGGCCACGTGTATATACAATGGTGGTAATAATATCGACTAGTTTTAATTGCCGAGGGATTATTTCTTTCGACTTCTGCACACAGAAATTTCGAATGGTAAATTTATTATCTCTAATTCGATCATTAAATAAATTCCACAAATTCCATTGATTTTTACAGTTTTTAAAAATAGAATTTATTTTAGAAATAGAATAGAATTACTTGAAAGTTGAAGAAATGGACAGAAAGGAAAATTGAAAATTATCATTAGTTATTTATTAAACTTATATATTTTATTTGAACATTTCTGAACGTTTCGTGACATTTTTTAAGCTTGTTTGAATTAATGAAAACGGGTCAAGTGAATTTATTTATTAATTATAAATTATTGTTATTAATTCGAGCTACGTTGTGTTGGGTTTAGAAGAATTAAACTCGACAACAGTAGGCTACGAATGTATCGTATAATTAATAGAAACGGGCAGCATACTTTCGGTGTTATTTTTGAGAACGGACTCACGCGGAAATGAATTATTCACGAGTCGTGTTTCTATTTTTAAACGGTCTATAAATTCTTTCAAAAGATTCTGCATTCCATTATGCCGGAATTAAAGCAGCCTCCGAACGCCGAGTGGCATACTTTTTGACAGAAGGACGACGATTGTAATCGTAGGATCGAGAAAATATAATGCACGCATGGCGAAGGTGGAAGCTGCGGCTAATCTTTCTCCTGTCCCGATATACAGGATGCCCCAAAATACATGGCACAGTCATAGATAATGCTTCTCGAAATAATAAATCGTGAACCTGGAATAAAACTTTCTACCAACCAGCGTCGCTTTTCAAAGAACTGATTTAAAAAATGCGCGGAGGTCGGTTGAATGGCTTTCATTGAAGACGTCGTGGTTGTATGCAATATGTAGAATTAAAGGGAATAATTTGTAACCAAAAATGTTATTTTTATAAAAAAAAAGTAATATAGCTGCATGGCAGTTAACAAAAAAAAATTCTTGAGTGTTTAAAAAATTAGCACCCTTAAAATGATATGTATACTTTAACGAAAGTTCGTATGTTTTTTATTTACCAGCATTGTTAACTGCTTATTAATAGTTTTTGAAAATTTAATGAAAGTCAAAACTGTATACATTCGCCAATGAAGCGTGAGTATGCTTCGTGCACTCATCAAATTCGATTACAGTACCCTCTCGCTTTGGGCTCGCGGCGCTGAACTGGCGGCGAGCGCATAGCGAGTAGCGGAGACGATTCCGAGGCGTCGAGGGAGCGAATCAGAGAAAAGGAAAGCGAGTGGAAGAAAAAGAAAGCGAGCCCTCAGCAACGTAATAACGGCGGCCCGCTTGCCCAAGTATGTAAGTACTCTAATTAATGGTGGGGACAGCGACGAGCGCTTAGGAAGTAACCCTACTTTCGGTCCCCTCGGATTTGGATGAAATTTTATGGGATGAATTTAGAGGCTATATGATGACATTCTGTAGAATATTTTGAGCAGAAAACGAAGCCTATTCTTATTATCTTACATTGTAATACTGGCAATGGCAGTATTGGTAACTCGAAAATAACTTTAATATATGCAAAATCAAAAGAAATAGATTAAAATTATTCGAAATGAAAGTTGAAAAGGAATATACCTACGGTTCGTGTGAAAAGGAACATGAGACCTTCACACTCACCTATCAGATCTCGATGACAATCTCGTAAACTTGATCTTTTAAATGTCGCGGTTCAAGTGTTTGTAAAAAATGCGCATTGGCACAAAATATTCCACAGAATGTCATCACCTGACCTCTAGATTCAATCCTTACCGACTGTAGGGTCTTCTTTTTAGCGCAGGGGCTAAAACGAGCCCATAGCGAGAAGATACTATATTTACAATTTACAATCGCGAAAATTTCCGAGAATCAAAATAATACTCCGTAAATTTCAAACAAATTTGCAGCACATTAGGTCTTAGGTCCAGGTTATACCCACAAACGCCAAAATCAAAAAATCAATTTTCCAAGTCGAAGTTTGGCTGCCGTAAATGTCTTAGAAGGGCGAAATTTTTATTTAAATAATTATTTCAAATAACGAATAGAGGTTAAAACAAATTATTCGCCATGTGTCGAATAAAGTTGATCCAGGTTAACTTTATTCCACGAATAAAGTTGATCCAGGTTGACTATATTCCACGAATAAAATTGATCCAGGTTAACTTTACTCGACGAATAAAGTTAATATTTTTTATTTAGTTAAAGCCCAATCTGGTTTCCACCGACATCCTGCCAAATATCGTTGGCCTCTACATTGGCCAGTCAACTTTGCAAGTTTTCCCTCGTTCCGTAAGGGGCCAACGATACTTTCCTCGTAATTAATGCATGCCGAATTATGGAAATGCATCACCGAGAAACACCGGTTCCCGGACGTAATGGGCGGATTCGGAGGATCGCCTGGTTCTGGCGGATCGGCGTCGAATTCCGTAACACCGCACGCTTGCCAAAGGTTAAGAACTTAATCGGTACACAATCAGCAGAGCTATGAGGGAATGTGGCCGAGAAAATTATTCCACGCTCCCTACGCTACTCACGTAGCGTCCACGCGGCCGGAAGAACAGAGTCCAAGTTAATGCTTGGAACTTATTTCTGCACTTAGTCCAAACCCAGAGACTAGAAATACAAACGGCCCTGGGTAAGAAACACCGACTGGCATTCCGATCTAGCAAGTAATACGCATTGTTTATGGAAACGGCCAGCGTTACGCGTTAATATCCGTCAAAGCCGCTATGCAGATAGCTCTGCCCCTTTCGGGGTCGGATAAACTCGCGAAGAATGGATGGAAGTGATTGTTGCTCCGCGTTTCAGATCACTTCCGTTCGTGACGAGAAATGGAAAAAAGTTTATTGATATTGACTTCAGAGATTGTGATTTTTGTGGACACATTTGTGGGTCTGTCAGAGAGAAAGAAAATTGTGAGGAGCGGTGGTGGAAGGGTGTATGCTTTTTTTTAAATTCCGAATTGCTTTCGTTTGTGATGAGAAATTGAGAAATGGAATAACTTCGTTTCGATCTTTTTTAAATTGTGGTGGATAGTTTAATGAGTACACCGAACAGCTGTTGATCCCTTATCTAATTCAATTTATTTATAAGTGATATTTTTTACTGTTTTACTGTTTAAAGAATACTGATTTCAGTGACTACGATCTATATGAACAAGTGAAGATATGAATTGATATGAAAGATGATGTTATAATTTTTTAAATTGGTGCACGAAAGTAGAAGTGTACTTCAGGTGTTTGGTTCGCAAATTGTTTGATATTAAAGCCGATAATTTCAACGAAAATCGCTGCTCTGTTCTATGAATGACAAAGTAAAAGAGAAATAAAATGATTCGAGAAAAGATAATCCTATTTTACAGACCTGATGTTAACTCAAACTTTTTTACTGTCTAATAGTTCCTCGGAGGCTGCTCGTACTGTTGTATTCGAATACGCTGCTCAGAATTATTTGCAACTCTCCTTTCTCGACCATTCAGAAAATGTACCCAAGAACAAAAGAATCTTTAAAGTCCACCGAAAAATATTTTAACTTTGTACCAAGAATGTAACGCGTTTAATTACTGGAAAACGTACTCTAACAATTTTCTCCAGCAACTAATCACCCAAGAATTATAGATCATCGTTTCAATAGTTATACACGAATTCCACCAATCACATGTGAAACTAAATAAATAATCACATCATTTATAGCTACATATAATCTCTCTAACACACCTGACACATTATTATTCTTTAATTATCCAAAACGTTACCAAGTAATGAATCACCCAAGTAGCGGCATTTCCTAATTATTTTAAACACTGTAGTCCATTGTGTGACGGCAATAATCATACAAAATTCTCATCATTGTTCTGTCTCATTTCCCTACAATAAGGCATGGCAAAGATTTCGCTTACTTATGCACTTGCAAGATGGCAAAGTTAGATATGAGAGGTACCGTGAAGTAACGTTTCTACACAACGCATCGCTACTATATAGCCATTCATACATAGGAGATGTGCCTAACAAAGGGTAGGGGATCGTCTCTAAATTACGTAAGGATTTTTTGGGGAGAGGAGGTCGTGAATTTCTTATGTTTTCTTACCATGAGGGGAGAGGGAGTCAGTCAGCGTCTTGTGCAATACTCTTTTAACCTAATTTTCAATATGGGTAGCCTATAAAAGGATGTTTCATCGCACACCCGAAACCGGGATAGGGTAAATCCGGGAGACGCGTTTGGGTTGGAGAGTTGGTCGAAACAGTTGATTCCTAGAGATTTAATTCTTCTGAACCTTAACACACTTTTGCATATACACAGATGTAGAGTCTGAATATACCCACTCGACCAACTCTCCGCCCCGACTGCGTCTCCCGGATTTACCCTAAATGAATTTATATAAACCTTTAAAAGAATTTTAATAACTGAAGAAATGCAATGTAAAAAATATTACGCAAGGAAGAGGGGTGATATAAAATCTTACAAATTCTTATATTGAGGGAGGGAGGGGGTAACTAATCGCCAAAATTACGCTTGCGTAATTTAAGGGCGGCCCTAGAGACAAAATCCAGACCAACAGGATTTGCGTTCCTTCCAGGTCCATTCTTATCAGCTCCCAGCCAACTAACAACCGTGTAGTCTGAAGATAGAAGCTAAGTCCGCGTCCGCGTATTATTGGACCATGTCCACGATCCGCGAAAATTCAAACTCCCAGAATAAGCGAGTTGCTGCTAATGATTACCATTCGCGTTCACTAAACTTCAGCCCAGATTGGAGACGAAGGGGTCCCTAACCCGTTACACACCTCTGTGGGGCAAAGGTATGCCCCGGATCTAACCCCGATTCCCAGCGCCCTTACATACTCCTCATCAAGCCTGGGTGGGGCTGTCGAGATCACAGAAAGCTGACGGTAGAGTCTCTTGCAGGGTCTCAATATTGGCGAGTTAGCTCAGGTATAATGCCTTGCAGGGGTAGAGTATCTAATGTGAAAGTAGCAGGGGACAAAGTCAGTAGCGCCCTCGAGTGTCTTACCACAAGTCAACACCCCAAGGACGTATTCTACATACTTTTTGGACATTTAGACGTTTAAGCACCTGCGGTGTTTAGGAATGTGAGGGAATAACTGTAGGCTTGCAATAAGTGACGAAGAACACGCCTGATGGTTTGCATTCTGAAGAATATCCTTTTGCACGCCACTTTAGTAGGTGTCGGGATAGTCGCTACTACAGTTCTGTAAGGGACAGTACCTACTTGTTGCTCACTAGTACTTCAAGACTTTGGGGTGTAGGAATGTAAGCAAGTGAGTATAAGCCTGTAACAGGTGACGAAGAACATGATACCAGTAATATCGCATTAGACACCGCCAGAACCTGTCTGGAAGACATGCTTCCAAGGACCGATTACACACGAAGCATGTCCCAAAGCCTGAAAGACGTGTGTACAATATAAGACAGAAGAATACCTTCCACCTGTGTCGAAGAATTTTCTTGGTAAATCCCATCAGTTACGCAATAACACCACGAATCCCGCCAGGCTTCCCAACCGGTATCGCGTTAATCGTGTCGACTTGGACCAGGAAAAGCATATTTTCGACGGCGACCATCTCCCATTGTCGGAATTACGAAACGTCCCGTTGGGCAACGCCCGACCGCCGCGCCGCGTTTAATCGAACGTGTCGTTAACGGACCATTAGGAATTACATACTTAGCGGTTGCGCAATAATAAATCTCGCTTCTTCCACAACAGTCGCTGGGTGCGTTAAGTAATCGAACACGATCGGCCAGTTGCACGTAAAAAGTGCATACCGATAACGCGCTCGCGCGTTCTGCCTCGTAGCCAGCGGGATTTTTCGAGCCACAGCCGATGACGATGGAGCGTGAAGATCTAACGTGACGGTGTAGCGTTTCTGTTTTGCCGACGCGGGGGAAAGTGCCGCCAAGAGCCCCTCGAGGAGCCACGAAGACGACCAGCGGTAACCAACTAATCGACGAGTTCCTTGAATTTTGCTAAGGGTTCGATCAATCGTCACACTATTGGAGATTCCATTTAATTAACGCCCATTTGCGGCGTCCGGAGATTGGAGAACGCGTTACTATTGTGTCGCTGTCTGTGATCTGAAGGAGGTACCTTATCGCAGTGGTGCCAAGGGGCTCTGGCAGCCCCCAAAGCAGGGGCTTTGTAAGAAGAAAACTAGATTTTATTCCTTAAGTAAATTTTTATAATCACCTAATGAATTTTATTGAATTTGCATTAACAATATTTCTATCCATCCAACTCGGCTTCCCCCAAGATTAAATCCTCAGTGCGCCACTGACTTATCGTATTTGGTTAAAGCTGGATGAGTGTAAGGATCTTTTCACGTGAGACACTTTCGTGGACGATGACTGGTGTTTCAGATATGTTCATACATTTTTTATTATTATGTGCCATCAAATGGGATAACTTTCACCAAGGAACTAGATTTTAAAAGAAATTCCACTAGCGTTTATTGTGTAACAAGTATTATTTTCAGACAAACTGCATCTTGAAGAAAGCAATTAATAATACTATCCAATGCACTTTGTCTGCGAATAATATTAATATATATGGAGGGTTCAGAAGCCAGTCAGTGTGAGTCCAACTTTCCCTGAAAATGAGTTATGTACGTAGTTCAAAAACCTCTTTATTATTAAAACTTTGAGTTGAATCAATTAAGTCATTACTTACATACGTAGGCAATAATTGGCGGTACTTATATTGACCACGGAATTACTGGGCAAAATTATTCAGATGACGAACAGTGTAAATCTCGGTTTAATACTAATGGCCTGATTGGCTTCTGAATCATTCATATGTATATGTGGGGACACCTGATTGGACCCAAGGGGTCGTTCTTAAATGATGTAAAGGTTTTGGGGGAGGGTCGCGAATTTCTAACGTTTTCTTACAAAGGGTAGCGTTACATAATATTTGTTTAACCTAATTTTCAATATGACTTACATAAATTATATAAATCTTTAAAAGATTTTTAATCACTGAAAAATGCAATGTAAAAAATATTACGCAAGGAAGACGGGAAGGGGTTGGAATATAAAATCTTACGGATTCTTAAACTTGGGGAGGGAGGGGTTAAGAAATCACCAAAATTATCTTTACGCATAGGCGTCCGCAGGGGGGGGGGGGGCGAAAGGCGCAGTTGTCCCCCTGGATTTTGCGAAAAAATCGCTTATATTCAAACCTGATCTTTATTAAGTTTATACTAAAAAAGGAAATATTTTTAAATTTCAATTTTAAACTTTTTATTAAATTGGCACTATAAAATGGGTTTAAAAAAGCAAGGGGGGTATATTTTTCTCTACCATCATCCCAAAGTTGCCCCACCCTGGAAAAAAGTCTCCAGACGCCCCCAAAAGTCCCATACGAGAAACCAGAAACACGCGCCATTCGGTAAGCGCGACCCAGTATGAAGTATGAAACCTCTGTTTTGGTCCCCGAACCCAACAGCCGGTGCCAGGTAACAGAAGCAAACACGTACAGAAGAAGGCTCGCCTTTCCATCGCTGTCGTGAGCACGAATTTTCATTGATGAACCAACAACTTCCCGTGCCTCGGAACAACGTCCACACTTGCCCGCCCGTGTCGCCTCGGCTTGCCTCATTCGGGTTCGCGCACAAGCGTGAACGGGCCCTTACGCGTTGCACTACACCGGTCTGTGCCCGGCCTGAACACGCGGCGACGGCCGGAGAACGAGCCGATAGCGTCACAGAAACGGAAAGATACAGATCGCGAAGTTAACGCGAGTCAAAAATAATCGCGTCGCGCGATAACGAAACACGCAGCCGCGAGCGACGATCAAGATAACCGACCTAAGGAACCATCGTCGCTCGGTTTACGCACCGGCACAGCCATTTTCTAGGTCATTATCTCTCTGGGAAACGTGGAATTAGATAAAAGGAAGCCTGCTTACGCGAACCGACCAGGAGAGAGGAGGGGGGCCAGCAACAGTCGGCTGAGTGCGCGTCGATGAGGCAATCGCGACGGCTGCCCGTGCGAAATATCAGCTAGGAATGAGTAACACTAGTGACGAGGGACTGCACGACGACCAACGTAACACGCTTAAGTGGACGGTGCTTTGGTTTCACGGTGAGACGATCGACCAATGTTGGGCCGCGCCGAGCAAGAACGAACGGCCGATGTTTTCTCAAGGAAAACGCGCGCGTGATACGGAGGGGGGAGGGGGAGGGGCGGAGGGGGGGGGATACGAAGTAGGAAGGGACGGGGAAGACGGACGAGGCTCGCGCGAAACGGCAGGATATATTTTCCTAGGTCGCTCGCGGCTACGATGACACCCGATAAAAAAGCGCTTCGAGCGCGTTCAGCTCGGGTTTCATTTTACGGAATAGCTAGGTAAATATGCGCACCAACCGCCACGCCGTGAATCATGGAGTCACAAAGGCATGAAAGCCCCGCGTAGACAATGCGTGTAACGAGCAACGCCGGCTTCTCAGATCGCGAGCAGGCCCGCCGCGCTGTTTCACCACACGCGCGATGCTCAGCGCGACAAAAGGATAGGGAAGCGACCGGCCGGCGTGCCAGGCGGGGGGATCGCGTTACCTTACCGATCCCTTTATTCCGACTCCTGTTAAACACCGGACCGGAGGAAAGTTTCAACCTCGCGAATCATTCGCCCGGGTCAGCGACTCTACTTTGCCCCCTTACACTTTAACCCTTTCCCTGATTAAAGGGGATGTCGGGTCGAAGTGCGAGTGATTCTCGGGACTTCTTCAGGGAACTGCAGGATATATTGGAATTGATCTTATTCTGTCGAGTGATATACTTATGGTGATGTGACGCGAATTTTTTTTTATTCAATTTATTTCGATGTGGCACGAGTTATTGGGAATGCACTACCCAGTGGTGCATTACAGGCAATGCTATAATCGCTGATACATCTGGGTTCCATCTAGTAGTTAGGAATAGAAAGATTCTTATTTTACACGAGTGTTACAAGAACTGTTTACTCTGATACATGACGAACATCCCTCCCACACTTCGCACTAGAATTACCGACGATTGACGTATACTTAATTCTACCGGCGAACAAGTCTTTTAAGAAAAGATAGAAATTTTTGTATGTTTTTCTGCTTTATAAGTCAATCCTCCTATAACGCGATTAATTCGTACCGCGTTATATGGAAATCACGCTGGACAGTACTGTGTTATAAGAGGGTTTACTGTATTTAACTTGCACTCTTTCCATTTTTTTTTTTTGTTATGTAAACGACGAAATTTTTATTTTCACTGTCAGTATCTGATGACTCATTTTTCCTTCCGTTGTCTGATTGTGGATTTTCTTTTTCACAGTCTAATGAATCACTGTCACCGTAGCCAGTGTTACAGCATTCTCGTCTAAAATTATTTATTTATTCCAGTAATTTCACACTTCGTAAATGCCTGCGCACAATTCCTGTGTTATTCTATGCGTAAAATTTGTTTACAGATCACCATGGAAAATGGAATTGGGAATTTCAATTTTTCCGATTTAGTTTTATCAACAAGCGAAATACGTGAAAAAAGTAAAGGAAGAATGCAACAATTGAGCAAATATAACACAAGTACCTATTGTTTGGCATTTCTTGTACAAGATGTGTGTACAGAAATGAATTTGGTTTTCTAAAGAAGGATTTGATCTATTCGGAAATATTATGAGAAACTCTTGAAATCAAAAGTTTACCTGTGTTTCGTTAAAATGACTCATATTGGTGATATGTAGGTGTACTACATATAAATTTTGTAGAAGAAACAAGCAAAAAAAAACTATTTTACAAAATTAACCGATTATATATTTCAATTAAAGTCGCGAAAATTTTGGGAAAATAAGATACACTGAAAATGAGTAATGATTATAAATGATTAGAAGTACCGAAACAAGTCACTTTGACCCCCTTGCTAGATCTAGTGTTAAATGATAACAAGCTTCTGAGGCAATATATTTAGTAATCATTATATACATTATTAGGAGCGTTTATCCTGACGAAATTTATATCCTGAACTATAAATAATAACGTTTATCGATAATAAATAAGGAAAAGAGGGGAAAAAATAGAAAATTATAATGCTTCTGGCTGACTTATTTAAATGACCTTATCGATCATTAGGCAATTAAATCTTTTAAAAGCTGCTATATATTATGTAAGCTAAATATTTAATAAAACTGTTACTATAATATACATAGTTGTTCAGTTTTTCAACATCACATGCTACATTTGCATATGAAGGGTAAGGGGAAAACAGGGAATGTCACAAAACCGCTTTATCGAGAAAATTAAGTTTTAAAGAAACAAGGCTCATTGAATTTCATTTTCTTATATAATTTTCTTGTTAAATAATTTCTCGTTTTACATTGACGACCGAAGCTTATGCTTAGGCAAAGCGTGGGGACATTCCATATTTTGTTTCAGTGCGAAGTGGACATTTCCTGTTTTTAATCAGTATACCAAATCTTTAATGTTACCTTACGGAGATATTTGAATATTATAATCCTTTGTGATTCGACAGTTTGGTAGTCCCAGTTGCCACCAACAAAATAGGCTATAAATCGCAGAATTACGAAAAATGGACATTCCCTGTTTTTCCTCTTACCCTTCATATCTGGTGTTAGTACGAGATTTTGGCTTAGGGTAAGTCTTAGTTTTAAGCTATGTAGGTTGCAAAACAGTCCTACGACTAAACTTCTTTCCCTATCTATCTTCTACGGAATAATAACGTTTAATAATAATAATAATATATTTTATATTGATATTTCTGTCATCCTAGCTATCCGGCGCATTTCTCTATAAATATTTTGCTGAACAGTTCAATAACCTCACCCCCTATTGGTTTCGACTGACACAATCAATATAACTGAATAAAATAACTTTATTGGTGGGAGTTTCAATATTCCATTAACCATTTATTAGGTGTGTACATACGCAGAAGTGTCTTCGAATTTATGCTCTCAATTTCAGCACACAATTCCTCTTGTTTATACACTCGAATGGGGCTATTCATTAGTTTGGTAAAATTCCGATGCAAAAACAGAGTGAGCGAGATATTCGTCGATTAATGATGAAAACATTGATTCATTACAGATTTAGCAATATGTCCAGCGCAGTACGCGAAACTAATTCACACAAAGCATATTTTACTCCTCTAATAAAAAAAGAAAAAACGGAAACTAAAACAAGAAATATAAAGTACTTATAGATTATAATAATTAAAGAACAGGTGACGAAAAGTCACCAACGTTGTTGCAATGGTTCAACCAACAATATATTTTTCATAACAGAATTTGTATATAGATATTCTATATTCTTGTATTTTTTAGTTCCGATATTGAATAGAGTGAATATATAAAATAATTCTACTATTTAATTTATGAACTTCTATAGATATCGCGAACGTGTCATACTTTTTCCCACTAGCCCCTACATTCCACGAGAATATTTTCTCGTGCAGTTTATATTTAAATTAGCATTATGTATGGAAAGTTATTATTGAGTAGAATCACAAAGCCAAGCTGTATTTATATTTCTTCTATCACCGTGTACTTTCAGGAACACCTAAGACCATCTTCATTCCCGAAACTGCGCGAGGTCACTATGACTTTACTATTTTGAAACGTTCGCGTTGCGCACAGATGTTAAAGGATAAACTATAAGCTTGCATAATTCCTCTTGTTGGAACGTTTCTGAAAGTCGAATTTCGCCGCAACGCATACCAAATAATATAGAGGAATACCGTTAAAAGAAGAACGAAACCGCGACCATTCAGCGGACTGGCCGAGACTTAAATTACCGTGCTATTAAAAAG
Source organism: Andrena cerasifolii (assembly GCF_050908995.1). Classification (NCBI taxonomy): domain Eukaryota; kingdom Metazoa; phylum Arthropoda; class Insecta; order Hymenoptera; family Andrenidae; genus Andrena; species Andrena cerasifolii. The sequence continues at coordinate 13,086,142 of NC_135118.1, read as the reverse complement.
CCCAGCGAAACGCGCAGATGGATAAGATACACGAGTACACGTAAGATCAGCGTAAACCCCTCGATAACTGTACTAATTTTAGAACCGACTCTCCTCTCTCGATCGTGAACCATTCTCATTTACCGATACCGTGAATCGCCGATGACACGCGGCACCGAGCTGCATAGCCGGCGTTCTCTTTAGAGAATAAAAAGTAAAAAAAAAAAAAAAAAAATTTCCTTTACAATGCTGTCACTTCGGAGCCGATAACTTCGCAGGATCCCGCGCGCGCCGTCGTGTGGGACGAGAGAGCAGAAAGGAGGTTATAAAAATCCGAAAAATCGATCAGGGCTCAATCAGCGGCCCACAAAGCGAACAGGCAGCGATAATAATAAAGGGGCTTTTAATATCTTGGCAATTTTCTAAATACGCCGCACCGCGTCCTTACGCGCCGCCGAGCCCAAGAAGTCTGTGCGCGATCGTGAGAGGAGCGAGGCACGCGTGCAATGGCAGCGGCGTTGAGCAACGGCGAGATAACCTAGAGGGCTCGCGACCGGCCGAATCGCGCGGAATGTAGCGCGAGAATTCGCCCGGACGGCGGTGCCGCGACACCGCGGTGCCGTTCCGCGTTGATCCGTGGCCGCGGAGGACGTACGGCGCGAGGCGGCGCGGCACGCGAAACGCAGCGCGGCCCCACACCCGCGGCAAGGGACACCGAGATTTCGGGAAACGCAGCGACGTATACAGGAGTCGGCAGGAAGCTCCGTCGGGTATCACGTTTAGCGACTACGGGGTCGGGAGCTGTCAAGCGCACGCCGGTTCCGCTCGCCGCCCGCCTATATAGTAGACTGTCGGTCATCTACACTCGTGCTCTCCGAACGGTCTTAGGTAGCGCGCATACGGACATTTCCCGGAGACGGTGGCGTCGGGCGAAACGAGAGCAGCCGCGCGGACCCCAATATAATCGCGAACGTCGCGCGGCGGGGCGCGTACATGCACGCATGCACGGGGATTGGGACACGAGAGAAGGCAGATAGAACGGGACGGGTGTCCGTGCGGTTATCGTTGGGAGAACGATAGAAGGGAGGTTGGACGGGGCAGCGACTGTATACAACACAGGTCAACGATTACATGGCTTGAACTCACCCAAAAGTAGTAGCTTAAGTTCCCGCCTGGCATCTCGCTTGTCCTTCCGTAGTTGCCGCTCAATCTCCTGATTGATACGTTTCTGCTCCTTCGCCTCTTCCGATAGGCAGCACGCCATGGCTCAGGACGGCAGGATCCTCGACGGTTAGAAGAGGAAGAGAGGAGAAAAATGTGGAGGAGAAGGAGGTAGTGGAGGAGGACAAGGAGGTGGAGGAGGAGGAGGAGGGAGGAGAGGGAGGGAGGAAGGGAGAGAGGGAACGAGCGATTTGCAGTGGTGGCGAGTGATTGCCGAGCGACGAGGTTCGTCGTAGACAGCACCGAGCTCGACGGCAGGGTATCGTCGTCGAGCCGATATTACCTTGCCACCGCGAACGAGCGACGACGTCTCGTCGCCGTCCTCGTGGTTTCCTTCTCTTCTTCCTTCCCTCTCGTCCTGGGGTAGCCGATGAAAACCTTTCCTTTTTTTTTTCTTCTTCTTCCTCCGATCGTCCGGCACCAACCACTACTGCCACTACAAGAAGCACGCTTCACCACCACTTGCCCGCGACGGCAACGACGGACGGCGACGACGTGCGCGATAAAGGGCGACGTAGACGTAGACGTATACGCAGACTAGACGGATGCGTAAACCGGGATCCCCGTATTCTGAACGACGTCAGTACACGCGGTGACGGAGCACTCCTGGCAGGGCTCGACGACGCCAGCGACACATCAACACATGTACGCACACGCACGAACCTCGGCCGGCTGCCTGTCTCTCTGTGCCCTCTCGTTCTCTCTTCTTTCCTCCTTTACCTTCCAGCTCGGCTCCTTCCTGTCCTATGTCTTTGTCCTCCTTCGATTCCTTTCCGGGGACGTGTTCATATTCACGCGCGCACGTTTTCCGACGAGAAACGTGTGAAAGCCACTCGCGAGAGAGGCCCGAGGAAGCGGGAGAGGAGACACGCACGCACACGTTCGGTTGCTCGCGGCGCGATTTCGACAATTCCCACCGGCGACAGACGGGTTTCGCGAGAGCGAGGTCCGCTAGATCGAGATCTAAAGAGTCCCGGACTGTACTCTGTCGAATCTCGATCGTCGGTCCCTGGGTCCCTCGCTGTACCCGCGTACTACTCGCGAGAGAGCTCTCGTACGGCTCGTTCACTCGTTCACTCGTTCACTCGGTCCCCGGCGCGGTTGGGTGTGGTAACCCACCGGCGCTCTATCCCTTTCCTTCTCCCTCGTCCGTTCTCCGTCTCTGCCTCGCTCTCTTTCACTCTCGCCCCCTCTCTGTTTCGTCCCCGTTCGCCGTCTCACTCTGTCTCCCCCGAGTCGCTCCTTCTCTCCTCCACTATCTCCGTCCCTCTTTCTCGCTCACTCGCTCCTTCTCTCTCCCTTTTGCTCTCTATCTCCCTCTCTCTTGCCCCGTCGCTCCCCCCGCTCTCTCGTCGTGTCTGTACCGTACTCTTTCCGTACCGCACACGCGACGGGATAGTTAGATTCACACTGAATATGCACCGTGTGCGCGACACGCAACCTATACGCGACGACGAACGTATGCCGAACGACAGTCACCGATCACAAAGGGACCAGCGTATACGGAAAAAACAACGAACCGGGTAGGACAGTATAGAAGACGATGACGAGTCGTCTGCTGTTATTGCCGCTGCTGCACGAGCGCCTACACCTCGAACGGAACAACTCCTCCTGCGATTCGCGCCGCGCCCGCTCGGTACGCAGCCTTTTATCAACCCTCCGTTGCTCGAGAATCCTGTTAGACCAAACCAGATTGGCGAAGCCCCGACACGGTAGGTCGTCGTATAGTGGCTTGTAGGCGCGGGGGCGCGCACGTGTCCGCTAACGAGATTAAAATCGGCGTGAAGGAGGAGGTGCGGCCGCCACCCGCCGTGGAGGAGGCACGGAGAACGTAACAGCGCCGCGGCGTTTCGGATATAGGTTATATTCTTCTCTGTACAACCGACCGATTCTGATGGCTCGCAGCGACACGGTGCCGTCGCCGCTCGCACCGAGAGATCGCGCGCGCACTCCCTTGTGCCACCTCTGCCTTCTTTTCTCCTCCTCGCACCTTGCGATGAAAAAACTGTCCTTCTTTATTACCGGCTCACCCCCGGACCCCCTGGCTTCCCGTGTTTCTTTCTTGCGCGCAGCTCACCTCTGTTCTTTCTCACCCTTCCATTATTTCGCGTCTGGTCCCTTGCGTACTGCGGGCACGTTCCTAACAAACGTTATCACGATTCTCCATCATTCGACTGCTCCGGATCATTCGAAAGTATTTTCTGTAGGAGTCAGCATATCTCGTGTATCTGCATTTCCAACATCCGCCGATACCTGCCAGTCGTTTCTCCACTGAAATTATACTCGTAGAAATTCAGTACGACTTTGGATGGATCCGTGCACCTGATTGGCCACGCCATTTTTGCGGAGCAGCTTCGCTTCCGGAATTTAAAAATAATCGTGGGTCAGTCTATGTTATTGCAAGATTGTAGCTGATCCATGTACAAGTAACGATTTGTTTTGTGAGGTTATTAGTGGCGTAGTTTACATCGATTGCAAAGGTATTTTGGATTTATGTAGATTATATGTTATGTAAAATTTTGTAAGTTAAAATTTTTATAGATAATATTCTTGGAGTAGTAGTAAAAAAGTCAAATCAATTGTTGTCATGTAAATCGTATAATATAGCATGAGAAATTTTGTTTGCCCAAAGTCGGAGACATATTGCATCATTGTTGTAATATCTAATATATTTTACTTTAGTGTACCAAAAGTGTAATGCTCAAAACTGTACAATAAATAAATCGAACACCAATTGCATACAAACTTTAGCTTAAATAGTATTATGTTGTACTTCCAAACGTATGTACATTTGGACCGTTTTTGAAACGTAATGTAGTTAAATTTAATAATAAAGTAGCGTGGCTCATTTAAAAAATCATTCTTCAATAGTTTGATAGTACATATATATGTACTTATATCCTGTTATTTGACTTATTCGAATAACCTTTAACGTATGCAGGAAGTTCCGCAAGATGGCGCTCATCCTACAACTCGATTTTGAATAGTCCCTTTAAATTTGGAGACATGTTTCGTGAGTAAATTTAATAAAAATTATTTCTTCTGATTTATTGATCTATTTCATTTTCGTACAATTAAATTATATTCATTTTGTAACGTCTTTTTTCGGGGTTAAGATTTTTAACAGGTTCTTGAATCTTTTTTGGGCGCGTCTATTGTTAATGTAATTTTTAATTTAGAAAACGTTACTAATTATCATTTATTATTCCCCATTACGTAAATATTCCATTTTTTAATAAAATACAAAATTTCTGTGTTTCAATTTTGCTTTCATGGAAAATGAAAAGTAACCGTGTTTGCTGAATTTTATTGCAACCGTCAACTGTAAATTAAATAATTAGGTATCGACATTGAAACTAGTTATGCAAGTTCGTGCGGATTCAGTAAAAAATGGGATAACAAAATTAAAATGTATACAAAACATAAAATAGCCAAGTGTAATAGGAAAGGAATGGTAATATGTAGAATAGATTCTTACAAGTTAGATTTCAGTGGCATGGTCAAACCTTGGCATCGTTGAATAACAGGATTAGGCTTGTAGCATAAGGCTTCACAAAGTCCATAATTTGTATCTGCAGCGTTCCTTAGACTGGTAACCAAGAGTAACAGTTATATCATCATATACAATCTCTTCTTTCTCTTTATTATTTTTCAATCAACACGATTTACTTTACATTTTTGGCACAATTCAAATTTTGGGGACAGCTGATTGTGAGCAATCCTTGCTACCAAATGGAGAAATGGGATCATAAATATGATTCATAAATATCATATACCAAGTTACAATTACATTACCTGAAGCTGAATTATCTGTGGAAAGCTTTTCTCCGATCAACTGAAACAATGTTATAATTTCAGTACCCTTATCTGCATCACTATAAAATTCCTTAATATTCTCAAAACCTTCTCGAAGTACTGCCAGTCGTCTACAATATTCAGATTAATGCTCGGTCTTAATAATTTACGAGTAGCTGTGCGCATTAGAGATATAAAACTGAGAGAAGTTTTCACATACATATTTATCACTTTTGGTAATTCCAAGTCTAATGCACGCCTACTTTGCTGGTAGTCATTCAGAATAGTACCATACTGCTGGTTTAACTTCTCCATTTGAGGTATGGATAATTTGGAGTTACTAAGAAAGTTCTTAAAGTTCTTTGCTGCCACACAGAAGTCTCTCTTCTTTATGTAATGATCATTCATTAACTCGCATAAATGTTTGGGAAGTACTATATGTTTAGTACAATGCTCCATTAAATTTTTCAGAACAGTTAACTTATTTTTCCTTCGCGCTTCTAGCTGTTACACGTATCGATTAAATTATTAGTAAACAGGTGCTTAAATAAAACATTCAATGTGTTTCAAATTTATTATGCTACTGATTATGCATGAAATATCGTTAAGTACTCGATTCATATATGATAACTAAAATAACCAATGCACCTGTTGGAGAGGCGTTGTTAAATTAGTCGAATCAGATTTGGAATTTGTTGAATAAGGTTGAGGAAGTGCCAGTAGATGACTAATGTTAAGCACTCTACACGCAGCTGACTGAGACACTTTCAAAGATTGCCCATATTGAGCTAGAGCTTCAAGGGCAGCAGTACTTAAATCTAAATGCTGTATCAAAGCAGTTTGTCTATCTTCTGCTAAAGCCTCTTCTACCTGAGTTCCTGTTAAGTGTAGCTCCAAATTCTCTCGTATTTCCTGCGATTTTTGACAATTCAAACACTTCAATATCTACACACAACACTTTTTACTTGGCGAACAAATATAAGAGTTAAAATATTGCCTTAATGTCACGAGAGTCGTAAGACGAGCTCGACGATTTTCTTCTGCCACATTGTTTACCACATAAACAGTATTCCGAAGATGTCCCTCTCAAGGGTGCATATCGTTGTGCTACTGAAATAAGAGGCGGCGATAATTGCGATTGACGGAGGGAAATCACTTCCTCCTCCGATGTTGGTGTCCAGTACAAAGAACAAGTTTTATGTAAAGTAGGATCGCTCCATCGTGCGTAACACTTTCGGTCGTGAAGTCGTGACATACTTTAGCCTCCTCGAATAATTAATTAAAGCTTCGCTTACATCTTCTATTTGATTGCCGCGTGGATATAACAATTGACTCAATGTTCGACGTTGCCCATCAAGGAAAAATATGCATTTATTTTCCATACATGCAGTGTTATATCTGAAATCCTTCATTATGAAATCTCTTCATTGCTACAGCTTTATGGGAGGTAATTTGTTGGCTGAACGTAAGGGAGACGCTTTTCAAAGGTCGCTATAAAACAAAACACGCAGTTGAATCATAAACACTTATGCTACAAACCAGTAATTGTTTATTATAATCGTCTTCGATTGAAAAGGACAATTAAAGCGATAAATGTGTGTATACGCATTATAGTTTATATTAAGGTTATGAAGATATGACTGATTGTTCCAGTAAAATAAACAACAAGACATAAAAATGACAAATGATATAACAATTGATTGCTCCACTGCTACACTAAATGTCAGACCTCGCTACGTTTCAATTGGGTGCATTAAAAATTCTAATCGACATCAATGGTTGTTACTTATATGTTACATTAATAAATAGATAAAAACAATAAAGAAGACAAGTAGTGATTATTTTTTTCATTACATTCTATACTACGCGCAAAAGATTCTTGTACAGGTATTCAATTTCGAAGTATTATATTTCGTATTATTTTCGAAGAATATATTATAATTGTATTCTTGATGCAACTATTTTCAGTTGTCTAATTTTTGTGGTAATTTACATTGTCCTCTTCGTTCTCGTATTCGAAAAAATGAGAAGGGAAACTACATTTTCTTACTGCTTATCTTCTTTAAGTTAATTAAATGCATTCGCTTATTTCTCCAATAAATTGAATTATTTATCATATTAGTACCGTTAATAGATCTATTTCTCATTAATCAGTGCTACTCACATTATTGCTCATTTGAAACACATCTGTGACGATACAATATGTGTAAATTTGGTTCTCGATGTTTATAATAGCGTTCTTTTAAATTGTACTAGCAATTACGTTTTATTTGTAACGTGGTAGTTTCATTAACGATATCGTATTATCGGTATACAGAATACTGCAACATATTGGCACATTCGCATCATATATTACTGTTATTTAAAAATTCCTAGATCTGCACTGTCAAACATATAACAGCGTGAATCAGAATAATCATATAAGTCTGAAATAAAACAGCAACTTTCATGCTCCACTTATTATTCTTATCATATTAGACATGGTACAGTAAAACACGAGCGTGTTACACAGTCGGTATGAAAATTAACAATCAATCAAAACTTGTTGCTGACGATCGAGAATCTTTTTTGAAAATGAACATTAGTATATTTATGGATCAATGGAATGTGTATTTGTTCAGATTTTGGCAAAACCGTGTGTATGATATTAAAGTGAAGCATGACGCGTTGCATCATAATAATATTTCTTTAAATTACCGATTGTTTGTACGCTGAATTTAATATCGCATATAATCGTGTATCATAATCGTAAATTATTTGTACGTTTACGAACAGAACCAGTGCGTCGACGCCATTCTCTTATCTGATATTTGATAATTATTTTTTTTTTGTATTTTTCACCCGTTTTTTGTTGGTCCACTTTGTAAAATATAAATATACGTCCGTTTGTCGTTATTATTTAATATCATAGCTGGGTAATTGTGGAACATAGTCGACACATCACGGTTTCATAATATGCACCTGTAATACTTCGCAAACGAGCATGTTTGCCTACGGTTTTGATTCGTGCATGGGGTTAATTATTAGTGTGACAATGGATCAATCTTTCAACCATATAACTTTTCATTTATAAAATAAAACAATCCAGCTTTCCTACGTTCTGTACGTCGCAGATCAATACGATAAAATAAAAAGGACACACGACCCACGAATCAGTGGAAGCTGAAACTGGTGGTCTCCTGGCACTACTTTATCTTCGTATATTATTATAAACATTGTTCGTTATACAAGATCCGATGTAAAATTCTCTCGACAAATCTATCTAACGAGTATTGATTAACGCTACAAATTTTTGTCATTGGACCATTCACTGATATTCATTCTAGTTTCACTACACAAATGTATACGAGAGTAGTAATAGTAATAATTTAATTAATAATCATCCTAATTATTTGATTCTCTCTAAATGTGTACCACGAAAATACTTGTTCATAGAATATCTATATACGTACATAAGTACCGCGTAGGTACTGTACCAAAACGAAAACGTTATAAAATTTTAAGAACAAACTTTCGGGCATGTATTGTTAATAAACCATATGATATTCCTGTTAATATTTGTATAGAAATTTTTTAGAATAGTATTATCCTCATCTGTACGTTTATTAACGACGTATTAAAGTTTAATTATATACTTTCCTCGCGAGCTACTCAATTGCTTCGAGAATTTGGCATTTTCGTCTATATTAATACATTTAACGGGACGACCTAGTTCTAATCTCCCTCGTAACATAAGTAAACAGCATAAAATCTTAATATATGAATGCAGATAGGTAAGTGGATTTCCAAAATTCGATAAACCTCTGCCGACAAAAGGGTATTGCAGAGGTGCCTTAATCATTACACATTAGTTCTTAATGATAATTTCAGTGGCCACAAAGTTATTCCATAAAATATTCTTAAAATTTATAATGCTATGTACAATTTCATAAAATAATATTAATTTAATATATAGATTTTTTTTTATATTATAGTATTGCATGATGTATTACAATATATTATTTAATTACTTAAATATTTCATTCGAGATTATTAATGATGTGTATTGGTACATTAGATATATGAGAGAATAATCCCATATTACAGACAATGAATGTTGGCACAGACAGTGGCTGGGTTAAGGCACTTTGGGGTGATTAATTCTCCACAGTACCCTCCAGCATAACTATCTTAACACACCCCCTTCCCTTCCCGTAGCCCCTCAATGTGTATTCATTATTTATTCCATTCTCTATGTATAATACCTCAGATGACTGTGTGACTCTCTCACTTTTAGCATTGAAACTATTCTTAAAGTAGAATACGCCGTTTCAGTGAGCATTGGAGTGTAATAGCTGAATTCGGTAATGCTCTCACAGCGGTTTTGTAAAATTCGCTGGGAACATACCCTTTTCGTTCGTACCTTCTTTGATACCCATTAACCAGCCCTGTTCCTAAAGCAACAAAACATTTCGTTGTATTCACAATTAATTGTCATTATCATCGTGGCAGTGAATTTTCAGAATTTAAATAAGGGAGCACAAACCTGTTCTTCTGGATCGTCATACTCTACCACGCGAATAATATCACCGACATCGAATGACAATTCGTCCACATCCTCGCGTCTATATTTGTAAGTAGCCTTCACTCTATACAAAACCCCAGGTGGCAAGTTGTCAGTCGTTGCCCCTACAGAGAAATTGGTACCATTTTCATATTCCACCTCTAAAATAATATTGAATCCGCCGCATTAGTCATGGACCTGTGATATAGTTCTGTTTAAACTCTGACTTTCATTCATTATGTACAAACTGAGATGCAACCATTGGAGCATCCCATTGGAAACTTTCATACATAATTGAAAGTCAGACATATTACGATTTCTTTCCACCGTTTCAACAAGACCATGCATAAATAGGCAGGCAGCATACTTCTATTGACAAAATGTACAGTATAACGACCGTACGCGTCTATCACATACATGTTACAAATTTTTAGGTATAATTTGGAAAACTGCTCTATTTTTTATCTCTTTTCGAACAAATCTTGGGAGTGTTTCAATAGAATAAAAAGAGATTTGAAATGTACGTATACTTTTTATGTGCTTACCAGTATAGAAATTATTAAACATTTCTAACAACTAATTGTCTAAATTATGGTAACTATAGTCCATTGGATATGTTATTGCATCACTTGTCGTTACATGTTTATATTTATTTATATGTGATATTGCAATAAAAAAAATTATAAAAAGGATTTTCTCCAGTTTTTAACGAGCAACGAATGAAAGCGACAAAATTATTTTAAATGGCTGTTCCTTAGAAAGATTAAAGTCACCTTGAGTTTTTTTAATTCGACCATATGCTTTTCTGTTTATCATATTCCAGGGAATTTTAAGTCATATTCAACAACTACTAAGAGCACAGTTTTCATTCATATTTAACAAGAAAGTCGAGATGTTTTTTTAGACGACGTTACTGAAACAGTCCTCTAATCAAAGAACTTCCGTTATTGTGTATTTTAATGGAACTCTGGCTAACTTAAATATTGTTTAAGAAGATATCGTGACATCCACAGACATGAATTTTTCTTAGTGCACTTTGTATTTGCAATTTGTAATAACTTTTAGTAGGAACGAATTTCCAAATTCAGCTCTGCTTTCCATTTAAAAATCATTACGTTTTGTAAAATAGTGAAAGCAAGTAGATACACGCGACACTTTGCCTGCACTAACATAATTTTTTTGCAAAGGGGATGATGCGATTCAAACATTGATATACTTGCCTTCTCCTACAAAATCATCATTCTATTTAAAGACAACAAAAAAACTCAAAGTAACCTTGACTTCTTGTAGACTAAAATGTATTCAAAATTTCGTTTATTGTAATGCTTTGCTCAGTCAAAGTACCTAAAGCCTTGTTCACAACCTTCTTGCCTCACACTATGGCAAGTACGTTTATCAAAAGTCATTTGCACAACGGTGTACACATACTAAAACACTCTCCAAATTGTATTCTAGGTCGCTCAGATTTAGTAAAGATTAGTTCAGAGACATATTAATATGTACTTCAACGACACATAGACAAAAACTCTCATTCCGCAAAATATCGCGACAAGAATTCTCAACATATACATAGTCAATCATTGCCATCGGCGACGTCAGTCGTGCAACCGATGACGCTTAGGGCCTTTCCACACGAGACTCTTCCGTGGCCCGCGACTAGTATTTTAATAACACAGTATTTTTATAAAACAAATCGAAAATGTAGAATACAATTTTTTATACGGGTCTTCGTTTTCAAGTAAATTTAACTGCAAATCATTAGAATTTGCCCGCAAAAGTGCTGCAACTGCGAATCACTCGAATCCCCGTATAAAAACCAAGTCGAAATGGTAAAATAACTTTCTTCGAATAAGGCTTTATTTCCGAGAAAACCGATTCGAAGGCGATTTTTAATCGAACGCACGTCTACCTGATATTCTCGAAAACTCAACCACATTCAAAAAGAAGTTATTCTACATATTCGACTTACATCTATCCAAGAGAATTCATTCCTTTCGCAGTTGTGCCATATGTACTAATAAATCCAAAGTCGACCACTTGAAATTCGAGTTCTCAAATGTGAGTTTTACGATGACGAAGGTTCGCATCAATAAATTGAATCCTACATTTTCGTTTTATTCTTGCACAAGGCTTATGCCTCCAATCACTCCATTCGTCCTCAGCCACCCTCTATGTCCGAGACACAGGTTGCCAACTACAAATGTGTCTCGCGTGAAAAGGACTTTACTACTCCCGCGTGATATACTACTTACCAACTGGGATATCGTACAGCTCCTCGACTCGCTTAGTCGCCGCGACTGTGCTTTGCGGAGACGCATCCTGATTATTGAGGGAATTATCATTGCTGTTAGCATTGCTGTTAGCATTGCTGTTAGCATTGCCGTTTAATTGAGTGGTCGGCGATGTGTTTCTCGCTGCCGGGGCAGGCTCCTCCACGGCTGTAACACGCAACAAAGCTCACTCAAAACTAAACATTCAGCGCCACAGAATTACGCGTTGTCCGGCAACTTCTTATGTGGCATGATTACGTTACAGGCATGCACAAGACATTAGTACGCACACGGCTCAAACGCACAAAGAGACGCGTGTAGCGGGGTGTGTATATTTACCTGGCGAAATATTGTTCTGAGCTGGTTGCGTGTTGATTATTAAACTGAAACAAGAAATGGCTCCATTCAATAACATTGTAGCAGCGTTGACACTTCGACGACCGCTGTCACGTATGCACGACTTCACTTTTTCAGTGGCTCTATCATGGTCAGTGATCTGTTATTACAGATCCCACTGCTTGAACGTTAGATGGATACTTCAAGAGTTAATTAAATTGTTTGAAACTGGAGTGGACTGCATGGTTGTGGAATAAGTTAGAATTGACCGCTTAAAGTGTCTTGCAGCGGTATAGGGATATAAGAGGCAAAGTCATTCGGGCCTTTGAGTGTGTTCCTTCAAGTAAAGAATCCAGGGGTATATACTTTCTGGACACTAGCGTTATGAGATTCTGGGGAGTGTAGGAACATTATCAGAGTGCAACTCTGTGGTAGGCGATGAAGAATATGTTTGGTAGCTTGTACCCTCAGGCACGTCGCTTTAGACACCACTTGAGTGGGTCCCAGCTTAATCACTATATCTCTGCATAGTTCAGTACGTTACATCATAAACTCGACTACCTGGTTATATTGGTTTAGTCTTAAGTCTTATATCAGATGTACATTACAATAGCTGGCTTCACTAATATTTCCAGCATCTTCATGTATCCTACATTGATCTGTAAGCAGCAGTCCTCTTAGAAAAATGCCTCTAGTGTCGCAGCACTATGCTTTCTACAATTTTCAGTCCATATAAATTCGGAATTCTAGAGCGCTTTACAACGAAATCGAGAAGAATGATGTGGGCAAGAATTTACAGAAATCTCACACCGTGTCAGGATATTCTCGTGCAAAAGTGGAATTGAGTTAGTGTCAGTAATAAAAGTGTACATACGTGGTGGTATTTGAAAATTCGAAAAATGTTATATTTAAACGCTTCGTGACAGACCGTGCAGCCGTCAAAGTGTTAAGCCAAACCTTCTGAAGCAGTTTACTCACGATGAGTTAGCATTCGGCGATTTTGGAGACTGTGGCTCCGTGTTTTTCTTCAGCGTGTACGATCCTCTCTGACTTTCGTTAGCTAATTTGTCGACGATTGCCTCCAGCTCAGAATACACCTGAAAGATACAAATGTTTAGTGACTGCTCGTTAGAGTAAGTATCTAATAATGTCGCGGATGTAAGAAAGAGAATGTAGGTCATTAATGTATATATTGTGCCATTCGCGTGAAAGTAGCTTAATGTGAAAGTAATTGTTAAATGTGAGTGTTAATTGAAAGTAGTTTATGTATCGCGTTACAGACTCTATTGTATATGCAAACAAAACTGTGCGTGCGTATTTCGTTCCGCTTAAATTCACTTAATCGAAAGAACCATTTATTTCAACATTTCAGATTATTTATCGATTGCGGATTAACTGGGCCGGATTAAGGATGTATCGGACGTACAATATTAGACAGAAGTATATGAAATTTAAAATACTTGAATATCTACGTCCTACGCATAGTAAATCTAGATGTAAGGAACTCGAACGACAGTTGGAGTGTTACTTTTTACTTCTCGAAAGGTATTTTTCACTTTACAAATGCTTTTTCAAGCATTATTTGCTAAACTGTTGGCAGTGAGAATGCCCTGAATTCACAATTTTCTCAAGTTATAATTTATTTCTTTAAAACTGTGCAGTGAAAACAATTGAAACTCGGCAGATATTTTCATCTATCCATATACTGTATGTTAAAAAAAAATTGAAAACGTTGGTACCATTTTTTCAACATTTTTCCAGCTGTTTCGTTTAAAAAATACGAAGGTGGTAACTCACAAAGGAAGATCCCGAAGCCGAAAATTTAAAAAATTCCTCCTGATTACAACGCAATTTTTGTTTGCTGCCGAAATTCACTCGAAGGGGGTGGAATTAACCCCCGAAAATTCGGCTACTTTCCGATTTTGTGTTATAACTCGTGAACTGTAAGAGATAGAAAAAAAGTTTCAAGACAAAAGTTACTTCTTTTAATTAGATCTAACATTTGGTAAACAAATTATTTTACGGTTCGCGAGTTATAGCACAAATTTGGAAAATAACCGGATTTTCAGGGGTCAATTACACCCCTTTAGAGTGAATCTGGGCAGCAAACAAAAATTGCGTGATAATCGGGAGAAAATTCCCTACATATTCACGAAATTTCAGAATTGTTTAAATTTCCGGGTTTGGGATGTTCCCTTGTCAGTAATGTGACCAATTTCTGATTATAAGAAGGTATGACCACGGAGGGTTAATTCTCTGCATCATGAATTCTTTCACATTTTCAAGATTTAGTGATATCGGTATGCAATTTTAATTGAAGCTTAGGTGTGCCTCTCAGAATTACATAAGTGTGAGTATTTTTCAGCGTTGCAATGATTTTCTAATATGGTAGATAGTCTCTGTTAGAATACTGTAGGTACAAACTTCTGTCTGGATTGAAATGCAAAACGGACAGAAATGTGATGAAGCGTAATTTTCAGTTTCGTCGGAACACGATCCGCTTGGATGATGCATGGAATTGGTAAACGCGGTTATTAAACGTACCTTGGCGCTTTCGGTGTGAAACACTTGTTCAGCGGCGAATAGAGTCTGCAAATTGGTGACGAGGAAAAGAACGCGCGAGTCGTACAATGCAGGCAGCTCGTCGTGAAGCTCCGAATTAAGTTGTTCGTATGTACGCTTAGCCTCCTCCAGTAGCTCTTTTCCTCGGGTAACTTTCAGCTCGTCTCGTTTCCTCGGATTACACTGGAGCGATTGGAAGTTGTGCCTCTGACTGTCGTAATCCACCAGCTTCCGTCCACGCTTGTCGATTTTTTTCTGTAAATACCACCGTGACAATCGCAGTTTTATCAACTGCACGCAGTTACACTATCGTCTCGCGTCACAAAATGGGAATTTAACCACTGACTGAATACAAAAGGGGTGATATGCAAAGCAATACTTGCTCTTATGTTTGGGAGCTTCAAAATCTGAGGTGAAAGAAGTGGGTGAGAAAATTTGGGAAAATATGTTACCCCTGTGCCTTTTTTTCCTTTTAATATTACATTTAAGCTATGCCTTTTCGCGAATAAAAGCAGAAGAGTTTATAGGGAATAGTGATGTTTTAAATCTGTATACCCAGGAGGGTATGCGTCGTTGGGTTAGCCAGGGGCGGATTTGAAGACTTGGCGCCCCTAGGATAAAAAGAGTCTGCCGTCCTTTCCGCGAAATAACAAATATTTTAATTTAAAAGAGCTGAGACAATTGCAAAATTAATTCAATATGGTAACTCACGTATGAGTTGTTACTAATTTGCTACATGAAAAAAGTGAATTGTTTTTAAAGTTGTCACAAGCCTCTGCGTTTAAATCTTTTCCAATTTCTTTTGCCCAAAATTTGTAGCTCCCCAGAATTTGCCGCTCTTCAAAATCTACCGTTTCCTAAAATCTATTGGTTCACAAAATTTTCCGCTCATCAAAATTTTCTGCTCACCAAAATTTTCCGCTCATCAAAATCTTCTGCTCACCAAAATTTGATGCTCACCAAAATTTAATGCTCACCAAAATTTAATGCTCACCAAAATTTAATGCTCACCAAAATTTAATGCTCACCAAAATTTGATGCTCTCCAAAATTTTCCGCTCCCCCAAATTTTCCGCTCCCCCAAATTTATCGTTCCCCAAAATTTGTTACTCCACAAAATTTATTGCTCCCCAAAATTGTAGTCTACTTAACCAATACCCAAATCCGCCCTGAAAATAGCGATAACTAAATAGTTTCATAGCTATGAAGCTCCCGATAGTTATTAGGAGATCGGTATATAATTAAATCTTCAACACATTTCTTTCTTCCACACCCCTTCCTATCAACTTCATCTACAAACCTCATTATTCCTCGGTGTACCCATGCACCCATGAAAACTTCTTGACATAATTAATAAAATAACCTTGAGAAATGAGCGTGATTTATGAAACTTGTATAATAAATGATTTTCTACTCAATGCCACTTTATAACTTTTGATGGAGAATTATTATACGCAATTTTAATAAGCACCATGCAGAAACTGAACTCTTCTAGTAACATATTGCAAGATGTACCCTCATCTCTGGAAACTGGCTCTGATATGTGTTGAGAGGCACTAGGACTTGATCCGCGAGCTTATGGGTGAAGTCTTGCCACAGCATGTCTAGATTTTGAGCCTGCACGTACAACAGGTCGTGGCCAGTCCATTGACTTTCATAAATCTCGTTCAGGGAATCCATGAGGGTCTTTGAGGCTGCCTGCACCGCTGTAAGCATACAAGTAGAAGAATATCATGTGATTGCTTTGTTGAGAGAACATTTCCGTCGATGAAATTATGTTTCACCATTTATATTAACTACGCACATACGCACACTAATTCCGTGACGTGTATTATTTTTTAAATAGTTTTTAATAAAATTTTGCAATCATCAATATCGCTGTTGCCTGACAGTCTTTTCTTTATTGTAAAACTAGCATTACTACTCGGCTTCGCCCGAAATTTAGATTCTGATTTTATAAAAAAAATTGTTTTAAGTTTTCTTTTTGTGAAAATAGTCACATTCATCAGGATTAGTCAGGCATAATGAGCTGAGGCACATTTCGTGGCCCCAGAGTTTATGGTTCGAAAGTTTTTAGGCGACAGACAAGCACACAAACATATAGAAGCGTTTTGCTTTATATATTAAGATATTACTAATCAGATAAAATTAATTGCACATTTGTTGAAATTGTGTGAATAATCGAGGGCCTTGCAGCAAGTTGGGTGCAGCTCCATCTTTACCAACTTCGAGTAAATAAGAAAAAAAATTGTTTAGAAAATTATTCCTTTCATTTAACATTAAAAAGAGAACACTAATTGGAAAATATATATTTTCACACAATAAGCAGTTGTTATTGAGTTGATTTAGTTTTTCTATTTATTTTTGGCGAAAAAATATTAATAGCACCTAATATCAATATTTCTATTTGAATTTATTTGCAATAAATCGCTCATTTGTTATCGGATTTGCATCAAACGTGCGCCAAGCAATGTAGAATTTTTTTACGCGCATTACACGTGATAACTCAAAAAGTGTAAAAAAATGGGGCTGCACCCCTCCTGCTGCAAGGTCTTCAATTGTTACTTACTGTAGATTGTAGAATACGTTACTCGAATACATGTAAGGAAATACCGCCAAAAATCTGTCCACGACCATTTTCCACCTTTCCAGTAAACACGAATGATTTCGGGGATTAGAAAGTATTTTTTCCATGAAACAGGCAAAGAAAGTGCTTTCTTAACCCACTTCCACTCGCAAGCTGTGTTCGCTTCTTAAATATTGATTACGGTCAAGTGAAATTTTCGACCAATTTCTTACTACAAACTAGAACAATTCACTGTGAAAATAAGATTTAAGTTTGATATAAATTTAAAGCTTCGGAAAGTTTAATAGAAACGTTGACACACACACACGGCTACAAAAATAACGCATTAATGTCATGGTGACTTTATGCAATTTGATGTGGTGGCAATGATATAATTCGCGCACGAAATACGAAACGATGTCAAACGGTATGTACCCGCTATTATCCTGGTTCGTTAGCGCAATTATTACAAACATACTGTCGCGTTTTACAAAATCGTCACTCTCGAATCAATTATGTAATTGTTACCATTGCATGCGTATACTATTTCACCCATCGCACGATATCAACATAAGCACTTCTTAATAGGAAAGTGTGCTGATTAAAAGTCTTAATTAAATTTACTATAAAATCCAGCCAATTATATAAGACATTTCAATGACAAAGTCTGCGACTGAGGCAACAAACGTGTTTCCCAGTAAAAGTTTGCCAAACTGAAATTTGCATTTTTATGAAACAACGTGAATTCTATCGAGTTGAAACATTTTTCTAAAATAATTGAGCTAGCTAGTACAAATTTGTTGGACTTTCAAAACACATTTCACCCTCAAATTTTACCCCCTCGCCTTGCCCATACGAGTTTCTACACCACATTAGAAAACTTCCTCTGCAGTACGATTATCTACTTATAGATATTCCAAGCAGCAGTGAGGTTTGTAGGAGAAGTTAAAGAGGAGCGAGTGGGGAAGAAAGGACTCTGTGGAAGCTCCTTAGCTAGCATCCACCCACTGGATAACTAGAAAATAATGGGTAGGTATATGTATAGAGAGCAATAGTGTGGTTTGCATGGGAAATTTGTAAGACGAACTGGGAAACAGAGGAATCTGTGAGAAGTCAAATTGGCAACCACTCAATATTAAATACCATACTGCTGAACACTATTTTCTGCCGAATATATAATTATGTATACATTAATTGAAACATAAAAGCCCAAGAAAAGGCATATGTAACTATATATGTTTTCCTTAAGTAAGAAGAAAAAATAATATTAAATCAATCTCCTTAGCTGTGCATACGCGGCTGGAACGTGTCGAAACCCAATTATGCAGAATAACGGCTCGGTAGCGTTTCAAGTATCACAGGTTTAGCTAATGTCTGGCCATAAGGAAGGATTTGATAATGTTGAAAAAAGGAGTTATCGATTTTGTGTATTAATAAATAAAAAAAAAAACACTGTATTTATTATGATTCGATACAAGTAGTTACCGATACTTTCATTCCCATACTGAGTAAGTATCGACACTTTCGTTCGATGCAAGTAACGAGTAAAAATACCTCGACACTGCCAGCGCCAAGAAAACTTATCCTATCATTCTATGTAACAACGTTCTAAATCATCCAGTATATTCGCTAAAGGGGTAGCTTGGAAATGCTGCCCAATTCTCGTAATCCTGCCATGCGATAAACATGCAGGGATTATTGCGTTACGTTAACTGCAAATTGGGAAAGCCTTTCCGCGGAAAATAATTCAGTCGCGCCGGTGACGGCGGTGCTTCGGGCTCCGGCAGAAACGATGCGATTTATCGCTAAAGTGGAAAGGCTGCAGACGTACACTGCAACATTTATCGACAAGTCCGCGTTCAGCTACCGTTGGTACAGCGCATGCGGGTATTCTTGTGTGCGAACGTTGTTACGAACCGTCTCGCGACTGATAAAAGGAAAGGTAAAAGTCATCGGCGTAGAGAAACGGATTTCCGCGAGAGGCTACGGAAACGGCCTGTTCACCGCGCGTTCATTCTCATTTTCTCGTTTCATTTCGGGGAACAATGAACTCTACATTCTCCCGCAAGGCGTCGCAAGCAAAAAAAATAGTTTTCTGCAACTTGCAGAGAAGTTTCATTGAACTCATTCACGCAGGTATGTTTCATTCATGGCAGAGAGACACGAGTCATGTTCTGAAGCCATTGGTTAAGGTAATTAGAGGATCACTGGGAGAAATGATTTTATCTGTTTGGCAAATTATAATGTGCTGAGTGTGGGCTTTTCTTCGTGAGGCACCTGATAGGGATTTTGATTACATGCACATATTTACTTTCTGTTTTGGTGGATGCAGGGTTCTTTTAAATCCATCTTAAATGTCAAGTTACATCTTGAAGAAAATGTGGGTGTTAGATCATAACAGGCAAGATTGTAATAATAGGAAAGTTTACTCTGAGGGGTGTATGAATTAAATTGTGGGTCAAAATGGACCCTGCATCCATCGTGGAATCGAGTTATCTGTCATCTAAGGGTGAAGTGATTGGATTGAGGTAGTTATATCTGAGGTAGATATAAAAGGTCCTAAGGTAGATATTCGGCGAAAACTTTTGTAGGAATGCTAAGCAATAGTGAGGTCCCTGACGTTCATACTCAAAGAGATTCTGGGATCCGAAGCATGTGCAAGCTTCTCTTTCACTTTACCTAAACACTTCATTGTTGCTTGGTATATCAATGCTATGTTAAATAATTATTAATACACAATAACGCTGAATAAAGATACAAAAAACATGTCCTCTTTAGAAAATTTCTAATTTCTTTAAAAATTTGAAAATTTCTAATTTCTTTAAAAATTTGAAAAAGCAAATTTCGCAAATTTTCATCTGGAATACTCAGTTCACCTCTTCGAATTATCCAGGAACATCGTTTTAATTTCAATCAAGTACCAACTTTATATAATTATATAAAACAGATACCTAAGCTATCGCATTTAATTTCCATTTAAATCGTATTTAATCTTCCTTCATGGTTTATCACGAGGTATGTAAATTAGAGGCAAATTATCTTCCCAACAAATTTTTAAATATTATACATTTCATTGCATGCTCAAGTTTTTATTAAGATAATTTTAATACTTCTAACGGTGGTGCAGAGAAATGGGAAACGTTCATTAACCGTGCACGTGCCTGCAAGGTCGTTTAATTTATTTAATTTTATACAAGGGAGGTAAAATTTCTATGACTTTAAACGTGCTGAAGGTTCGACGTTGCGAGCTACGCCATTGACAGAGAAAAACAGGACGTTCAAAGTGCTTGATGTTGTACCTGTCCTAGTGTCTTGAAACGTCAATTGCTTTTTATCTAGTTTCTTTGCGCTGCGACTCGCTTGAATGTATCTCCCTTTTAAATGTATGCTTACCAAGAAAAAGCAACAGTACAATCCGAGGTAAAAGGACGCACTGGAAAGGCAAAAGGATGGGAATGCCCGAAATGCATTTATTAATAGAATAATACATTGAATGCTTTCAATAGGAATCTCTAACAGCGAAAAAGCAGGTAAATTAAACTGAGGATTTCAAAGCCCCTGGACCATGGCCTGTGAAGGCCATGTTAATCAAATTTGAAGGAAGTATGGCAAGACCCTTAGCAGTAAAAAAATATGTACAGCAAAAGGGGACTGTAAGAACGTCAGAAAAATGGGAAAAGTGTTCCTTTTTTCTTGTAAATTTAGCTTTCCCCGTTTAACAATGATTATTCAAATTTTCTAAGCGCAAATTTTCCAACAAGATTATTATTATTATTATTATTCTATGGAAACCATTTTTCAGTGACAATAATCGAATCACCTAAAAATGGTAAAAACTAATTGTAAGTCGAAGATGCAGAAAAGAAGGTGACAGCACAATCAACCAATACCAAATTCGAATCAAGACTCGCTTAATTAGAATAACAAACAGATTTATTTGGAACTAGAATCGCTGTACAGATCCTGCTGGAATTTTTGATATGTAGATAATTACCCGTTAAGATGTCAACATTATTGGAAAATAGAGGGGTAGAAAAATTATTCAGCCTTAGGGTATATCATGCAACACCGGAAAATGATGATTCTTTAATTTTTTATGGATTTGCCAGAATTTTCAATATGATTGCTTGACGAACTCCGACGAAATAACTGACCAGCAGAGAAAAATAAAACAGGCCACGATGAACACCAGGGTCACGGCTCATTTTTCGCACGGATCTGTTAATTTGAGCATGCATGCTCTATAAATATCTGGTTTATCATGGACGTTCATTTTTTACTGTACGCTTTTAACGTGCACTAGGAGCTTCCCCACTACTTTGAATATTCGGAATAGTTTATTTTTAAGTATATAAAACATCGCTTTCTTATTTTTAATTCCATGTATTCAGAGCCTATGGCGCACAGGTTTGTTTCACAGAGTGACTAAAGTTGGTCTCTATTTTCAAACTGTTACGTCTTGGTTTTTAAATAAACATTGACTAGTTAAATACGTATAATCGATGTTTACTATATATAAATCATTTTCCTCACTTCCAACGATTTAATTTCTGGTCTACTTTTGTTCAAGCTTTAGAAATAGAATAAGATGTAAAATTGTGAATAAAGTAACACTGAAAGGGAGAAGCAAAGTGGCTGCCTGTTAAAAAATGAGATTTCGTTTTTAAACACAAAAAAATTGAGGTTCGTATTATTAAACAGAATGTTGCTGTATACAGCAAAATATATTTTACCTAGTTATTAGTGCTTTGCAAAGACCCTGAAATGTTGCTTTTAAAGATAGAGTACGGATACGATGCACGCGATGATAATTGAAGCATAAGCTGCTGTAAGTTCCTCTGATGCTGCTTTGCATCTGTTTCAAGAACTCAACAGACACTTTTTGTCTCGTAAAGTGGTTGGCAAATGCGAACACGTTTCCATCGTTCTTTCTATGCGACGATACACTATCCCACAATGCAAGCGCCGTCAAACAGTTCTTGACCCAAAAAAGAAGTCACAGAGTGCAAATGCCAATTAAGATCGAGATTCCAATTTTTGGTGAGCATTTTCAGAATTCAAAATCCCACTATGGGCGTTTTAGTGTGATATTTTGTAATTCGAACATCTTTTCTACATCTACCAATTATCTTTAAGGTAGAGCTACGCATGTTGTACAAATAACCAAATGATGCACTTTAATTCTATTATTTTTTTTATATTGGTCTTGGACAGAGTTGGGCATTATTCGAATAAGAATTGCGAATAAAATTAAGTCATTCGAGAATAACGAATAAATTTTTATTATAAAATTTATTAAACAATTTTCTTAAAAAATTTATTTAAAAATTTTCTTATAAAATTTATTTAAAAATTTTCTTTTAAAATTTATTAAAAAAAATTCTTATAAAATTTATTAACAAATTTTCTTATAAAATTTATTAAAAAATTTTCTTATAAAATTTATTAAAAAATTTTCTTATAAAATTTATTAAAAAATTTTCTTATAAAATTTATTAAAAATATTTCTTATAAAATTTATTAAAAAATTTTCTTATAAAATTTATTAAAAAAAATTATTATAAAATTTTATTATAAAAAATTTATAGAAAAGTATTCGTTATTGTCGAATTACCTCGTTTTATTCGCAATTCTTATTGGAGATCATTCGAATAAAAATGTATTCATTATTTTCGAATAACTTCATTTCATTCGAAACTTTTATTCGCCTTCTATTTTTATTTTTATTAATCTTTATTCCCAACTCTGGTCTTGGAACACAACAGGCACGTCGTTTGCCACCAATGAAATTCACTTACGCAATTCGTCGTACCGACACGCGGCAATTTAATTCAACTTCAATTAACTTACCTCGAACACACCTGATGTAATTGTTGAACTCCCTTTGCAGTCTGTTAGCGGCGTTTTGCTGCCTCATGAAGTTCTGCAGATGTTCATCAAATATATCGTCCGCGGTTCTGTCGACCTTGCCCAGATTCTGAAGAAACTGTAACAAGAAATGAAACGTTCCAATGACCCCAGTGCCAATTTACTGTTTACTAGTAGTCATCGACACTATCGTTGGGTGTTTTACAAATGCGTTCATCAGTATTTAATTGTAAGTAGCTTCTCCCAACTTCAGGAAGGAGTTACGTTGAATTTATCGATGAGTAAAGTATTTATTAATAATTCTGCAAAGTGGCAAGCCACGAAATGCAAATATACACCAGTACTCAAAACGTGGAATAATCAGCAAAGCTAAAAGCGCAAGCTGTTCCATGAACTGGAGACAAAGTCTGAAGTTCTACTAGAAGTTGTTTCTACTATAATTAAACTTGCCACTCGACTGCTCTCCCTTGGGGTATTTAGATGCATCTCGAGCAACATCACTTAATTTGTGAGGATACCTTCTGTGACAGGTAAACACGTGCCCTTCGACGCTAAAATAAATCTCGCGCACCGTGGGGCATTTGCTTTCGGCGTAGATAATTCTTAGATATTTATAAATCACGATGAGATGAAGTGTGCCGATTTCAATCACGTATTATAATTCTCCGTAGCAGGTACACAGCTTGACGAGGAAATAATTTATTAGCACGTCGTACTTCACGTGGATCATTGTTAACTTACGATGTTTATCGCGTGTGAAGTTTTTGCCAAAGAAAGAATCATATCTTCCGATTCGATATTGAAATAAAACAGGGGGAAATATGGCAATTCAATATTTTCATCGGATTCAACGTCCCATTGAGATTCTTAATTTTGTCGTCCTCACGTACACGTCTGACTTTCCAGTTCTGATCTACCATCACGCGTAACCTTAACAATTCAATTTTACTTGATATTTATAACGGATAAAACTGTGTTACAGAAATATCTCTATTCTGTTCACAATATATATATAAAATTAATATATATAAAAAATTCCACACACACACACACACACACACACACGCAACCGCATATATATATATATATATCCTGATCTCGTTATGATATAAAATTCTTATCGTTTTCAGACAGTAATACTAACAATAAGAACAACTAACAAAATACGAAATCTGCAGAAAAGTAATACTTCGAAATTCAATTAGTCCTTGAGTCATCGACTAATTGCCTATTAGAAAATATGGCAGCTTTAAACGACAGCCCGATTATGAATACTCTGCATAGTAAATTATTCACCCAAGGTTCGAGTGTTTTGGTCCAAGCGCTGTAATTTACTGTTATTTATACTCAACAGACTGTGCGCTTACCGATGCATAATTAACGCATACTTTATATCGAAAGTATGGATAATCACGAACAGTGGCGGATTTAAGGTTGCTAGGAAGTCGTTTTGATCGAAAATGTAGCATTTCTTTTTCAATTAATTGCAAAGAAATAAATTAAACAGAATTACAAATAAATTTACGCGTGGGGACAAAAAAGTTATCCATAGTGTTTGGATAAAATCATAATTTCTTTTGGAAAATGAGGCCCTTCTGAACAGAGGCCCAGGCGGCAACTACTCATCGGCCGCAAGTTAAATCCGCCACTGATCGCGAAGTCCTCGCTGCCGAATACCATATTTCCACGCCACAAGTTTGTCTCCACGACTCTTATTAAATACCTCTTAACGCGACTGCCAATTCGTTTCAAAATAGTGCTCGGCGACCATCTTTGTCCAACGTTATTAAGTGTAATGGACACTAAATTACACCACCGTCGGTATCATCTTGTCACACGTGTCTTGCATTCTGTGCAATCCATTTCTATTAGCCCCAGAAGGATATGAATGGAGGAGGAAGATGGTGCACGATGAGCGACCTTTTATTGAAGTATTGTAAGTTACTTGCGACTTGTGTATTTAACGATCAAAAAGTTTTTGTGTTATAATTGTTTACAAAAAATTCAATATGGTTTGTAAAATTACAATGTGTCCCTACACAGCTTACTAATAGTTATTTTTCAGCGTTCTTACAAATGACACGCGTATGAAGAAAATGAAAGTAGAAGTTTCACATTTCTTTTCACAGGAATGCGTGCGTTGGATTAGCTTTCGAAATGGAATAATAAACAAATGGAAAAAATGGCAACCGCAATCTCCACCAGTGGAATCGTGTGCAGCTGACTACCCGCGGTTATAACGAGTGTATAACTAAAATTAGAACTTAATAAAATATTCAGAAGTGTTTTCCAAGTATTTCACTGTGATACGTACATGATTTCATCCTTATTTATTCCACATACACTGGGGCGGATTTAGGGATTTGGCGCCCCTAGGCTAATAAGAGTCTGCCGCCCTTTCCACGAAATATCGTGAAATATTTTAATTTAAAAGAGTCGAGACAATTTCAAAATTAATTCAGTAAGGCAACTCACATATGAGTCATTACTAATTCGGTACCTACATGGAAAAAAGTGATTTTTTTTAAAGTTGTCTCAAGCCTCTGCGTTTAAACCTTTGCCAATTTCTTTCGCTCAAAATTTGCCGCACACCAAAATTTTCCGCTCCCCAAAATTTGATATTTCCCAAAATGTATTGCTTCCCACAAATTTGTTGCTCCCCACAATTTGTTGCTCTCCAAAAATTTGTTGCTCCCCGAAATTTGTTCCTCCCCAAAATTTGTTGCTTCCCAAAATTTTATCGCTCACTAAAATTTGCCGCACACCAAAATTTTCCACTCCCCAAAATTTGACATTCCTCAAAATGTATTGCTTCCCCAAATTGGTTGCTCCTCAAAATTTGTTGCTGCTTAAAATTTGTTGTTATCCAAAATTTTATCGCTCCCCAAAATTTTATCGCTCCCCAAAATTTTATCGCTCCCTAAAATTTGCCGCACACCAAAATTTTCCGCTCCCCAAAATGTATTGCTTCCCAAAATTTGTTGCTCCCCAAAATTTTATCGCTCTCTAAAATTTGCCGCACACCAAAATTTTCCGCTCCCCAAAATTTGTCGCCCCCAAAATTTAACACCCTACGCTACATCCTACTTAGCCTATACCCAGATCCGTCCCTGTACATAAGGCGCGCGAGCACCGACAGCATTCTAATCTGTGAACCATAATTACGGTGCGGTAAAACATGCCGAAGTTCGACCGTGACAGAGTGACCATTACAATCTGAATTTTCTGCTGCAACAAAGG
Organism: Andrena cerasifolii; assembly: GCF_050908995.1. Taxonomy (NCBI): domain Eukaryota; kingdom Metazoa; phylum Arthropoda; class Insecta; order Hymenoptera; family Andrenidae; genus Andrena; species Andrena cerasifolii. Next base: position 13,059,763 of record NC_135118.1, on the reverse strand, counting down.
ATACCTACTAAAGCTTTATATAATTCCACGAACAATTACGCAACGTGCATCGCGAGAACGCGCGCAGCTTCTGGCGCAGAGTACTAGGTACCCACAGTAGTTTTCTGGCATTTCTGGAGTTACCCAGTTGCATTTTAAAGCTCGCTCGGCTTAACGAAATTGGCGGTGTCGTTGCGTGCGTAGCTACATATCGATGGAAAAACAGCACAAACCATAATGGCACGATAGAGGAAGCCTTTGAACCATTGTTCGTCATCGACCGATAAGACCAGAAGACACGTTTTTCCTTGCCTCGCAGCACGAGTGGCGCTCGAGTTAAAAGAACGGGGGGACACGTCAAGAAGATTTGTTATACCTGAGGATGTAATTAGGGTTACGTCACAAAAGAGCGATACAGATGTGCAAAGTGTGAAGTGCACCGGTCAATGTGTACTCTGCACCGTTCAACCGTGGAAAAAACGAGACTGCAAAACGGTTCCGTGCTCCCGTTTCGTCATACGTATTGTTCGAACGCGCCATTCCTATATACTATGCTGCTTTATGAATGAGGAGACATAAGAATCTGCCCCAGATACGTTTGGACTTGCAAATCATTCAGCCGAGTGCTTTCGTAAATTGTGGCTTGGAAGTTTTTCCTTTAAGTGCTGGATCGAGTGGCGATTCCACTTGTTCTTTTAATAAAATGTCATTTCATATTCTACCAAATGTTCGCTTTATTGCTAACTAGTGATTGTAGCAATTTTTTAAGTTTGCAGTAGGTACATGTTAAGGGATCGTAAATTAAATTACGTAAGGGTAATTTTGGCGACCCCCCCCCCTGGTATATAAATTCGTAAGATTTTATATTCCAATGTCCTGCCCTCCTCCCTTACGTGACTTTTTTACATTGCATTTTTTCAGTTACAAATTTATTTAAAGGTTCATATAATTCATTTAACTCGGTTTCGTGTGTGCGATGAAACATAATTTTTAAGCTACTCATATTGAAGATTAGGTTTAAAAAATATTATGTAAGACGCTACCTGAAAGACCCTCCCTCTCACCTTTTATAAGGAAACATAAGAAATTCGTGACCCCTCCCCAGACTTTGGTCTTACGCAATTTAAGGACGACTCCTACACAAAGAAGGTGCTATAAAACATGAGGTAAGGGTTAAAACAGCAAAGTCTATTTCCATTTCGGGGCTAACTGGGAGCTAACTGAATGATAATTAAAACACTAGTGAATACTAATACCGTGAATTGATTTTCGAAAAAGTCACATTCTTTGAATGACTTCAAAATGAAACAGGATTTCTGTTTGCAAGCTTTTTCGTGATTCCTGAGTAACGATTTGGAGAATTCAGAGGAAGACAATATTCTTCTTTCTGTCTCCCTTAGTTGACCCTTCGACCGGAGGTGCCTGGGTCTTTTTTGACCCAAGCGTCAAATAGTAATTAAATAGAGAAAACCGCAGAAAACGAAGAAAATGATTTATCCTAAGAATAAGTAGTCAGCACGGGTCTAAGAGGACCCAGGCATCGATTTCTGTCAGATCGCCCGAACCGTTCACCGCTCAAGGATTAATTCTTTGCCTGCACATACTTGGTGTGGGCTATTAAAGCTTGATTCAGGCTACATACTACTTTCTTTTTTTATATCGCTATTCACCTCCTCATAAGGGGATCTGAACGATCTGAACGAACGCTTTTTGAACGGGGCCGAGCTCAAATCATAGAGACTAAATACTAACAATTTAAATACTAAACAAATCAACATGTCTTTGCGTTATTTCTGACATAAATATAATGATAAAACTGCAGACAAAAGGATTCACAGATAAACATATAAAAAATTCACACAAATAATATTATTAATAAACACGTGAATTTTTATTTTAATTTAGTAACCATATGTGTTAAAAATGGCTAAAGAAAAATATAAATAAATAGCAAAGAAACATCAGAGGGTGTACTACCTCCACAGTGGTAACAAGAAACAAATGACATTTGCATTCTTTTGCAACGGACGCAATTTTGTAATATTAGTGACCAGCTAACTCGTCTTCGCCGGTTAACAGGTTAAACATTAAATCTTCAATAAGGTGAATGTCCCAATTTCTGCTCATTTAAGAGATTACTCGTCGTAAAGAAGGTGCACAAAATTTGTTTGCGATGAAAATTTGCAGAGTAATTGATTAATTCTTTAATAATAAATCAACCAATTCAAAAACTATTTAAGAAAGATATTTCAAGATGCTTAACTATTAGTAATTTGTAATTAAATATATAACGCTCTAAATGTCCTTATTTCTGCTCATGAAAAATAGCGATGTATGTATTGCCCCAAGCTCGTGCAACACTCGCGTAAATGTTTAAATAATTTAGAATTATTTTCTTGCAACTGTAGTACAAACGTAACGCATATAATAATAAGAAAAATACGAAATGAGCAGAAATGGGGACGTGAGCAGAAATTGTAATCTTCTTTCAAATAAAAGTTCGCGATAAAGCAAACAGAAATAAATATCCTTACACGGCAACGCTTCAGGATCAGTCACTGACTGTCCAATGTCCACGAAGTAAACCGACGGTTGCTGGCCGTCAGCTGGGCGGATCCCCAGTGTATCCACCTTAAGGCGTCAAGAGACAGATAAAACGTCGCAGTCGGAACAAAGTTCGGCGTGGGTACCATCATGCCGTGCAATAAGGCGTGACGTTACGAAAGGATGTATGTACAGTGACGAAACAATAACCATCGACCGCGGAGAAATTTCGCGCTGCGAATGTTGCATGTTCGATTCGCACCTTCCCTTCCGACACCTGCTAGATAACAACGCTAATAATAGGGTCATTCAAATCAGACGTTGTGACGCAACCGCCACGCGCATTTCGTAACAACGATCTTTAAGATACAAAGCGTTAGATAAAATGGAATCGGGTTGGAATCGTTGGAAATCTATCAAGTGCCCATTACTCGGTACCTACTAATTGCCTGATAAATGGGCGATAAATTATCGAATTCACAAGCTTCTTGGTGTATCGATTAAAGTGACCCTATTCTGGTATATGATTGAGATTTAAACAGGAATAAACAACAAACTTTATTTTACAAGCACATAGACATGTGTGACTATGAATTCAGAATCTTTCAATACATAGGAAAAAATTGTCTTGATCTCTGCTTTCATAAGTTTCATTAAGGTTTTAGAAGCATTCTTTATTAATAATTCTATGTATATACACTAGGACAGTGGTTTCCAACCTGTGGGAAGTGTTTTCTGGGTAGTTGTTGTCGTTATTGTTAGTTGACGATTCTTAGCACTTATTTTAATATGGTTATATTGCCACATTCTATTAACCCTTCGTTGACTCACCTCCTTTTTCGATCAACTTTCACATACTGGACAGCTCACACCCAGAGTAATCTTTGAACGACTGTCATTTTCATCTAAAGAATTTAATCGTTATGAAAATAAGCACGAGTCAGTTTCAAGGTCTCTAGAATGTATTCCAATAGTTTTTTCAGTGAAATTTTATCACGGTTTTTGTAAAAAAAATCTAGATTATTAGTAGGGAAAAACGAAAAATCTTCAAAAAATTGTTATGTTTACAAATTTCAGTATTAGAAGCTAAAAATCTACAGAGTCGTTGTTCAGATGATATTTTGAGAGAATAAATAGTTTGTTAGTCGGCTTTGGAAAAAAGGTATTTATTTTGCATATAGAAGGTAGACTATTTCGGTAATAGAAAAAACAGAGATATTCCACGAATATCCACGATATTCTACATATTAGAAAAGGTACAGGCTTCAAAATCAGTCAAAATCAGCTTATGGATGGCCCACACCTAGAGTGTCAACGAAGGGTTAATGATGTAACACCGATTTTTCACAAATTAAGAAAAGAAAAAGCTGGTTACCTAGATGTCAGCACACCCATCGCACTAAATAAGATAATTAAATATATACAAGTATCTTTAAGTATCTGTATTTATAATTAAATATTATTAAGTTAGAATTATATTCTCAAATTTACCTATTTGTAATGTGTTTTCCTTATCTTGTTAAATTTACATTACTTTATATGGGGGAAGAGGGGGCGTAGGTTATTGGAATATTATAAAAGGAGGTCACGACTCAAAAAATGTTAGGAAACACTGCACTAGAAATTAATTTAATAAAAATAGCAAGTACCTATTTACTTATAATCCTTTCCTACACATAGTCATTTATTAAATTTAGTGTGCTTTACAGATAATGTAAATATTAGCTATCAGTGTTTTTATATTAATATACCACAAGTTCCGAAAAATTCCCGAATTTAGTAATTAATTTCTAACCAGTTAATCGATCGAAAAAAGGCTACGTTAAAAAATTGTCACTGGAAACGTATTCCTACAGAAACGTAAGGAAACTAAAGCAAATCCTACGTAGCCATTTACGTGATGATTGCAGCAATTAAATGTAAATTGAACCGCGTGACGTGCAAATCTAGAGACGAGCCGACGTAACAAGAAATGGATTGACATAAAACCAGCATGCGTCTTTAATAACCCTGTACGATCGGCTTAAAAATATCGCGCCAACAACCATAAACTACATAATCAGTTATTACTTACTCAGGATGCATTAAGACTAGGCTAGGTCTGTAATTATGGCTCTTATGAACTTAATGAACGACTATTAATTAATCGAAATAATGTTTACATACATTTATTCGGGGCGGAGCACTTCCTCCTCTAACGATTGCTAGAACGATATTTTTAAGCTCATTGCATAGTAGTTGATGGAACAAATTCAATCGAGTACATAAATGCTGAAAATCTTCAAACCGTATTAACCCTTGAATCGTTGTTTAAAAATTGTGGGACTGATATATATGTTCTATCTTGTATTTTGAAATGGAAAATATCGATTTTTTTTTATATATAATCCACAATTAATTTTTGAAGAGAATGTTTGATTTTTTGGATCTTCGGTTTCTAAACCAAAAACATTGAAACTACTGTACTATCAGGAAAACTACGGATTTTGCTAAAAAAAAAAAAAAAAGTAAATATAAATAGGCTATAGAATTTTACGCACTTTTAAAATGAGTGGGAGGTAAAGGGTTAAGTAGGTTTGTCAAGCAGATAGAGACTTGTTTGACATAAGACCAACATTTTGATTATTTAATCGATTGAAGTTTTCCTCAGAAAGCATATGGTAGTTGAGAGAAAAGTGTAGTTCATCTCAAAAACTAATTATAAGCTTAGGGGCACATGACTTATCTAATTTATTATATCCTTTTCATGTTATATATATAATAAACCAAAAAAAAACATGAAAAGGATATAATAAATTAGATAAGTCATGTGCCCCTAAGCTTATAATTAGTTTTCGAGATGAACTACATATAATGATGAACTATATATATATATAATAAACCAAAAAAAACATGAAAAGGATATAAGAAATTATATATATATATATTATTACTGAATAACATGAAAAATATATAATAAATTAGATATATTTTTAATTGCTAAGCGTTACAGCGTCTCATCCAAGACTTCTACATCACATTTTTCATTTTAAGATATTTCTACTTTCGTCTGTATTAAAAAGTACAAACACAAAAGATTGGCTCAGGTTTCTCAGGTCCTTCACTCAGACTTCCATAATTACATACTGGCACACATGTGCCCGAGATGCGTGGAAACGTGTCCGTTTTGGCGACGCTCGCGGTGCAACAAGCTAGCATATTGGAGGAACGCCAAAATCCGAAGGAAACCGTCGAAGTTCGTCAGCCCTCTGCCGTTCACCTGTTAACCCTTTTGACCCCAACTTATTCGCTCGTCAATCGACCACAGACCTTTTGCTCGATACTGTCTTCATTAACACTTTCAGTGACGCAAGGTTTTCAGAAATGCCCCTTCAAATCGATCAGACCCCTCCGAGCCGTCGCTTCTGCCGACGAAAGATTAGCTTAACTCTTTAGTTTACGGCACCTAGATCTCGTTGAAGGAAGAATATCCTGTTTTATTTCTATCGTTAAAAATGCTCTGAATTTTTATATTTTTGTATAAATTTTTTTTTCTTTTTCCACAGGTTAAAATGCACAAAACTTGGGTATAGGAAGAGCACAGTATAGATTCTGAAATCAATAATCGAGTTCTATGAATCACGAATTCGTTCACTTGTACAAAGTTTAATGATGTCAATGCGTGACTTCATTTCAAGCTTCGGTATGCCTGTGAAGCATACGTGGAGTGCGCAGGGTTAAGGCGGATTCACACATATCAGTTCCGTGACGGTTCACTGCTATCAGTGTCTATTTGTTTCATTTTCACAATCAGTAATTGTCACGGATAAGCGTGAACTGCTCCGTTCCGAAACAGGGAAACGATATTTTTACCACTAGAGTTTATACAAAACCGACATTTAAAAGAAAACTTTTCGAATTCCAGTGTTCTAAGAAAACCGGTTCCCGATTTTTTACAAAAAACTAAAACAGTAAAAAATATGTATACTTATTTAAAAAATTTCAGTGCATTTGATATTTATGGAATTAAAAAATATAAGAAAATAAAATATACTCTATCTGTATAAAACCAAATAAGAAAAAACTAAAATAACTAAAATCCGTATAAAAATTATAAATCTTTATTTTTATTTAGTATTTTTCTTCTGGAAATTTTACAGTAAACTTTTACTACAATATCCTTGCGCCCGAGGCGATTTAAAGTGAAAATGCGAAGGTTTTTAGTTAATTAATTAATTCATGTTTACATATTAATTCTAATATCTAAAACCGATTTTCGAATTTTATAAATTTAATTGAAAAACGGTTTCTAAACCGGGTTTTTGTAAACGGACAAACCCTATTGACCACCGACGCTGACGGCACTGAACCGTCACGGACCCGATGCGTGCGAGTCCGCTTTTAGTCGTTTCTCGTTCGCTCGCTGGCCGATGGTCCCTCTCGTTCCGCGGACGTCTTCTGCACGCGGTACGCTCGGATCAGAAATCGAAGAGCGTAATCCGCGGTGGAACGATGGAAATCGCGCGTACGCCGATTACGTAAGCCCGTTACCGACGTCTATTTGCGGAACGGTCGTCCGTTCGAAGGTGAGAGGCACGCCGACCTTCTGTAGACAGTGTCCCGCTGGAAGCCAAACTCTTCCAATGGAAGGAACTCGGTCTGAAATAGTGGCGGCGAGTGGCAACCCACGAGGGGTGAAGGGGGCAGATGTTCCATCCTCGAACCAAGTTCAGGCACTTTTCTCGAGATTAGAAGCCACCCATGGGGATGCAAACCAGGTGGATATATTTTTTCTCCATGTCTGGGTAAGAGAAAATCGAGGTGGCGCTTTTTTCAAGTTGCGTTAAAAAATTTTAAGTTTAAATTCGTATATTAAAGTTTCGATGTTGCCGTAATAAAAAAATAAGTAAACACTGTAGGATTTTATTGGTGTATCGGGAATATAGTATTTTTACATGCTATAACTTTTTCTAGCAGTATATAGTACACTAGACAAAAATATAGTAGGTGCAATACTAGATATTATAGTGGTGGGAGAGAATGGAGACGATAGGTCTTTGTATCGAGTTTGTCATTTGATACTAATGTGTTGACATTATATGGTTGACTAGCAAAGTACACGTGCTTCGCTACGGTAGAATAATAATTAAAAGCAACTTTTATATGCCTTTCCTTCTAAGTAATTTCTCTATGTAATTTCTGTAAAGTAACCTTTGTATAACGAATGCACTATTTAAAAATTAACCCGGCGTTGAACAGGCGGGGTCTCACAGACTCCAGATTTTAAATTGAGTATAACTTTTTAACAGCGTGGCAGTGTTATTTAGTTTGTTCATTATATAAGCTATTTAGGCGGTATATTTTTGTTGAAAATTAAAGATGTTTAATTAGTTAAGTATTTTTGGGTAATAAAAATTTAATTAAAGATATGGATTTCTATAAAACACTAAATTAATTGCGGGGTCTGTGGGACCCCACCTTACTACTCTTCTTACATTTCCCCACGTTACCAACGCCGGGTTATGACGCCCCATGTCAATGTACATTTAGTACGTCATGTTACCACATCAAGATTTGGCTCTTTAAGGGCTGATTATTGCAAAATTTAGAAATTCGTTTCTAGGCATTTGTGTTATTAGGCTAAAACCAAGTATCGATATTAAATCGGGCTGAAGAGATTTTCAAGAATTCGTGAAAACACATTTCACCCTTTTTCACCCCCTTAGGGCAATATCCTGAAATTGGGTTTTAGGCATTTCTGTGGGTAACCTTTGTAAGTAAAAACCAAATTGATATCTAATCGGGCCTAAGAGATATTATGGAGTCCGAGAAAATACATTTTACCCCTTTTCACTCCCTTGGGGATGGAATTTCAAAAAAAAATTTCCTTAGTGGGTGCATACATCATAAAAACAATGTACCTCCCAAATTTCACGTTCCCAGGTTAAATGTTTTGAGCTGAGCATTGATGAGCCAATCAGCTGGCCAGTCAGAGCTTCTTTTTTTATAAATATAATAATAAATAAATAAAATATGTAGATAGATGATTTTTGTTATTGTTGGGCTCGTTAGAAAAGCTGGAGGGGTTGGTAAATAGGAAAACGAGAAAGTTGGTGCAGTTGAGTGGACTCGAAACGGCAGCTAATATATATGTATGTATTTTACTTTCTTATAGCTTTCTCAGTTCCGTCAGTTGTGCTTGGTATGTTTACAGTCAATGCTTTTCCAACAGAATTCACGCTGTGACTCTCTTTGGTTTGGGCATGCGCATTGGAAACTTCAATATTGCACCTAGGAGTATGTTGCTACGATAGAGAACATTTACATCGACCCTCTCGATCAAGCTCATAGCACAGCTGAGACTACTTAACATGTGTAACCGTTATCCGACATCTTGTGCAATAGACAAGAAAATATGGGATACCTGTAACAATTCTTCTAGCTTTCCTGTTGTACTAGACTATTCGCTGTGTACAAAAGTACGAAGATCGTCCAAAAAGATTAAAATAGGAAATTATTTCTATAATGTCATAAATAAATTATTTAGTTAAATTAAATTAAATTATAAGAACTGACGTGAAATATTTAAAATCAATAGGGATAAATAAAATAAATGTAAAATATATACTGTAAGGTACTGTCAGAATAATTATAAATCCTCTAATACTTATAAATCATTTCCCTTATCTAGTGATTGATAAAAAGTTGGTTATAGGTGTAGGAATCGAGGCATGAGAACATATTTGGAAGTTTTTAAAAATTTCAGTGGCAATTTGATACAAAAATATATATGTATGTGCTGAATTAACAATGGAAGTATTGTATAACATACAAAAACATGCAATTAAGAATACAGAATCTATAATTATATTTTCCCTTCATTTCGAAATATCCAGTGTTACATTAATTATCCTCAGTTTCGAAAAAGAATCATGTAAAATCGCGTAAGCAATATTTTCACCGTGATTATCGAACTCGTGAGGTGAGAATTACATTTTTATGAGAAATCCATAATTAAAATCGGTGATACATCGTTAAATTTGTTATTGTATTTATCATTATTGTATTAATCAATGTTCGTCGTATCTATACAGGGCGTATCATAATACACCCATTTTCCTATCATATAAACCCACTTTATTCTTCTTTTTCTTAATATTATTTGACAATCATTTTTAGGAATTGATTAAATAACGTCAATAATCAATTCCTATTTTAAGAACCCCATTAATTACCGGTATCCGCAAATTTTTTTAGCATGTCTGAATACACAAAACCTAACATGATTACCCACTTCAGAGAGACACAATTTTTGTCACGCCGCGTTCGACGCGTGTCCCGTTAGTCAGTTAACATATCTTGCACTACCAGCAGGAACAAAGTATGTATAAGCCCATTTACGCTAAAAGCTGACCTGCATATGCAATGACTGCCTTCACTCCTCCATGTTAATTTGCTTTCATGCGAATGACAACATACTGAAACAGGCTTCTGATCACTTGTGGCACCCCTTCCTACAGCTAGACGCGAGTAATTGTATTCCGTATCACACTCAATTTTATCGCACGTGACTTCCATACTTATTGCCACTAAGATATAAGATTTTTATATGAAACAGTCGAACCTCCAGTATTCGAATTAATAGGGAGAGGAGCAGTCACTTTCCTCGTGGTGTTTGTTCTATATTTCAATAAGAACGACACAAGCGATAGTGTAATGTACTGACCGATAGTGTAATGTTTACTTATCTGACTATCTCTGCAAACATGAATCAGAGTAACTACTTCTGAGCTACGTAAACTACTGCTGCTTAAATGTAAACACTGTGTCATCCCTGCGACCCATCGTCATGTTAGCTAATGCGTCACCTCCCCAAAATCCTGCAGTTCTGCCTTATTTCGTCATCCCTTCTCTTACATTCCTAAACCTTCAAAACCCCTATTGCATTCCCTTCCCTTATTCGCGAGCATTACTATTTCAAAAGCCACCAGTCTCAGTCACGGAATCCAGTTCGAAACAGTTGAATCTCCAACATCTTTAATTTAGTTGAATAAATATCTTCATAAATATTATTCATAAAAGGTAGCTCAATTATCCTTGTGTCCATTACAATAGTATAAAAATGAAAAATACTGTAAATGTGCTATCATAGATCATCTAACTTTGTATATTGTTGCTAATTTTGCGGTACTCTCGCCATTTTCTAGCTTCTGAAGTATCTCCTGTTTCGTTCCAATCGTTAATGTATAATTATTACACGCTTAATGTTAATTTCATCCTAAAGTAATGTGAATAGTGTTAATTTGGATAGTTATTACATAGAAGGAAATATTAATTTAACCTAGCTCAAGGCCAAAGAATGCACTTGGTTTACAAAAACAGTATCTAAACTCTTAAACCAACCCATCCCTCGCACATAAGTAGGGATTTTATAATTCTTAGCTGTTAAATCTATTGAACATTTCGTTTTCTGCTGCACCTACTTTATATTTTCTTTTCCTTTTCCTTCGTTCTAATTCTTTTTCTAGACTTCTCAACTACCTTACAACCTTTCCCTTAAATCTACCCTCTATTCCGAGCGTTCTAAAGCTGCCGCCCGTCGAATATTATTGGTACAATTGATATAAAAAATATTCCATTGATATAAGAAAATGTGCGTGTGCCTTTACAGTTTTGCACACTTAACCCTTCGTGGTCACTGCTTATAATCACAAGTTGGTCACACGGGGTTCACTGCACCCCAGCGTCATTTTTTGAGTTACCATTTCCGTATTTTTGAATCTTTTAAGCTTTCACTGAAAATTGTACATTCGCAATACTTACACAGTCGTGGTCTTTTTCTAGAAATGCAAATTTTGATATGACAAAATGTGTAGTTGAAAATCAGCGATTTTCCACGCTTGTGAGGAAAAACCGATTCTCTTAATATTTTTTTTATTTTTATTTTTGCGATAAATCCCCTTTGAAAGACGTAAAGGCGCGACATATCAATTCGATAATTGCTCTTGGGGTGCAATACACCCCGTGTGACCACGAAGAGTTAATAAACTTCGTTGGGCAATCACGAGCAACCTTATTCTATTAAAATTCTCATCACCCCTATGCCTGATGCCCCCTAGATAATTCAAACGCCCCCCAGGGAGGCGGTAGCGCCCACTTTGAGAAACACTGAACTAAACCATAGATGGACAAAAAGTCGATAGCATACGACGGCCTTAAGTAGAAGGCAACAACTCATTTCTTCCTGTCTCGCAGTTCTCAAGCAAAATGTGTTAGAGCCAACAGCGAGCTGTTCTCAGCGCAAACGGAAAAACCTTTCGAGCCACGCGCAACAGGATGTAAAACAGAATACGGGAGTTGACCCGAACTACTTTTTTCTGTTTCCGTTTTGGCGCGAGCTCAAGGAAGCTCGCGGAATAGTCCTCCCTCGTTTTCAGTTCGCGCCTTCCAGCGACCGAAGAGCGCGTCACACGCAACAATGTCGTCGGACAGAGTGTAACTTGGTTCGAGCGAGCTTATCGTCTCCAAAATAGATGGTCCTCTCCTAAATTTATTAATAGACGAGCGGACGTCCCGAAATCTGCGGTTGCACCGCTATTATTGTGCCATGATGGCCCCGTTTCGCCATTTCGTAGATGCTTATGCACTCGGGCGCAGTCAAGATGTAGAGTTTCAGCTTGCAGGCACATATCGCAAAATCAAACGTCTCGTGCAGCTCTGCACACTTTTTGGGATTTTTACCAAACTCCTCGCTAATGCACAGGTGCGTGGGTGTGCACGGTAGAACCGCCCATTATTGCAATTTAACAGGGAGAAATGATCGTTGGAATAAGGGAGTTTTGGTGAATATACTTGCTACGTTAATCTGACGCAGAGTTGGGCGTTATTCGAAATTTTTGTCTCTCGGTATTCTCGACTAACATTTTATTCGAAATATTTAATCGAAGATTACTTATTATATAAAACTTCACTCGAATAATGCCCAACTCTGGTCTGACGTTGGAAATTCTATGTTGCAGATGAAGCGAACTAAAATTCTGAATGTGAGCAGCAGAAGTGTACAGAATAATTTAAGGCATTTCCAAGTATTTATTAAATTCTCACGCAGCATTAACCCGCGTCATCTGAACTTTACTTCGACAAGTCAACTCACCCTCCTCAGTTACCAACAAGGGAAGATCCCGGACCCGAAAATTCAAAAAATTCTGGAACTTTGTGAATATGTAGGGGATTTCCTCCTGAGTACAACGCAATTTTTTTTGCTGACGAAATTTACTCGAGGGGCGCGAAATTAACCCCTGAAAATTCGGCTATTTTCCGATTTTGTGTTATAACTCGCGAACTGTAAGAGATAGAAAATAAATTTCCAGATAAAAGTTACTTCTTTTAATTAGATCTACCATTTGGTGAAAAAAAATATTTTACAGTTCACGAGTTATAACACAAAATCGGAAAATAACCGTATTTTCAGCGGGCAATTACACTCCCTTAGAGTGAATTTGAGCAGCAAACAAAAATTGCGTTGTAATCAGGAGGAAATTCTCTACGTATTCACAAAGTTTCAGATTTTTTCGAATTTCCGGGCTCGGAAGATGTTCCCTTGCAAGTTAACCAAAGCCAGGCCCTTCCATCGACCCTTCCTCCACTAATCTCGACGTCGCGAAGTAGATTGGAGGAATTAGAAACTAATTATTACATTTTCACGCAGCATTAACTCGCTTTATCCAATACAGAAGTGCCCTCAAAGTCTTCCTCAGTTACCATGTTAACCAAAGTAAGGCCCTTCCATCCATTGACCCTTTGTTCACCAATCTCGCCGCGATGAAGAAGGTCGCTGGGACTACCAACTGTTCATTAAATTTCCACGAGGCATTAACTGGTTTCGTGCAAGACATTTCGGTAGTTGGAGTATTTTCAACTGGCTCAACTCGTCCTTCCCAGTTAACGGGATAATAACACCTCTGAACGAAAGTGAGGCCCTTCCACGTGTTGGACCTTTGTCCACTCGTTTCGCCATTGCAAAGCGAACCGAGGAGACCACCAGGAAGGGACGAGGAGCCGGAATGTTGGCGCGAGGTTCGGACATCAACCTCGGGCAGACAGCCCGCTTTTACACGAGCGTCCAATCCATCGACCATTTGCGGACCGTAATTCGTGATCGTGTACAGTGCCGCCCAAGTATGGTGTTCCGAAAGGTTATCACACTTTCAGCAAGATTCCCTCCCACGCCATTATCTTTGTAGCTATACACGCACTTACATGTATGGGTACGACCCGAAAGAAAGCAATAGCCGTCGAGGAAACCACAGATAGTGGGTATAACACATTATACAGGGTGGGGCACTTGAAACGATCACATTCATCCACGTCAATATTATCTGCCCAGAGAAATGGGTCAAAGTCGCATGGTTTAATCTGACCCGGACCATGGTAATCTATGGTGGTTACATTAGGGTCGCCAACTTTCATTTTACGGTCAAATGTGATAAAAAATATAGTACAATATGGAAATATACAGTACTTTGCAGAGGAAAGTGGTACAAAATCAAACTAAACGTATATTTTTTGTGCAATCTGCATTGCTAATTAATTTACTGTCTTTAACAAATATGTGGAAGGTTTGGGTGCACTGAAACTCCAAGCTAACATATGTAACGAGGTCGTTTCTTATGAGAGATAGACTGGCACCGTTTCTCTCTCCTCGCGACTTCATTTTCATTATAGAAAAAATCCTCTCCGTTAAAGTTTAAATTCGCAAATTAAAGTTTTGATGTGCCCACAGAATAAAAAAAAATAAAGTGAACATGTGGAATTTTATTGATGCGTTGGAAATATAGTCTAGACAAAAATGTAGTGCAATACTATATATTCTAGATTCGCAAATTAAAGTTTTGATGTACCCACAAAATAAAAAAATTAATAAAGTAAACATGTGGAATTTTATCGATGCGTAGGAAATATAGTCTAGACAAAAATATAGTGCGATACTATATATTCTAGTACAGTTGGTAACTCTAGGTTGCATTCAGGAAGAATGTGCACTTGCATTTTGCTATAAGAAAGATACATGTGCTCATTTAAAAATCAAAGACACCTCCTTTAAATTTGTGCAATTCCTTTAGATAGGCAGATTTTGTTTGGCAGAAAAGTTTGTTCATTTTAAAACCATGTGATGGTCACAATTTATAGAATATATCGGTAGCTGGGTGCGCAAATAGTGTATGTCCACTGTTAGCGGTTTTGAGAGAAACAGATTTAAACATGCAATGGTACGTAAGATTCAGGGACATATAATGAAGAAAAATATTATTTATGACAAATTTATGAAGTAGATATAAACGTGATTTTTATACAGCATACAGAAACAGTCAAGAACTATTTATTGCACATAAAAACTCGAATTTCACAATAAGTGTGACATGCAATATTTTTGCACAGGCCATCGATATTATAATACTTAGAAACGTAGATGCACAGATCACTGGATGGGGAAAGAATGTACCATGAAAGGAATGATAACAGATGATACGTAATGGAGAAAGCAGGAATGAAAGGAATAACTGTAGTTTTGTGTTACTCTTTTGGTATCGTTGGCTTTAACAGGCTAAACAAGGGCGTTCACTTTGAACTTTCCTTCCTCTCTTTTTTTGAATAATCAGCTTCTGCTGATCCAATCTGTGTTCATTTAATAGTACCTATATTCATTGAGGTGTTACCAAGCAAAATTTAGTTACAATATTTTTTAATACTGTGAAATAAAAGAACAATGGGATGAATAAAGTAAAACAGTGTCGCAGCCTAGGTACATAGCTAAAAGTCTAAACTTTTATTTCTAAATAAAATGACTGTTGAAATAAAAAATATCGTCTCTCATCTTCCTAGTTTCCCAATTAACAATAAGGAATGAAAGCACATATTCGGAACTAATACCTGCGTTCATTAGCATACCTATATTATCTTATTCCATAATTACCAAACAGGACATTGCCATTTGTCACAGGCTTATCGAACCGATAAATGAATGTACACATACCGACACGCCTACCTTTGGCAGAATCTGACGCGATACCACAGCCGTTCGAACAAAAGCACGGATTGCATCCTCAAACAGCTAAAATTTGTTGCATTCGCGATAAAACGAACACAGTGTAGCATCGCCTATGCTATCGCCTGCCGAGGATCTTCACAACCTATCGGTAATGAATATCAAACACCTTGCTCTGGTCGCTAAAACAAAACCATCCCAGCCATTCGCGAGAGCAAGATCGGTTCGTAATTAACCGTATCTTGCGCAAGGGAGCCGATAAGCCAAAGTCGACGAGCTAATTTCACGTTGCTGCACCGTTACGAAAAAGGAAACCAGCGCCATTATCGAGCACACCTATTCGGCTGATACTCGGCCTGACTACTCGATAGAATAGGATCAGCAAACGCTCGACGATGGGACAAAAATTCGAGGACGAGGAAACTGAGGCGAAGGAGGGGTCCCCAGTTAGTGGAATGGAGTTGCTAGTGAAAGCTTGGGCAGACAATGCATCGGATTTTGGTAATGATAGCAAGGGATGCCTGAAATGACAATATTACATCTGTAGAGTGATTACTGACCAGAGTAAGCAGCGATTTCTATGCCACTGGAAAGATCTCGTCAAGACGAATCGATTGATACCATTTTTAACTTTAAAGTCGAGTGGGGTGAAAATTGCCACGAAGTTCGAAATTTCACGGTTTTGAACAAAAGAAGCCGGTAGTAAAATCCCACCTGGTTTGAGGATGGTGTAAGTGAGATAGTCCCGCAGGTTAAGGTGTCAAATGTACTTCACGACCTTATAATATTTCAGCTTGTATACTTTCTTTATTACAAAATGTATCAAATGAGATAATATTCCTTCTTATCTCTAAACCAGTGCCCCGCAAGCTTTCTCACCCTCGGCGCACCTAAGCCCTTCCCAAAATTCCACGGTGCATCGCAAGAAAAAATATACAAAACATATAGAAGTTACAAAGTGTATACAGAGAATTTAAATTTGTTTTTGGAAAACTGTGTTAAAGAAAAATCTTAAGCTTTTCCTCCTCGTAGAGGCATTGCGCCGCGGCACACTTAGCATCGTCTTGCGGCACATCGGTTGCGGAGCACTGCTCTAAAGGGTTACCTAATTATGTCCACGGTTGGAGCGAATGCATACAACAATAATACATGCAACAACTGTCCTAAGATATTTGATCGGGGGTGCATGTGCAAAATTTGAGCCAAAACGGTGACCCGAGCTTCTTGACTCTCCCTGTGAGACCTGCTCAGGTGGCAGGTAAAGCGATATCTCTGAGGGTAGAAACCACCAATTGCGTTCCCCGTCACCTGTTAGAAAACTGCACTTATTTGGCCAGATTCCTGCACACACCAGGACCTTAAAGTATGCATGTACTAATTTTCAGAATGTATGCTGAATACGTCCCTAGGGTCTTGAGGGAAGACACTCAAGGGCGCAACCCTTGACTCTGGCCCCTGCTGCATTTACGACACCACTGTATCTCTGCAAGGCGCGATACTAATGTCCAGAACGTATGTTGAATACGTCCCTGGGGTGTTGACTTGAGGGAAGACACTCAAGGGTGCTATCGACTTTACCCCTTGCTACCTTTACGTCACTATATCTCTGCAGCACTTTCAGACTATGCGCTAAACTGGCCAGTGGGAAGCAAATTAGAACGAAGGGGCTTCGGGTGCACAAGTTTCGGGTGAAGTGTCGCGTATGGTTAATCCATGTTAAGTGTAATAACACGTTAAGTGCATAGGACGCACTACCCAACATTTTGTGAGAAAATCGAGTTCAAAGTTTTATCTGAAACCTATTTCAATAACTAATCGCACAAATAACTAAAAATTCGTAAAATTGTGTAGATGTGTCTGCGATTAGTACATAAATTGCGAGCGAGCTACCACCCCGATTTAATTACAATTTTCTCCTTGCGTATGGGCATGCATCGAGGATTTGAGAAATTACAACTTTGAATTTCATTTTCTCGCAAACTTCTGACCAATATACCCTATGCGTATATAATTAATAATTATACACACTGTGCACTAGCTATGCACACAATTTGAGCCAAATCGCTGAGCCAAACTTTGTACCCCAAGTGAGATCTTAGTTGAGGCATTGAGAGCAGAAACGGACTAACCCACATTTTTGCAAAATTGAGTTAATACTAATTATATAAAACAGGAAGAAATAATTTTCTTTCAATGTGGGTTAGTTCGTTTTTGTTCTTAATGCCTCACGAGGGAAGATCCCGAACCCGAAAATTCAAAAACTTCTGAAATTTTGTGAATATGTAGGGGATTTCCTCCTGATTACAACGCATTTTTTTTGCTGTCCAAATTCACTCCAAGGGGGTGAAATTAATCCCTGAAAATTCGGCTATTTTCCGATTTTGTGTTATAACTCGCGAACTGTAAAAGCTAGAAAAAAAGTTTGAAGGCAAAAGTCACTTCTTTTAATTAGATCTAGCATTTGGTAAACAAATATTTTACAATTCACGAGTTATAACAGAAAATCGGAAAATATTTGTTTACCAAATGTTTTAATCTAATTAAAAGAAGTGACTTTTGCCTTCAAACTTTTTTTCTATTTCTTACAGTTCGCGAGTTATAACACAAAATCGGAAAATAGCCGAATTTTCAGGGGTCAATTCACACTCCCTTAGATTGAATTTGGGCAGAAAACAAAAATTGCGTTGTAATCAGGAGGTAATTCCCTACATATTCACAAAGTTTTAGAATTTTTTGAAATTCCGAGTTCGGGATATTCCCTTATCATTTCCCCTCTACATTATCCTTGTTGTCGATCATTTTACAGTTTAATTTACGACCACGCTTTGTTTATACCATCAACAGTATCTATACCGAGTTATCCACTATTCAACAAAGGAACGCACTCGACCAGCACGACGGCGGACGATGGAGCGATGGAAGGATAGAAAGCGTGGAAAATATTTGGGAAACGCGAGGAATGGAATGTGAAGCAATGCTGCGTTTCCAAAGGAGTCGGTGTATTAGTTCGGGCCCCTTCCTTTCTCACCTTGACCAGGCATCTCGACTCGGCTGGTCGAGCTAACGGAACCATCTCGGGACGTTTTGTCCATCTTTCTTTCGTCGAACCAGCCGCCTCAACTTGGGCTTCAGGTATGCCGAAACAGCTGACCGACAACTGGTGCTCGGCCTCTCCCTCAGCAGACACGTATACACCTCAGGTCGTGGTGCTGGCCTTAACATTGAGCTGGCAAAATTGGGGGCCATTCAACACTGTTTCGAAGGGGACTCCGCGAACTTCCATAAACTACAATCATTCTCCGCGTTTGACCTTTAGGTCGGTTGGAACTTTGCATCGGAATCACTCGAGTTTCAGGGTCTCAATATTCTTGTTGGAATTCTTGGGACAGTGAATGGCAGGGACCCCTTTTTGATGGTGGAAACAATTCTTAGAAATCTTGTCGTTCATTGGTTGAACTGTTTTTTAGGTGGCTTTGGGATTTTTCTTACTGCTATTAGTGATCGTAGCGTATCTTTTCCAGTTATAAATATTCCAGTGATCGAATCTCAGGATTTGTAGTAAATATTACTGAATGTATGCAGAACGTGGACCCGAAATTTTGTACTGATTCTGTTTTTGTACTGAATCTTTTTGTACATGATTTCAGAGAACCGTATAATGTAAGAATGATTAAGAACAAAGTAATATAAACATATTCTGTTTGAATAAAGCGACTTTTCACAAAATATATCGATGTATATTCATCATTGAATTTTCATGTACCACATGCAAAATAGAAAATACTAATAATAAAAAATTTGGAGACGGAACCGATTCTTAAAATCGATTTTCTATACAAACTTAATTGCACATTTTCACACTCCTTTTCCATTAAACTAGGAATCCCAACCTACTCTTCACAGATATAATGTAATTTCATTAGAAGCACAAGTTTATTTATTTATTTATTGTTTGTAAACGGGAAGGGGTTCCCTTTGGTGTACAGGAGTAAGAGGGTACATATTACAACAGAAAAAAAAACCAAAAAAAAGACATAAAAACAGGTGATGCAGGGTACATAAAATAATTTGACTGAGAAGCTCCGGTAATCGAAGTAATCGCATTAGTAAAGCGCAGAGCTAAAAATAGAGGAAAGCTGATGCGTATCACAGTACATTATTTAGAATATTCAGATGACGTTTGAGTGCAGAATGAGATATGGCGAGTCAGATTTCGTGACAAGTTACAGATTTGCAAAAATGTCTAGACTCATATTACCAATGAGTGTTTTAATACCAATTATTCCATATTACAAAGCACTCTGCAAAGAATTGCAGATTTTATTCGTCCCAAGTTGGATAAGGATAATCCCCAAAGAAAGGCTGCTTATGTAACGCCTGTCCAACCTTGGTGATTAATGGGTCAACGGTGTACGGTAAAGGCGTGTATGTACTGCAAAACCTGCAACTTCTGTTATGTACTTACTCCGCGGAGTTCCATCGAACGCGGTTACGATAAATATTCGGGCAGATCCAGTCAGACTTCCGCATTCTCTTTGAGCCCAGCCCCGACCGCAGGATTCAAAGGATGCGTGGTCTGTGCGATACACGGAATCGTTATTAAAACGAGCATCGCCCGGTATCGCGTTCGTTATCGCCGCCAGGTAACGCCAGCTATCAACTTACTATCCCGTATCCCACTTTCGATGTTCGCGAATGTTAATGTGCCATAGACTAATCCTATTGGTAATTTCAGGAGTTTGAATGGAAATTATAGTATTCATTATGCACGCCATACGCATTTGCGGCTCGACTGTTTATTATATTATCTAATTATAAAATTTCGTGCGCCAATAGTTGAAGGCTGTTGAAAAATTTTGAAATATTTACAAGTACTGGATTAGGGCTGTAACGAATATTCGAATAATCTAAGTATTCGAATAATCTAAGTATTCGAATAATCTAAGTATTCGAATAATCTAAGTATTCGAATAATCTAAGTATTCGAATAATCTAAGTATTCGAATAATCTAAGTATTCGAATAATCTAAGCATTCGAATAATTTCTTCGAATATTCGAGAATTCGAATAATTTCTTCGGATATTCGAGAATTCGAATAATTTCTTCTACTATTCGAGAATTCGTATAATTTCTTCTACTATTCGAGAATTCGTATAATTTCTTTGAATATTCGAGAATTCGAATAATTTCTTCTACTATTCGAGAATTCGTATAATTTCTTCGGATATTCGAGAATTCGAATAATTTCTTCGGATATTCGAGAATTCGAATAGTTTTGTCGAATATTTGAGTATTAGAATGCTCCTAATTATTTAAATATTCGAAGAAATTATTCGAGTATTCGAATGCTCCTAATTATTCAAATATTCGTAGATATTATTCGAATATTTACAGCTCTAACTGGATGCATGAACTAGGTAGAAGGTTGAACTAGGCGAAGTAGAAGGCGAAACAACAGCCTTCGTATTCATTGCATAATTAAATGGCTGGAAATTTGAATCTGACTCTGGTTATAGCGTAGTTTTGGGGGATTTAGGGAACTGATGTGTAGTTTCGAGTTGTTCAGATATTTTGTCTATTGACAATCTTAATTATGTTACGAGAAATAATCCTAGTAAGCAGAAGGCTTTATTGTTGGCTTTACATACATTCAATAAAATGCTGTGATCAAGGATAACCAAGTGTGTTGCAACTATTGATCGTATGCATTATAACTGTACCGACTAAATGTTTCATACTTGTGTTTATTTAAGTTTACGCAATGTTCTGTATTCTACTGAATGAATGGCGTCGTCCCAGACAAATTCAAGGAATCTGATGATTCAATTCAACAATGAAAGTCATGGGTGGCGTTTCTTTCATGTTATCCTTGTAAACAGCATTCGCATACGCTTAATATGCCGCGGACGGATTGAATAGAATGTATGTAACGTACTATCCTATAAAACAATAAGTGGCTGTACATTCTGTCCTCGTTTTATCCACTTTGCTAACAGCCCTGTCGTTATGTTAAACAGCAGCAAAGAAATTGAATTGCATGGCTAGTATTGCTTTCTCATGTCCATGCAGCTTTCTAACGTCACTAAATTCTATTCCTACTGGGTACAGATTCGGCATAACAATTCGATCTAGAATTAAGGACCTTGCAGCAAGAAGGGTGCAGCTCCATTTTTCACAGTTTTTGAGTTATGACGTGCAATATAGGTAGTAAAAAAAATTCTCTACATCGTTTGGTGCCCGTTCGGTGCAAACCCGACAACAAACGAGCGATTTATTGCAAATAATTAAAAATAGAAATATTAATTTTAGGTACTATTAATATTTTTATTATAGAATATTTTTTCGCAAAAATAGAAATAAAATCTTAACAACTCAATAACTAATGCTTATTGTGTGAAAATATATATTCTTCAATTAGTATTAGTATCAATTCCCTTTTCAATATTAAATCAAAGTAACAATTTTATAATTTTTTTTTTCTGATTTACTCGATGTTCGTAACGATGGAGCTACACCCGTCTTCCTGCAAGGTCCTCAATTCTATCTGAAATCTATTAAATTAGTACGATTCAGCAATTTGTTAGGGGAAATAGCTAATAACTTTGCAGAGACACTATTTCGCATAACTGACAACACATTTTCTTTCAAGTTTACAATATTTATAGACTGTCTGATAATATAAATTTCGATGAAATTTCATCGCCATAAATGAAACGATTTTTAAGATATTAAATGTCAATCTCCGCGCTGAGCTTCATATTTAAGATTCATATCTATATAATACATTATCTTTAGAGTGATGGTGTAACTAAATTACTAACCGAATGGAAAATTGAGCTTCTGTGCTCCCCACTTCAAAGTAGCTTAACGAAACTGATTCCACGAGTTTGCCTTACGAAATGCACATCTCAGAAAGGCGCATATTTCAGAAACAATACAAATTTGAAGAAACAAAATCGAGAACCAACAAGCAAGTTACAACAGTGCATTCTCGATATGAATATAAAAGCAGAAAGTAGTCGTGTCACGAAGTTGGCTCTCACTTCTAATATCCTTACTCTGTTATTAGCATTTTGGATTTATTCGTTTCTGGAATCAGGCAAACTGTTTCTTCCCTCAACACCATTTCTATTATTTCCCTCGAGGAGACAAGAAAGAATACAACAAAATCTTATCCAAGCGCTGAACGCGACAAACAACGTTCCCAATTCGAAACTAAAGGCGGCATGGTGCAACCAACACACCTACGCACGTGGGACTCTCATTTCACGTGTCTTCTTTCGGTTTCTCGAAACGATTGCTGAATCATTCACGGGCGATCGAGCTAAAAATCGAATGTACGTGTTTCGTGGCCAGAAGAACACGATCGTGTGCAGCAAGAAATTAAATGGAAATCGGAGTGACGTACGAGCGTGTCCAGAATATAGACGGTCTCGACGATTGACCAGCTATCGAACAGTGAACAACACTGTAAAGAAGGAATGGCTTATTATCTTAAAATACAAAGCGGAAAGTTTATAGGTATGTTTGTGTGTTTGTCTGTCGTCTAAAAACTATCGAACGAAAAACTCTGGGGTCGTGAAATGTGCCTCAGCTCGTCATGCCTGATTAATCCAGATGAATGTGATTATTATCACACAAAAAAAATTTAAATTCAAAATCTAAATTCGGGGCGAAGTCAGGCGGTAAAGCGTACTGACAATGAGCACTAGTGAAGCCTCCAATACCCAAAAAGAAAATGGGAAAATGGGCATAGTGAAGAGCAATTGAAGACTTTTAAAGAGTGCAAATTATGTGGGAATAGTGATAACTAGATTCGAAGTTTGGTGGGTGATCTAGTAACGAGGTATCAATATTGAATGGTTGGGAAGCAAAGACCTCCCATGAACTCATTTCTCTCCCACCGCCTCCAGTTAACTCTACCTACAAACCTCACTATCGCTTAGTATACCATTAACCTGTCAAGTACATCGTTTCTTCACCACAAACGTCTTTAGTCTAATTGGAATTGTGATTACAGACGAATCAACCCATTTTAATACATTATTTACACCTTTTGGAAGAATGAAATCTCAATTAGCGGGACGAATCAACTCGCCCTACCCAGCACAGAAGAATTTCCAAATGACGAGTTAACTCGTCTACCCCCGTTGACAGGTTAAGGGTTGATTGATTCGTTTTTCCTCTCGAGCACAAATAACAGAAATCTACAGTCATTCTCTCTAGTAATTGGGCGTGGACACGCAGGAGTAGTGATTGATCCATACTTCAGAGTGCAGCTCTTGGTGTTTGTTTAGAAAGTACTGGTAACAGGGGTTTCAAATTGAAGACCTTGCAGCAAGAGGGGTAACACTCCATTTTTTACAGTTTTTGAATTATGACGTGTAATATACGTTAAAAAAATCTACGTCGTTTGGTGCACGTTTGATAGCAAATATGCGGTTTGTTGCAAATTTTGTACCTGCACCCATTACTGTTTTGTGCAATATTTTTGTTTTCGGCAGCTGCAGATTTGAAGAATTTTCCAAAAATGGAAATAAAAAGTTATTAACTCAATAACTACTACTACAAATTGTTGCAAATAAATAAAAATAAAAATATTAATATTAATAGGAATATTAATATTTCTATTATTAAATAATATTAATATTAATAGGAGTATTAATATTTCTATTATTAAATAATATTAATATTAATACAAATATTAATATTTTTATTATAGAATATTTTTCGCCCAAAATAAAAATAATAACTTATCAACATCAATACTACTTATTGCGTGAAAAAAAATATTTTTTTCAATAAGTGTTCTCTTTTTAATGTTAAGTCGAAGCAATAATTTTATAAACAGTTCTTTTCTAATTTACTCGAAGTTGGTAAAGACGGAGCTGCACCGCTCTTGCTGCAAAGTCTTCAATTTACCCCCAAAATTTACAAATCCAGATGTCTGTGTCGACGGACACATTCTACTGGAACTACTGGAATTACTAGAAGGTATGGTTCTTTGAAGACGAGGTACTGCAGTGGCCATGTGGGCGTAAGTGTGGCTACCTGTATCAGTGTTGGTGCATCCGCATTTCTCGATGCACTTGGCATATTCTTATGCAATTTCTAATGATCCACGAACAAGTGAATCACACTTAAGGGTTCAGGCGCCTTAAACGTTGCTTATTAAGCCCGTGGTATTTTAAACTCGCATACAAGGTGTTTGGTAAAACGGCGATACAGTGGGGTCAGAATGGGTCTCATGAGAAGGCGAGCCAAGAATATCAGGTACATTTTTTTGATTAGTCGCGTAGTTTCTTTTTTTAATAAATTTAACGATTTCTCTTTCTATTAATTTCTATACGTTTAAATTTAAGAATAACATTACTAATACTAAAATGCTACAATGCCAATCTTATACTACATTATAAATTAATTTTGCAATGTAAAATAACATATCTCTTCGAAATAGTAGTGATTTAAATATGAATTGAAATGTGTAATGGTGTTATAAGAAAATTGTTGTGCACGACAAATAATACTTTGGTTGTTGGAAAAAGAAGAGAAACTTCTATATCCTTCAGTGTAAAATATTTAGGATATTATAATTACGACATTTTTCAGATTTATATGCATGGTAAAAAAACCTACTGGGAGCGCACACAATTAACTCCACGTGTATACGCCAACGCATATGCTAATTGATAGTATATTAGATGGCCTCCGTATTAGGCATGATGGAATCATTGGGAACTTGCGACACCATCCTGCAAGATGACCTTATTTGGGATACAAATTGTGGAAGAATATGCTTCTACCTGTCTTAGTTTATTTCTTATTTAATTTCGTGCCTGACACCGTTAGTAACGGTGCATATCGAAAGAGTGATTAAAAAAATAATCATTGATAAAAACAAGGAACAAAGAACCTTGTAGAATCATCGCACATTTTTGTTACTTTTTGTTTATGCTCCTTCATAACCAAAAACGATGAAAAAGGTAACACATATTGGCGGACGTACCTTTCAAATTATTTATAAAACTCTCTGGAAAATCAAAATGTCATTTAGAAACGAAGAGTAGCGCAATAAATGTGGAAGACCCATTTATTTACATATTTAATTATGTCAAGTGTTAAATTTGTTTAAATATATCTTGATAACGTTAACTGAAATCACGATTACCCGTAAATTTTGATTCCAAAAAATCGAACAGTAACAATTTTTCCCGCAGATACTTTAGACCCCGTCATATCCGAGTACTGCGACCCAGTGCATAATTGCATTTAACCGTTATTGGTCCACGAAACAAGTGCCAGCGACGTGGCCCATTAAGAGTGAATACGCATTAATTTAAAAGTTTTCTGAGCGGTGCAAAATTGATTTTGCGCGAACCGCATTTCGCGCGTGAGATTTTCATAGGCTAGCATTGGAGTTGGCGCGTGAAACAGGTGGATAACGTTCTAAGCGAATGGTGTAACAAAAATTATGCAATATCATGTTTAGTAATGAATAAAACTGCAGCGTGACTCATACTTCCGAGGTAGCGTACAGTACTACTGCGTGTTGATATTTGTATCGCACGAATCTTTGTGCCTTTTTATTTCGAAGAATAATGATAAAGACGGGTAGTAATCAAGCTTCTTTCGATCACTGAGGTCGTCAACGTTGAAAGTGTGAGTACGAACGCTGATACGAGCGAAACAATGCCAATTGTTGCATCGTGGCAACATGGACTCTCGTCCTTGACAGTAAATAGTCTGTCGCTGATAAAAGATAACAGGCAAATGGGCATTACCATCAAAAATCGGGTCAGAATTATTCGTTGCAACGTAATGATGTGTGCCTATAAGAAGATTTTCCGATGGTGTACACTGAATTATATTAAAAAATGATTAGATACATATGAAAAAGGGTTGGCCTTTGTTGGCGGGAAGGAATCAATATGGAGATGACCTTGAAAGTAATATTGTCAAAATAGTAGTATTGTCAAAATATTGATTATAATATTGTTTATTTTAGTGGTTAATTTTACATGTACAGGTGTATTTGATTCACTCGTGCAGTAGCACAAAGAATGTGCAATGAATTTGAAAATAAATTGTGTCCTTGAACTTATAATTAGTAGTTTCTAAGGTAAAGAGCTAACTTTCTTTAAATAGTATATTTTCTGTGTAGAAAAAGTTCAATCCGATAAATGTTCAAAACGTTTAAAATGTATATTTAATAGTATTTCGAAACGAATACATGTGTCTTTAACAAAAGAAGGTAGATGTTTTGAACATTTAGTTGGTTAAGCTTTGACTAGAGAGAGGATACGCTACCAGTGGGAAGTGTTTTGTTGTCTTGGAAATTACTAATTTTCGTGGTACATACTACACGATTTATTATGAAAAAAGTATCAAAGCTTCTTTGCACTCTGAGTCAATGAATTAAATACTAATAATGAATTAAATACGATAATTTAAAATTCTGGCAAAGCATAGAAGATTTGTTGCATTATAATTTTTAATCGAGCGAGGTAAAATTTTCTGAAAAACGTGTCAAATAAGCAATGCAGGAAAGCATAAAACTGATAGTTATCAAAGTGTAATAAAACTATTTTTCAGATTCTACGTTTCACTGTATAAACAGGTAAAATAAATGAATTTTTTTTCTAGGTGTAATATATTATAGAATCTGCACGAACATTTTTTAATTGGTTTCGAAATGACATGATGTAAGTTAATTTCAAAATATCAAATTCTTTCCTCGAATAAATTATACGCACATTTGTAACAACAACAACGGTATCGCGTTAATTTATCATACAGGGAAGGATAATCTAATTAGTATATTTGATTAGAATGCTGAAACATACTGAACAACAAATTAAGCCACGGCGAAACAGAATAAATATTATGAAATTCTATATTCTCACACGGTGATGCGCAAGGTTGTTTAAAAAAGACAAATGTATATATGACTCATTGTAAATGAGGATTCCACCTTAACCACGATAAGAATATACTAAAACCAACTAACCATTAAAAAGAACATACACTTGAAGATTACACGTCGATAATTGAATTTGCAAGAACGCAAATTAGGCGATAATGCTAAAGAATAAAAACACTGTGTGAACATGTAAATAAACACTAAAAGCTTCAATTCTATTTTTCCAAATTCTTTTCTCTTCCTTCAGCTCATCATTTTATATATATATATATAACTTAAATTATGTGTACGTAAGAATATGCAAATAATTAGAACACATAAATTAAACTATGAATAAGTTGTACAGGTAGGTACTACATAATTATAAAATACCCAAAATTTGATCTCATGAAAGAAGTTACTATACCTAGTGATTGTAAAGAGGAATTTGATAAAATATTTGTTGTGAAATTTCTGGCCCAAAACCAACATAGAATAGTTGATATCATTTTTGTAGTTCACAATCAATCTCAGAAGAATGATTTGAAACATGACACATCAAAATACAACAATTACGATCTGAAATATGAAATATGACGTATTTTCACCTGCATAGGGCCCCATGGAGCTCTATAGGGCTCCGTATCTCTGCTTTGAACAATGCTTCGCATTTTACCTGAACTAAAAATATAAAACAAATAACGAATTTCTTTTTTTCATTTTTTACACGTCATCTAGAAGAAATTCTGTCCACCACCGATCTCGATGAAAGCGAAATGCTCAGCGAAGTTTGATTAAATGTTTGAAGAATATGCAGCGCGTACGCTTTAGGTTCTCTGCGTGGTAAGTCGAGGCTCTTGATGAACCCTATTGTCGCGAGTGCATACTAATCGAGCAAAATTGTCGTGACGACATGGCGGTGGTAATCGGGCGGTAACCGCAGCGAAGGTCAACGCAATTATCGATTTATCCATGGGATAAATTATCCACACCTCTATCTCTCCGCAAATACGTCTACAGTTCTTTTGACGAAACGCGATACTCGGCCCGTATCCTCGCTCCTTCGAGCACTCCGCAATGCATAACGCGTCACTTTTCAAACACGATACGGCTATGCATCTTTCCGCTTATGCGCTGATATTGTACTAATTGTAAGATAATACTGTTTTAACAGTTCGAGTGGCGCAAGGTTCGGTGAAGTATTGTTTCAAGATAGTGAAGTCCCTTTTATGGGGCTAGCTCTGTGAATATGTGCCAATAAGGATGACAATTAAAATATCTATACTCTCTAGTGGAGCTTCATGTGAGTAGCAATGCATGGACGAGGTTTTCCTGGAGGAAATGAGTCAAATTTCGATCTCATTTGGACTATTCTTCATTACGCGTAATTCGAAAAACTTCTGAGCTCTGTACTAGACCACTTGAGGACCATGCAGCAAGAAGGATGCAGTTCCATTTTTTACAGTTTTTGAGTTATGTCGTATAACATATGTAAAAAATTCTATATCGCTGGGACACGTTTGATGCAAATCCGATAACAAATGAGTGATTTATAGCAAATAAATAAAAATAAGAATATTAATATTAATAGGAATATTAATATTTCTATTATTAAATAATATTAATATTAATAGGAATATTAATATTTATATTATTAAATAATATTAATATTAATAGGAATATTAATATTTATATTATTAAATAATATTAATATTAATAGGAATATTAATATTTCTAATATTAAATAATATTAATGTTAATAGGAATATTAATATTTCTATTATTAAATAATATTAATATTAATAGGAATATTAATATTTCTATGATTAAATAATATTAATATTAATAAAAATATTAATATTTTTATTATAGAATATTTTTCACCCAAAATAAAAATAATAACTTATCAACATCAATACTACTTATTGCGTGAAAAAAATATATTTTTCAATTAGTGTTCTCTTTTGAATGTTAAGTCAAAGCAATAATTTTATAAATAGTTTTTTCTACTTTCCTCGAAGTTGGTAAAGATGGAGCTGCAACCCTCCTGCTGCAAGGTCCTCAATTTTATGTAGTGTGTTAAGAACGCTAAGGGTACCAATAAATTGGTAACGAAATACAGAATCGAAAAATCTGTGATTGCTGGAATTAAGAAGTTGGCTGGTTTAAGAGACGAGGTAAATGTTACACAACACAGTGAAGTACCTACGTCGAAATCAAATCACTCTAAAATAATTTCTAGAAAACATAAATAATAGTAACAGCTTCAATTACCCGAAGAGGATTGAACAATAAATAATTATCGCACCTCCAATAAAACCAAGAATTCGCGTAACGTTACAATTATCATCACACTTTTGTCAGCAGTTATTAATAAAAGAAATTACATGTAGAACGCAATACTAATACAATTTTCATTTTCTTTTCAACGACAAACCCGTATCCATTCAGCCCATTATAAACTTGAATTCCTAAGATGAAATGCATCAGGGATTTTCACACGCAACCTCTAACAGCAAGTGAAAGTATAATCATGAGGAAACGATTTTTTTCACCGTAACAGTGCATCAGATATATACTTGCAGGCACGTATTATATCGTACACATAATTTATGATCACATTAAATTAATTCATGCCTATGAAACAATTTTTCTCTGTGTTTCGTGCACTTTCGTTTCTCGTTCTGCACATCTCTGGCATCGCTGGTGGGTCATCCCATTCTTCTTTTTACTCCACCATGTATCTTTTCCTTCCATTCCGAATGCATACATTATTACTCGTTATTATTTGTTCACCTGTACGTTCACTGTTCCCAAAATGTATGAAATGATATCAAAGGTATAAATACTTTAATACTTTTTTATAATGAACGAAAGATGCATCAATTAATCCATTAAGTACACACACTCGATCCAGGGATCAAGAAGCAAAAGCAAGGTGTGTGAATAAACCTGTGGCTAATATTGTATATGGTTGCATTTAAAACATTCTGTGCCGCGCCATTTTTACTGAATTTTCCAGTCAGCCCGCGTGTATCATCGACGCCCCGCGCTAGCACATATATTAGATGCGCTCGATTCGAATGAAAAATTCATCGTGTGTCACCGGTGGTACGAAAAAAGCGAAACTGACCTTCGTATCTTCTCTACGTTTTTACAACAACAAATAAAACTGCTGTTGACATCAGATTGTGTCTCCCACGAAATCACTCAACCCTTGTTTAAAAGATTTTTCGGTATCGTGACTAATTTCGAAGATATTCGCGTGGACCGATTTAAATCGGACACCTTGTATGTATACTTTGAACCGTATCCTTTAGCTTTAGAGTACCGAGCTACGGAACAAGTGCGACCTGGTTCCCTTAATTGGATGCAATTAAATTTACCATCTGATGAATACGCGAATTAGTTTTGTTCATCGAGCCGAGCTGATAAATAGCTGGAGTTGTATTTCTTTAAGCGGTGTTCTTCCGAGTGAAAGGTAGTTCCGACTTCCAGTGATTCGCAAATTAAATTAACCATGCCCAAGTAATCTCGTAAACCGAACTAATGCGATTGAGCTATAGAGTAAGTGTAAGTCCTAATGACTTTCGAGATGCTTGGTGAATGTTTTCTGAGTTTTGCATAATATTGGACGCGTTGCATGGTGTTTATTTCCTATCGTACTGAGCTTTTCGATAGGTAATTATTTCTTCGAAGGCGAGATTATATTTTCTATATTTATTCAGCTATTAATGAAACAAATGCTACAAGGCGTGTTATGTTGTACAGTAGTTACCAGGACCATACTACTTACAAGTGAGGACCTTGCAGCAAGAGGGATGCAGCTCCATTTTTTACAGTTTTTGAGTTATAACGTGTAATATACGTAAAAAAATCTACTTCGTTTGGAGCGACTTATTGCAAACAAATAAAACTATTAATATTAATATATCTATTAAATATTAATATATCTATTAAATATTAATATTTCTATTAAATATTAATGTTTCTATTAAATATTAATATTTATATTAAATATTAATATTTCTATTAAATATTAATATATCTATTAAATATTAATATTTCTATTAAATATTAATATTTCTATTAAATATTAATTATTATTAATAAATATATAATAAATATTAATATTTAATAGATATATTAATATTAATATATTTTTATTTATATTAAATATTAATAAACAGAGAATCATTAATAGTTCTATTAAATATTAATATTTTTATTATAAAATATTTTTTCGCCAAAAATTGAAATAAAAACTTATCAACTCAATAACTACTATTCTGTGAAAATATGTACATTGTTTTCCATTAGTGTTCTCTTTTTAATGTGAAGTCAAAGCAATATTTTTATAAACAGTTTTTTCTAATTAACTCGAAGTTAGTAAAGATGGAGCTGCGCCCCTCCCGCTGCAAGGTCCTCAATTACTTCCATCAGTTACACTGATCGGCAGCACTACTATGAACCAAATGTGGTACTCATAACAATCAACGCGGTGAATAATAAAAAAATAAAACGTAACACAAATAAACTAATATAAAATTAAATAATACTTCACAGGGTACCATGTGAAATTACAAAACAGAGAACCATTAATGCTCCCCCTGCCCTTGTGCCCCCCCCCCCCAGGTCATTAATGTTAACTGCGGAGCAACGTGAAATGAGAAAATTGTAGGAAGCTGGCCCGTAACGGCGAACGAAAATTGCAATTACATTTATCGCTTAACGAGATCGTAATAGAATGATAAATCCTCCTTCGATCGCGTGACTTCCTCCGTGAAAATGATTAATATATCCGGGCTAACGTGTAGCAGGTAGCAGCCAGCATGTTTAGTAGCAAATACATTGCTCGACGTGAATTAAATTGGCGTCTCAGCGACGTATCAAGATCTTGAGTTTCACGAAGGGTTTAGTTCAACTAGCCCCCCACCTCCAGCTGGTCTATGCACTTTTCTGCCTCGTGTTACTCGACGAGATTTCTAGAGCGCATCCCATTTTATTCGTCTTTACAGCTACGACGTTTATTATTATCCCCCACCCCTCCTCTCTGCCCCGAAGCACAGAGTTTCATAGAGTGCTCTAAATGGCCACAGAAATGGAAATATTCGACTCTTCAATGAGTAAGAAATTTGTTTCTGCTACGAGCGGAAAATAAGAGAAATGTGTATACATGTGTGGACACGTGGAGCTTCGTTAATAAAATTAAAATACGGTACGAAATGCGAGGGATTGGTAAAGAAATTACTAGTGGGTTAATAGTGACCAAATATATAAATCGTAAGTGACATTTTTGGCAATGGTACTTGCATGACCTTCGATTTGATATTTCAGTGAAATAAGGGAAGAAATAAAGTGAAACTGCGGTAAATGGAACTTCAACATTCCTAGAACTGAATAATGCAGCCGAAACTTTTAATCGGTTTTCAAAGTCCCAGAGAGAACCTTCAATGCCTTCAATGCATTGTGGCAGCCAGAATCTTAATAAGATACAGGCTAAGGGTAAGTCCATTATTAGGTTAATTATTATTACTAATATTAGTGTTACTATATCTGTAACTAAAACCAACTCTATCATACCCAAGGCCTCCAGATCTCAGGCCGTTGGACTTTTACCTTTATAGGACTTTCCATCACACGCTAGTGCGAAGTATTAATAACACATTCGCTGACGTGAAATGGAATATACACAAAATTTGAGCGAGAATAAATTTAATTTTCAGAAAGGGCAGTGTTGCCAATTTGGATGTTTTACATCCAAACCCAGATGATTTCAGATAAGTTTGGATGCCGGAAGATGCTATTCAGATATTAGATGTAAATCTAGATAGTTTTAATAGAATCATGGATGTTTAGCTAATGTTGAATACCAATTATCAAAAATAAATTTAATTGGTTAGAATAATAAAACAAGTACAGACTACTTCTGGAAAGAAATTCTTCAATTTAAAGATGCCTCCAGTTTAAATCCATTTGCAGAAATTAGTAAATGTGCAATTTCTGCATTAATATTACCGCATTCGAATGCCGAAATAAAAAGAGTATTCAGCTCAATGGATCACATATAATCCAAACCGAGAAATAAAATAAATAAATGCCATTCTGACGATTAAATTCAGTTTATCCAAACTAGAAAAATAAGGTGCAGTTCTTTCGAACTTCCCTACAAGATGTTAAATGAGATTGGAACAATTGCTGCACACAAAAAGATCCTAAACTTTCTTCTCAACCAGGCCCATCTCGTGCCGCAGAGTAAGTTGAAGAGGATGATTTTTTGTGTTGCTCAATTTAGATTTATCAAGTAGCAATATTACTCTTTAGTATTTCATTTAATTAGGTGTTATTATTTATATTTTAATAAACTGTGCTGGAGGATTAGTAATACATAATATATTTTTTAGATCTATGTCTGGAAAATCTAGAAACTTCTAGCTGTTTCTTATATCTTACTAGCTTGACTACTCAGCTTCGCCCGGAATTTAGATTCCGATTTTACAGAATAAAAATATTTTTTTTTAGTCACAGTTATCTGGATTAGCCAGGCTGAGGTACATTTCGTGACCCCAGAGTTTGCCGTTCAAAAGTTTTTAAGCGACAGACAAACACACAAACATACGATACACTTTCTGCTTTATAGTATAAGATTTTGATGAAAAACAGAAAATTGATTTAACAACACAGAAAGGATCGTCATTTTAAAGTAGAATATTACTCGTAAATAATTCATAGAACCTACACCGATCATCTTTAACGATTTCAAATAAAAAATATTATACAAATCAAATACTCTGATTAACTAAATACTGTTGAGTATTAAATCCGATTTTTTCAGTAGACTGACAGTGATTTTACTCGGGAAATGATTCTGTTAATAATCTAAAGAGTTGGATAATCGATTCTCGCCAATACACAGCAGAATAATTTACGTGACACAAATTGCCGAATGATAACGTCGCGAGCAAAGCGGCGAAACCAGGCAGCGTGTTGCTCTCAGTTTTGAAACATTCCCTGAAGCACGAGATATCCGATCACACCTGGTTCACCCTGAGACCGAAACAGGGCACCGATAAATCGGCGTGGCCACGCAATCGCCGTACGCGATGCAATGTGGCCAAACACGGAGAAATGCAACGCTCTAAACTCTAAAGAAACAAGCTTCAAATGAACTTTGCTTTAACTAATAAAGGCTGATTTTTATCAAGCTTCTATTTCCCTACTGCAAATATACGGGGTGTCCCGTAATATGTGGGGCCCACTTCAAGAATCGATTCCGGACTTCAATATAATAATGTTGTAGGTATTTGTTTATTTTTAAGGAGTTATGACAAGTTTTGTGTTGCAACGCTTTCTTCGACGGATGAAGTTGAAATGTTATGCCAGAGAATTAAATAATGTTTATATTTAAATAATATAAATAATATTTTATTGATAGACATCTGTTCAGCGTTAAATCCACCATGAAGGATTATAAATTAATACAACAGATGAGAGCTAATAATCCATACGATTTCGGTATAATAAAAGAAAAAGTAAAAGCTTCCCACCAAGATAAGTACTCCTAGAAGTACCCAGAAAGCAAGAAGATTGGTCACAGTACGCCTGCAGGCATGCATTGAAATGCAAGATGGTCATCTTGAGCATCTGTTGTGCAGATAATCAGTTAGAGGTTGACAGAGTACAAGACTCACTATGATTAGTCAACAAGGTCATATATGACATTTTTATATTATTTTCAATCGGTGAATTCATCTCTGAAGTGTGTTCCACGTATTACAGGACACCCTGTATATTGCATCACTCGTGTATATTTAACATGTTATCGTTGAAACCTCGCACGGCTTAATTATTGGGAAAATATTATTCCGTGATTGTCGACTGCGTATTCAGTGGTCGATATCTCGACCGAACGAAATTATACATATGCCAAACGCATTAATTAAGTAGCTATGAAAATGTGGCACGCCGTGTGTATTTGTGGACGATGGAATAAATGTTTCTATATAGGACCTAGTGTCCGTGGCAATTGTATCAGAACAATTTTAAATTAGAGAAATCTAGGTCACTACCTTACAATTAGTAAATCTGCGCTTCGTGACATTGCGGTGGCAAGAACTCGAGGCGCATCGCTACTTTATCACGTTTCGAGGTGGTAAATCACGGGAATATGTTACAGTGTCAACGCAGCATAATTCTGTTACTGTTCGGAGGGGAAAAGGAACAGCAAGAGTAAAGAAGATAGACAGAAAGAAAAACGATCTTTCTGCCGTACTTAGTTAAAATGTCCCGTCTAGCATTTCGAAACAACCGAGAAAATTGAAGTTTTATCATTTTCTTTGTGCCGTCCTTATTTTTCTTCATTGAATGTAAAATATGTTGTCATTATTTGGTAACAGCTTAATATATTTTTGTTTTGCACTAACTGTACCGGTAGATAATATATTACTAACGTAGTACTTAATTAAATATTTAAATTAGGATATTTTCACCATCTAAAAAGCAGTTAGGTTAAATCAGGGCTTGAAACGGTTCCGAAAATAACTGTTTAAAACTGTTATATGAAGGTTCTGATTGAAACGGTTATGGAGAACTTTTATTCCAAATAACTGTTACGAAGAACCGAAATTTCTAACTATTATCTGTTTCCTATTTCCCTCTTCATATCAGTTCCATAACCGTTATTTTTTCGGTTCTATATCGGTTCCGAAACGGTTCCAGAATCAATTCTTATATCGACTTTTCCCTAATTGATATCATTCATTATCGTAGCTGTAGATTGCTGTGGATGTACATCTTTTTTAAAAAATCCTTATAGAAACAGGAGAAACTTTTAACTTCCTATTCTGAATGATATAGTGTGTGTGAGTGTAAAAAATATGTAGCTGATTTATTTATTTCAACGCTTTATTATATATGATACGTATAAATGTTTCTTCTTTTTCTATAAAGATTTTGTAAAGAATATGCACATCTACAGCAATCTGCAGCTACAATAATTAATGATGTCAATTTGGGAAAAGTCGATACAAGAACTGATTCTAGAACCGTTTCGGCACCGATATAGAACCGAAAAAATAACTGCTATGGAACCGATATGAGGAAGAAAATAGGAACCGTAACCGAAACAGATAATAGTTGGAAAATTCGGTTCTTCATAACAGTTATTCAGAATAAAGGTTCCTCATAACCGTTTGAAGAACCGAAATCGATATTACAACAGTTTTCAAGCCCTGGGTTAAATAAATTAGAGAGTTTCTAGATTTCTACGAAGCACCTACGGTTTTCTACCATTACTTAAATGGTAAAAGACGTGTGAAACTACATTTTTTAATTTTTCAAGATATATTAAAATATTTTTCCAATCGTGAAGATATTTTTTATTAATATACCTTTAATCATGACGAACATGGGTGAAAATAGTCGCACGTTCGTCCGACAATAATTGATGATCTAAAAACAGTCACGCACACGGGGATTAGGCCAGAATAAGGAAGAATGATACCTGATAAAAAATCACAATACTTTCACATACCTGTCGACTTTTCCTTGCCCAACAATCTGGCGCCAACAAAAGGAAGCTACCTCTCGCGAAGGTTTTAAACGCCCGTGCAGATCCGCATACCACATTGTTACAAGAAATTTAATTAAACCCCAGTGCAACGTGCGAGAATTACGACTCGACAATAGGCCAACCACCACACGGCAATTACGTGTCGGTTTACATGTTGGCTTCCAAAGCGGTCGGGATCGAAAGAATAATAGCCTGGCCAAGACAACTACGCGTCTAAATCCGTACCCCAGCCATCGACCCTATTTGAAATCCGATTTCGAATACGTACATACGTTTGTTGGGATCCGTACAGGGTGCGCCACAACTGGTGGCACACCTCGAAAGGTGGCGAGTTTCAACGAGGAAAAAGCAATCAGAAATATTGAACGAATGAAAGATTCTTCTCATTTCGCGTTACCTTTACAACGCCCAAAATGGTACTTCATATACACTTGCATGTACGGAAAAATATTCGAGCTTAGAACACATCACTCCACATTTTCCATCCCCTATTTTGGGAATAAATTGTCATTGCTTTTATTGCATCACGAATTTAGGGCCATTATAGAATTCATAAAAGCTGTCTCGCAAGGCTACTGCGGAATTTCTTTTATAATATTTCACCGCACAATTTTGCACACTCTCAGATATTTGCGAACACGATGGGAATGGGAAAAGTATAAAATCACTTAATGGCTTATGTAACGGAGCTAATCAACGTGAAATTCAGCGAGCGTCGAGTAGAAAGAAACTTGTATAAAAGCCAGTATCTTCTGGTAGAACGCGCGAACAATCCTCGCGAGGTGTTAGGGAAAAAACGGGACGCTGATTACCATGAATTAACAGGTTAGCCATTTTCGTTGGTTGAGCACGTGGGTTACAGGTATGCCGACATTAACCTTTTTTCTGGCGACGAGCGAAGTGTCTGGCAGTTTCGCTGAGAATAGCAGGAACTGGGTCGTAACCCAGTTGAAAGAACCGCCGTACGTATACATATACTTAAGGCGCACCGAGTTTCTATCTCCAGACAGGCCGCACCGTTTGTTTTCTTCTAAATAACTAACATTCGTTTTCCTCGCTCAGGCGATTCACCTTCTCCGTGCGTTATCCACTATCATTTCACGTGCACTCCCACGGACCCTGACAACTAGGCGGGCACCGCCGCCTTCGTTTCGTACGCTACTGCAAGAGGTTCCCGTGAGAAATTGCATTTATATTATTCCATCGATAAATGGACGGCGATCAGTTTAGAGAATTAGTTTGTCGCGTAATTTTAAAGCTACTT
Source organism: Andrena cerasifolii (assembly GCF_050908995.1). Taxonomy (NCBI): domain Eukaryota; kingdom Metazoa; phylum Arthropoda; class Insecta; order Hymenoptera; family Andrenidae; genus Andrena; species Andrena cerasifolii. The sequence continues at coordinate 13,021,481 of NC_135118.1, read as the reverse complement.
TTGTCTGAATTTATAAGCTGTTATTGGTAGCTAATTGGAAATCTCCATCGGGCGCAACAATAACGGTGATTATCTGGCGGCAAGTTGTAATTTAGAAGCGAGTGGGTCGCTTAATGCGTGGTGGTAGGCACGAGTTTTTCAGTTTGTGGGTGCGAAAATGAGATTGTGTAGCTCTCTGTGTATTGCACAAGTGTGTGTGTACCTATGGCAGCGTCAAAAGAATGTTTCAGTGGCATGAATTTTGTAAGTAAAGGCTGATTCAGACACGTCGAGTAATTTAGTCGAGTAGCGAGTAATTTAGTCATTTTTCGCGTGTGAACACTAGAATTTAGTGGAGTAGTTTAGTAAAACAATGGTAAATTGCTAAGTTACCAGCTACTCGACTAAATTACTCGACGTGTCTGAATCAGCCTTTATTCAGAAAGGACTGAAATATTCGGTGGAATGTAATACATACAAAGAATAGGATATGAACGAACTAAAAATAAAAGATTTTAGAAGAATCACTAGGTTATCATATAGGGCGCCACTAAATAATAAATGTATGTTACCTTTGTAAGTAGTATAGGTATGCCAGACATCGTAACTGTTATAAGACAAATTTTAAAAGTTATGGTATACGAGTTAATATCTTTAATTAAATGAGTTTTGGTTACGAATAATCATTATAAATGAGTAACAAAAATTGATTACCGATTATCATTATCGATGACGGGAATTTAATGTTGGGTATCAGTAACCATTATCGTTGACCCGAATTCTATTTTGATTGCCGCTAACCAATATCGACGGCAAAATGTTTTTCTGGTTACATTCGATCATTGTCAATTATTGTTATTAACATTACTGATAATTAGCATTCACTGACAGTATTAAAACAAATAATTATTAAACTTACATGTTTTATTAATCAAAAAACGGTATGAAAATGTATGAAACAAAGAATATGATAAAAGAGATTGAAGTAAATTTACCGATTTTTGCTTGTAATATAGAAGTTTTATAATTAATTTTTTTTCATGTTGTTCATGAATACTAATTATTAGTAACGTTAATAACAACTGACAATGATCGAATGTAGCGAGAACAGCAATTTCGCCGGCGAGAATGGTTATCGGTAACAAACAAAAATTCGGTCATTTCTATTGGTTACTGGTAACTAAAATTAAATTTCTGTCATCGATAATGGTTAGTGGCAATCAAAAAGAAATGTAATCATTCATAATGATTAGTCGTAATCAGAACAATTAAAAATCAATTTCTTTGAGATTTAATCATAACTAGCGTCCATTTAAATAAAAATCAATTTTCACTTAAAGACTTCCCCAAACAATTTTTTAATATAACTGTTATTTTGGATCTCTGGTGTATATAATGTAAGCCAGAGTAGTTGCTGCAAGTGTACTGTAAGTATACCGCAAGAATATCGTGAAATATTATTCATCGATAACAGGAAATAGAGTAACATCCATATTAGTAGGTACATAATATAAACCAGCGCTTACAAAAAGCGTAAATAAACAATCAGAAGTTAAACTGAAACGACATTTAATTATCCTAGTGTTTTTAACTATGTGCCTAACAATCTACACACTACAATTTTATTTTAATCGTTATTTTAATAATCTTCCTCTAATTAATCCCTAAACTATTTGTCAAATCGAAACATCTTTTCAGCAAAGCACTAACATTTCAACACAGAATTATACATATCAGAGAAGGCACATTTCGGTATTGGAACATTGCAATATCCCATGAATATTGGTAACATCCCAGTACCCATAAACTATTCCACCACTGAATTATCCAAATACACCTAAATCAAATCCAAACAGATTCGCAGACGAAACAGGAACAAAACCGCAGATACGCTCGCCAAACGTTACCACCGAAGCCAGTGGTAAGTCTTCCCTCCTTTATGAATCATTAAAAGCAACCAAATGAAAATCTACCTCCTACGTACGATGTACATCGAACCGCAACGAAAGGCAAAACCCGTACGAAAACAATCAATGACTTTCTACGTTCCAACAGGTAGGCACGCGATTCGTCGGGCGACGCGTCCATGCTCGGAAGACAGCTCGCCATACGCAGCAGCAGGTGATCTCGACCTGAATTCGCAACCTAATTGAACGAAACGAGGCAAAGCGAATATCACAATGGGTCGGCGATGATTCGTTCCATTTCCGTTTCGTGGCGAATGAACGAAACGCGCCCGTAACCCTTTCTCCCGCGTCCACTCTTTTCCGATCCCTGGCTACTCACTTCGTTCCTCCCGTTTCCTCTTCCAGCGCCGTAGCTTCCTGCCGTGGGGCCGTTGCGTTTCGTATGCGACGGCCGTTGCCGCCGAACACGCCGCGCAACGGCAACTCGCCGAGTCCTTTTGCCAGTCGTGACTGAGGAAGGCTCCCGTTACGAGAACCGCGCAGGTACAGCAAGGATATCGAGGCGGACCGGTACCACGAGATCCTGTTCTCTCCCGGTAGCTGTATACCGAAGTGCATTTCCGCCTTGCGCATCGAGGTTACGAGACTGTTTTTACGACGCATCGCTGCGACGGGATTCTCAGCCGCGTACACCGTCGTTACTCGAAACGATCTTCCTTATGCAGGGTGGGGTGTGGCCGTGAGGTACACCTATATTAAACACTTCGCCGCGTTCACTGAATGTGGGTATACATTGTACAGGGCGCGCCATAATACGTGGGACCTACTTTAGGGATGGACTCAGCGCTTTACACTGTGACGGCCGAATCTTTTGGCAGAAGCCCACTGGCGATCTTCTTCAAATTTCTCAAGTGCTGATTGGCTTTTGGAAGACAGCAAAAGACCACATTGGATATAGAATAGAGTTCGTTGGATGGTGTAGCTTGGACGGCGATAAATGTGAAATGAAGTTGAACTCTTGGGATCATGGGAAGTAACTGATCGAGATCGTGAAACCTCGCATTCGTGGCGCGGGCCTCATTGAAGTGTTAGCGTGAGATCTGTGTACCAAAGTAGCTGAAATTATTGGTCTCTAATTTCTGTTAAAAATTGCATTTCTTGAAATTTTCAGTACGTCAATGCGACGATGTATCCTGGATATATGGGCATCGGTAATTTTAACTGCTGTGGTAGAAATGGATATACGTTACTCGTCGATAGTTTTAGTATTCGCGGCCCGATCTAGGAGGCACAAGCAGGGCAACTGCCTAGAGTGGCAAATTTGGCGGCGGAAAAATTGGTAGAAAGAGAAAATCAATAAACACCAATAAGAAAGTAAAAATTTTGGAAAAAGCGGTAAAGAAGTAATTAATACATGTTTGAATTTAGTATGAAACTTATAAATTGTTTTTAAATTACCCATATAATTACTATTATAAGAGGCAAAGTTGCGTACCTGTATTAAGGATCATGGGTTTTCCCTTCGCTTATATTTGTTTTATTTCATTCGTTAAATCTTTTTTTATAGGTACCTACCTCATACCTATATATTCAATTTAGTTTTGTTATTGATTTTTATGAATATTAAATTTTTTACAAGACAAAACGCTTTTGTTATTCGACAAATACCTACACAAATTTTTCACTGGCTGTCAGAAGTTGTGTTTTATAATAATTATTTGTAATTGGATATAAAGGGCGGCAAAAATCAAGGGGTGTGCACGATGCCCGTGCCGATTTGCTTAAAAATTTCCAGAAAATGAAATTTTAACTTTTAGCAAATTATTAACTGCAACGATTTTCATCTTGTTTTAAATCGATAGAGTTGTCTTACGGTGCACTTTAATTCTACGGCTTGCTTGTTCGGGAAGCCTCTTTAAATAAGGCGACAAATCGGCGATGCGAATGTGCCTACCGCCAGAGAAAAGAAAAAGAGAAATAAGTGAATCAGATCGATGAGCATATATTAGACGTTGCACCTGCTGTTCTTCAGTACGCAGACAACACCGCGGTGTTCAATTCTTGGCACGACTTCAGCGCGTTCCTTCCATCTTTTTCTGCCTGCATGGAAGCGCTAGGATTATTTTGCAACGGGGACAGAAAACATATCTTGTCCGCGTTCGCTTGTCAGGGAGAATATTTTGCATGTCTTTAAATTCCTTTGTTTTTTCACCTTGGATATTTTGGTAAAACGAATTCACACTAAATCCAATATTCCCGCGTCGCTAGTTGTACATTGACAACGACCGTATAATTTGAGAATTTGAAATAGAATTGCTGATAACCGCGTCACATGGAATACAATCTGTGAACGCGTTGCTCGCTACCGTGAGTTCACGATTTCGATCTATTACCGCAAATGAACCTAAGAATTCAATCTTATTTCATATTCAGCGTTGCCAAAATTCTCCCATCCAAAGATCTTCATTCTACTCACAAGGTGTAGCCACAAAGCTTTTCAAGAATCCACGAAGTTTAAAAATTTAAAAATTATCAACACCCAGAGGCTCGTTTGCAAGATAAACATTTAATGAAACGCTATCTCCTAATACTAAATCTGATCTCCAATGCGGAAAAGAAATCAGAAGCAACCTAAATACAAAATCGCTAAACCCAAGGCAAACACTTATCCCACGCTCTGTACGTTAAAGGGAAATCGGGGCCGCAATACAAATTCGACGTCCGTCTCGTCAGAGGTTCGGACTTTAAAAAGATGGCGCGTAGCGGGATTTTACGAGTGACGGCGGCACGCTCTTCGGGAATTACGTCGCGCTTACGAGGAAAGCTTGGCCGCGAGAAGAGAGCTGAAAACGTTACGTAACGTCAACTCTCCGTTTATTAGTGGTTCACGAGTGCGGCATTACGGTTGTGCGCGGCCCTCGAGGCCCGTCTTCCCATCTTTTTACCCCACCGGAAAGGATGGTGGAATCGGCGTGTTATTAATATCCATACGGTTGAACGTCATCGCGGACACCGTGTATCGCGTTCGCCTGTGACGTTTCTCCGTCGCTGTAGAGGATGATCCATTATCGGTGGCACAGTCTTGCGAATGACCTAACTCCGCATGGCTGGTTAGACAAGTGTATTTAGACCTTAAGGCGTGGCACATTGCCTTATCACTTACAAGGAGAGTATCCCAGGTGTTCGCCTCCGATTGCTTTGAATTTTGGACGTGCTTAAGAGGACCGAAAAATAAGATATACATGTTTTTTATAGCAGTCCATTTTCATATTTAGGGGATGAAACTACCCACAATGTTATAAGATTTTCAGGTGTTCGTCTCCGATTGCGTGGTTTTTGGATGTGTTTTAGAGGACCGAAAAATAAGAAACAGTGTTCTTTCTACTTTGGCCTGTTTGCATGTTCAGGGGGTGAAACCACCCCCCAAATTTCATGAGAATAGGTGGTGCGATCCTCCGATTGGGTTGGTTTTTTGCCAAAACAATACCTGAAAATCTTGTAAATCTGAGGAGTGGTTCCACCCCTAAACATGCAAACAGGCCAAAATAAAAGGACACCTGCTTCTCTGTTTCTTATTTTTCTGTCCTCTTAAACCAAAGCAATTGGAGACGAACACCTGGAGATCTTATAACTCTGAGAGGTGGTTTCACCCCCTAAATATGTATATACCTTATTTTTCGGTTCTCTAAAACATATCCAAAATTCAAAGCAATCGGAGGTGGACACCTGGGATACTCTCCTTGTTAGGATGGTGCCTGTGTTTTTACACACCTTGTTTTGGCGCGTTTTCATGTCGATAGTTCCTGGAATGTGTCGAAAGTATTGTACACGCATCCTGGGATGTTTACTTTGAAAAGAAACAGCGGAAGCGATCGAAAAAGCTTGACTGACTTAAAGGGGTATTTTTCAAAACCTGTGTTAAATCGGATTCGCGAAATATTGTAGAAATTGTCGCGCAACGGATGCCAACCGCGTGAAGTTGGCCCACTCTGCGCCGCGGTTTTGTGTTGCAGCGGCCAGAATCGAATGAGTCGGTTGTACACATGGTGGTGGCAAAGAGGAGATATAATAAGAGGCGTCACTCGACAAGGAAAAACTCGACAGACATAAACTAGGGAAATCACTAGACAACCAATTTAAATGCCCATTCGGCAATGATCGGTAAACCACGGTAAACTTCGGCAATAATCAGCAAATTGCGGTAAGGTACATTTAGTCGATTTGAATATCCCGCTGGAATAGACAACCAATTTAAATGCCAAGGTCAAATAAGGACTTCAAAGGTTCCGCCCGGAGTGACGCCTCTTATTACATCTCCTCTTTGGTGGTGGCGCTATAAGGAACTTGTAAATCACCCGGGCGTCAGAGTAAACATTATTTCGAATGTCGAGACAAGCTGGTTGAAAGAAATATAAGGAGATAAGGACTGGAGCCTCGCTCAAGGGTGTCTAGACTGTGTGTTTCAACACTCATTTAGTTTCCCATTAATGCCAATGAAAAACACACAGAAGCTAAAAATTTATTCCGCTATCAGTGGCAGCATTGAATTTCCAAAAAGACTTTATTGTACCTCTAGCGAATATATATATATATATATATATATATATATATATATATATATATACACAACCGTGATTCTTCGTGAAAGAGTGAGTATAAAAATATAGAATAATGATTTATACGGGCTTCCTAGTTTTAAAAAAAAAAAAAATATGAATTATCCATATGTCAAGATAAATCGAAATCGTGGAATGACTTTTTCAAGCTGGGCTTTCTTTCCGAGAAAATTGATTATGGAAATCTGTCTGGTGCCTGTGCACTTGATTAAGAAAACCCATTCTTTCGAAACAAAGCCTCATTTGGAAAAAAGGTATTCTACAATTTTTACTCATTTTTTTTTACAAGAATTCATTTCATCCGCGGATGTGCAATATTTATTCCTGCATTTTGCTAATTCTTAGTTACTCGCACGATTATTTAAAAGATCTTCGCAGTCATTTTCTTAGAGCATAAAGTCCCGCATCAAAAGGCGTTATTCTATCTTTTTTCCATAGATTCTTTCGTAAAGGATCAACTCTTTTACGGCTGCACCACCAATAACGGATCACCCTTATAGCGCGCGGTGCATGATGTAAGAAGAAAACACTGTCCCCTTACGGACGTGCGTTTCGCTTTAACCGCGACAAGAAGAAGAAGAAAATGGGGAAGGAAAAAAGGAAGACGGAGAGGATGAGACTGGCAACAATGAGAAAAAGGATGGACGGCGTCGAAGTGCAACGAGGGGAAAAGGAAGAAAAGATGCGACGTTGAGCAAAGAAACACCAGAATGGAGAAGAAGAAGAGAGAAAGGAGGTTCCTGCATTTATCGTGAGCCGTTCCGTATTTATACCGAGTCAACCGACTCTGCTGGACCTGGGCCAGCGTCGCGGCTTCTCCGTTTTACGTTTTCCTCCCTTTGGACACGGCGGCTAACAGGGAACCCTTCGAAGATAAGATTCCAGACGAGAACGTTCGCTGCGAAACGAATGTGAATGTCCAACGATTCCAACAGATGCCTCGGAATGCGGGTTATTCTTCGGCAGTATCACTTGTTGCGCTTCAGTAGGTTCCAGGCAGACACTGGAGTGATGTACGGAAAAGTGAATAATGAAATTAAGAAATTGAAAAGGAGATGCACTATCAGCGTAGTATACAGAGGTGAGTCTTTCGCGATAAAGACATTAAGCTGTGCTGATGATATCGAATGCTATGCTGATTAGGCGTAACCAAGTGTAAAACAAGCACTCGGGTTTCCAGATGAAGATTAGAACGTGATGAATCGACGCTGTCCTCGCGGATGAGAGGTGAAAGAGTTTTGGAAATCTTTCGTGCGAGAGGAATAATTAATCGTGGCGAATTCTGTGAGACGAACGTTCTTGTTTGTAAGATTTCCAGTAAACCTCCTACATTACGGTATCAAACAAACAGATGCTGCGTAGTCATTGTAATCGAGACGAAGGGTAGGTTGGATACTCGAAATCGCGCTAATACGACCGAAACCAGCGCTTTTCTTTCCACGCCTGGCAGTCTTACTTGGACCGCGTCCAAAGATGCTTCGAAAATTGAGGAAGAACGAAAATAAATTCGAGGGAAAGCCGCGATAATTGATGTGTGTGTGTGTCTGTCTGTCTTGCTAACGAAAGCTGTCCATGGAAGTTAATTTAAAAATTAGATCCACCTTCATGAAAGTTAGATGCTGTTAAAAGTAATACTGATAGCAGACGTGTGTACATAATGTATATCGTTTTCACTGAATCAGATGCGTGTACATATTAAGCAGTCTTGAGTCTACTTATGAAAACGGTACCTTGGTGTTTAAAACACGTTACAGGGCATCATATTGTCGAACAATAGTCAGTTCCTGCAGTTTTGTCTCCTCCGTGCTAATAAGTTGTAGAATAAAATTATACCTACTAGAATATACACTAGTGGAAACGTCTCTGTAGGTATTAAACTTACATCTCACATAATATTAGCACAGTCTTCCTCGGATTATTGAAATGCTTTTTCCCCGGATTATCGGGACCTACCCACCCCACAGTTCCCCTTCCTCGCTGCGAGCGAGGGCCTGCGGTCCCGGGTAGGCCGTTATCTGCCGTGAGCAATAAAACCATTGGGCTAGGTAAAATACCTAGTACAGAGAAATAAAATGTTCATGAAAGTATTACCAATGGATTTTTCAAGGTTTCTCGATGAAAATGAGTTCAAACGCGAAGCAATTCGGTCGATTTTTAGTGAACGTCACTACGTTCACTAAATGTTGTAATTTACACACCGGAAAGTGACTTCTTCCCGTTACACGCTATGTAATACTGCAGAGAATTTCAATAGAGAATATCAACGACTTCGCCAAATTGTAAAGTGTCTGCTGAAGATTGCTTAAATGGAACCTTCAGGAGAAATTTCCTGGATGTTTAGTACCTATTTGGTATTACGAGGATTGGAAAAGTACTTCTGTAATTGGAGGAGAAATGTTGTGAGTTAATCACCAGAAGCGTGCTTTTCCCGTAAACCGCGGAACTGGAATTCCAGCCGGGTTGTCATAATAAAAAATACACCGAATTGCTTCGTGTTTGGACTCATTTTCGTCGACATAAACTCACCAATCCATCGGTAATACTCTCGCCAAGGTGTAATCAGTGATACGAAAGGTTTCATATTCAATACCGAGCGACTCAATTCGTCGTCGACCTTTGGGTCTCCCGCTCGGTTTACGTCGATCAGTCTCCTTGTCAGACGGTTCGGGCGAGGGCCCTGACAAGGGTCAGTTTCTTAGGTGGTAACTACTTCCCCTGCCCCGGTTTATCGAGAATTCCCCGGTCGCAAATCTTTCTCGATAATCCGGGGAAGACTGTATTAAAAATATATTGCCAATATGTTTTATCTCGTAGTTTTTAGAAACTTTAGAAACTGTAGAACCAAAAAGTATTAGGTAGTAAATATTTCTCAAATCTCCCAAGTCATGAAAAGCCGAGTAAAAAATATTGAAGGCAGAAAACAAAATAATTTAGAGTAGATGTACCGTTTTTGGCCATGTGCATAATTATCTTATTTTTAAATTGCTCGCAGATCATTATTACGTGGAGAATTTCACATGATGAATATTTTGTTTAGTATACCGCCAGAAATATAAGGTTACACTTATTCCTTACACGGGAAAATATTATATTTTTTAAGAAGTGGCCAAAACTGGTACAATAGCTTAAAGTGGCCACAAATGGTGCATCCACCCTAGCTAACGTAATTATGAAGCCTTCGCACACTACGGAGATTTGTGGATTATGCAATGAATATATCCAGCAGTGCAGACGACGTCAAAGGAATTTCCACCGTCATCCAACAGTGTCACGAAATCCTGATGCATTTTCCAATACACGCTCGATTCGTTATTCGACGGTGTAATCGTTCCACGGTGTAGTTTTTTTTTTTTTTTAATGCGATCCCCGTGACGCAGCAGCGCGTCGAGTTGCGGCGGGTTTAATGGAATCTAACGGAATTGAAAAGGGAGAGATAGCATCTTCGAAAGCAGCAAGCTCGCTCGTAGATATATTTGCCGACAGTCACGGAGCAAAAGCGTCCGGGACACGGCGACGAGAATAGTAACTGGTAGGCGAGGTGGACACGATAGAAATCGTAGCCTAGGGAACTATGGACACAGAGGCTTCCGTTTGCACGCTTTCCTGCAGTTTCTTCGCTGTATTTGTTTGCTGAAACACGCGGAATCGTTGCACGAGGCTAGCAACCAGTTCGAGGGAAACAAAGTCCAGCTAACGGATGAAAGAAAAAGTCTAACGCAGCCATTATTTCACTTTCACGAGTTGAAAACACTTTATGGTCTGCGAGCGACTGATCTCGATCGGTTTTTCTAATTCAAGAATTTCTGTTGCAAATGTTATCGGAGGAAGTGAATTTCACTTGTTAACTGGAGGAAGACGAATTAAATCGTCGCTCAAAAATTCCCCCAATGCTGGATTGGAAAATGTCGCTGGTAGAAGTGGAGTGAATAATGAATTGGGCGAGGCGGCGCGTTTATCGCGAACGAAATGAGTTGATAATTGGGATTAAAGACAGAACGGACCTTGTTAGCAAGTTGATGAACATTTTCTCAGTTAAGATTATTAAAATTTCATTGTGCATGGAACTGAAAGTTCTCTAACAGCATCGAAGACTGAAGATACTTGAATCGATGGTGAAAATACTAGGATAACTCGAGGTAGACAGTTTAAGTAAACCAAATACGGAATTATCGAATTGTATACATTGATGGTTCGTCATACGAATATGAAGTACGGGCAACATGAAAGTAGCGATGAAATATGAAAAGTAATAAATTTTACATTGTCTCACTGGAGATATTATACTAGGCCTGAAACGATGATGCAAATCGTCGATGTTGATAAATGTTACTTTTCCTACTTGTGACGCCGATAACAACCACTTATGATTGTAAAAAAATTACAGTTTCATGAAATACCGATAATCTGATTTAGATATAATCTGAAGCTTGTTTGACTTGACGTACGGCGTAACATGTCTGATAAACATGTATGACCTGAGCTTTACTTCCTACTATAATCTGAAAAAAAAGGTTTTATCTCGTAACTCCCTCCGGTAGTTACTACGGGTCCGGTAGCGTTAAAGTGTGCGCCATTAATCTTTAAAGCTCTGTATGCATAGGCTATTATTTTCACATTTTTTCCCCAGTCGCAATTTTGAATGAGAGATATTAAGCCGGGTCCAGACCCGAATGCGTATACGCTGAGCAGACTGAGCGCGCACGAATGACGCATGCGGAGGGGTCGAAAGTGCCATTGTCTTTCTTCGCCAACTTCTGTGCTTAGCTTAGCACACTCCGCAGTCGTAAAGATTGTGTGATTAGCTAAATAAACATACAGCTCAACCCTCCGAGTCATCCTGTTTACCAATACAGATTGATTCTCCAGCAACGCCTATCAAAGAGGTGCCACCTGGTACCCCGTGGCGAGGACAACCCTCACAGTGCTTCACCGAATTCTATGGGTTTCGATCCTCGAAACGGTTGGAATACCATTAAAAAGTCAGAAATGCCCAAGAGTTCCGCATTTCTCAGCAGATCTTTGCGAAAACAACGTCAATTGATTCCTTTTGTTTCGCCGAGGAAACTAACACCAAGAACGACGTAATTCGGACCATAATGAAGGAAATTTCGTGAAAAATTTATTTATATCATTTCAAGCTGAATTCGTTAAGAATTTCGTGTGATTTTTTAACACAACAGCGAGTCAGGCTGTATGAATTAAGAACAATGCAGGGTGTAGTGAAGAAAAGAAAGACAAATTATTCAGTAAAATAGAGCTTTAAATTCTATCATATGGTAATTGCATTATATTGTTGAAAATGTCATTTTTAGATTTTTGATTAACTGTTTATGGCAATATTAGCAATGGATTAAATTCATTCACATAGATCCATCCTTCATGATTAAAAAAAAAAAGACGCAAGTCCGTACCTTCAATAATTTAGGTGAATTAAATTAATTTCTGTAGGCGGGTTTCGTGAAAATCAGCGAAAGCTGGTAACTTTGAAGATTCGTATTTTTTAAACAATTTCGAATCTGCAAAAATGAGGACTTAACCCTCCCTAATTTCATATGAACTACCATATATTTCAATATTATGAAAATCCGAGACATCGAGGATTTTAGAAAAGTATCACATCTGCTTCTAACTCCCACGCTGAACGCAATGCACTCCAAATTTCCTTTGATGTGTGGAAGAAAACCGACAACGGTCGGCTCAGGCCATGTGCCTTCGCCGGCATTCGTGAGTCGGGTCGCATGCGCCGAGTCACCACGAATGACACGTTCGCACTAGCATATGCGTTCACGCCCACGCTTTCTGACGTAGAAGCATGCGGTCCTGGCTACCGTTTCACCCGTCCGCATCAAAATATTCGTGCGCGCTCAGCCGGCTCAGCGTATACTCATTCAGCTCTGGACCCGACTTTAGAGATCAATCGTATGATACATGCATACATAGATAGTCCTCCCTAATGCTTCCATAATTTCCATCGCACTTCGATAAACATTTTTCAATAGTAAATATTGTAAGGCAGGCCAGTGGCGGATTCAGGAACCTTTCTTTAAAGGGGCGAAATATGTAAAAGTACCTACGTACATTTTTTAACCTTCTTTTACAAGATTTAAAATTTGCTTGTAATTTATATTTTAATATCTCTATCTGATACTATAACCTAAATAATTAAATTCACATTAATTATTTATAATTAAATTCACGTCAATTATTTATAATTAAATTCACATCAGTTATTTATAATTCAATTCACATTAATTATTTATACAGAATAGTACACAGTGTCAATATTTTTCTATTTTATTACTCTGGGGGGGATCGCCCCCTCTGGATCCGCCCTTGAAGCAGCTCCGGTGGTTCTGCGAGTATATACGAGCGCCCGCCGATGCTCGCCAGCACAGCCGAGTAGATCCACAGGGCACAGCAATGCACCCGCTTTCAATGTGTTAGTTACGCGGCGTTGCGCTTCCGCTACTACAGCTGTTCTCTTCTCATCTACTGGCCGTAACGTCACCATTTTCCCGCAGCTCCAAAGTTGGGCATTATCCGAATAAAAAATTAATCGTTATTTTCGAATAACTTCGTTTTATTCGCTAATCTTATTCGAAATTATTCGAATAAAAATTTATTCGAATAACGCCGAACTCTGCGCAGCTCTGTGCGCGCGGGCATCTAGCGGGCGCCCGTAGAGCATCCAGTTGTGCATGTCCGTCCTAAGGTGAAGTTCCACACGAAAAATTAATATTTCGATGGTATCAGTGAATTTTTTAGTCAACGTTGCAAGTGAATTGAAAGCCATTTGTAGCTGTGGAATAGTACGCTAACATTGTTAACTTTGCCAATTACGCATACAACGCAAAGATTACGTGGGAGCCTACAAGAGATAAATATATTTAGCTAGGTATATCTAGTCATTCGTTCTTTTATATGGTCGAAGCAGAAAAATTTTCAGGCACACTGTGTGTATTGAATAAACAAATGCGAAGACGAGACTTCAAGAACGCAGCAGGCTCTACCATGGAACGTAAATAACTTTACGTTGCAGGTAGATAATGCCACGACAAACAACAGCTTTCACAAATAAAAAGATCTTGATTACTCTAACATAAACGTTGGAATTGCAAAGGTCAACGTCCATCGTCTAGTGAAAGCACATTCTACGCACGCTCATTCTTTCCCCTCTGTACGTCGATGTAAGATTCTGGATAAAACAAGGGGAACCAATATTATAATAATAAATACGTGACGAACGACGTTAGATTACAATCGACATATATGTGTTAATTAAACTTCATACATCACAAGCTGAGAAAATTGCACCACGATTATGTTCATAATGGGCCTCGTCAATTTCAGTAATTTCGTTTAAAAACTTTCCTCAATTGCATTTTCGACTTAAATAATCTTCCCATATATCTGACAAATTTTTCTGGCAGTCGCGTTGCCTTTTTTATTAACACTTTGAGTGCCGCAAGGTTTTGAGAATGCCCCTTTGTCGGTTAAGCTTCTCCGACCGGTCTCACTTCTACTGTTGTATTCCGTATTTTTCGTATTACTTTTATTTTATTAAATAACTTTATACAAATAACGGAAACTAAGACGATTACAGATAAATACTAGATTATAGATTCAGAACTAGATTCTCGTGTCCAGACTATTCGGACTGAAGTGCTCAAGTGCTTCTGACTGGAAGAATTGCGTGTAATATATATATATGTACGGTTTTCGGTAAGCTGAAAAGTGGGGGTTGTCCTGAGTTTAACGGTCGTTAAGGGATGAGGCATAGAGATCGAGGTTCAAGGATGAGTAATAGGGTACGGATAAGGTGATAAAAGAAGGACTTCAGGATGCTTACTATTGCTATCTGGAAAACTAACGCGCTGACTAATACTTTATATAGATTTAAATGATGTTGGTATACAACACTACCGTGAATGTTTTGTACAAAGCGATGTCCAAGCTTGACGTATTTTCTGAACGTAAACATTCCAATACTCTTGCACAATACTTTCCCAAAAGATATCGACGTGAAACCGCGCCGATGCCACCCAAAGTATTAAACTCGTTCGACATAATATACCTAACATTGTTTTTCGCCACGTCCACCTTAAACGTTCGTAATAAATAAAATACTTGATCTACGCTTGTCAATATTTAATCCAACATTGTCGAAACATCTCCACAAATAAATGATGCCTCTCCTTTGAGTTAGGTATACGTATGGTTATAAACTCAGTTGTCAGAGAAACCACGTTACTTGTAGGATGGATAAATTTATTAACGAATTTTGAATTATCTATTCCGATTTTTTCAATTGCCCACGAAGATTGTAGAACTGTTCTAACGATCGTTTCCACGTCCTCATAGACGAATCGTCCTCTCGGTTTCACCCGCAGCCAGGCAAATGTGAAGGTAAATTCTGATATAATGCACGATACCGCAATAGCCTGGCATGCTGCTGCATTTCTGCGGTACGAGAAAAGGCACCAGAGTCCTTTGCCGTGTCTTAATGGTCTTCGGTTTCTGGTATATAGGAACACTGACTTTCCTCGCCTCGAGTGCCTCGCCGAACTTTTTCCATGCGACCGCCAATGCTCTCGCGATCGAATCTATCGTCCCTTTTTTTTTCCAATGCTGCCAGGCTTATCTGCGCTCCCATCAGCGTGCACCAATGTGTCCAGAAAAAGACAAGGCGGATCGCTGAATATATTTGAATCGGTAATCAGCGATTCGAGTTTTAATTATTCCGTTAAGTGAACTTTTCAATCCAGAATACCGTTTCTACATTTCAGAAATACGCGCGCACGTCATGGTGGCGTTTAAAAAGGCAAAGGTTTTGAAATCAATTGGAGGGCAAGTGATCATTTCATGCGGAATTGTTTTTCTGTTGTGGATATTAAAATGTTTCTGCACAAAATACTTTATGGGTAAATTCACCAATTGCACCGTGTTTTGTAACAACTTTTCAATTGCAATACTTATGTAGTTTTAGTTTAATAATGTATTTTGAGCCGAATTCTGAATTAAACAGGTGAATATTAAATTACTACTTGTTATAAATTATTTTATTATCAGGCAATTTCACGAAGAAATGTTTAATATGTACTGAAACACCTTGGCGTGGGTAAAATTGTTGATAGGAAATATAGAATGAACGCAAGAAAATTGTAAACAAAATAACAGATAGCTCTTTAGCAACACCTTTATCGAGAGAAGTATACCGTGAAAGTCTCAGAAGAGCTTCACGCGGAATACCTTAAAGAGCTACTTAGCCTCGAAACAAATCGACGGTTCCTTATCTGAAGGAGGCAGATAAGCAAATTCTCGCGAAGTGCAAGTATCTGTTACAAAATTAGAAGAACGCTGCTCTTTTATTCGATACACAGGCAGAGGAAACTTAAAAATTACGAATTTGTTTCCAATTCTTTTCCAAACCATGACTTGTTTTGGAAAAAAGCTGTTTTCTTAGTCAAGTGCACAGATACTGGACAGATATTCAAAACCATTTATCTCGAAAAAGAAGTCCAGTTTGCAAACAAATTATTCCACAATATCGACGCACTTTTAAATACAGATCCACTTAAAAATGTTGTTCCAAGATACAGAAATTTTTGTCTAAATTGAACGTACATATATACGGGCTAAAACAAAATTTTTCAGGTGAATCCAATGCAGGGCTCTTCTAGAGCAAACATTTCTTTTTAATTACGTTTTCTTTGTTTTGGTGTATTTTTATTTATTTTTTTAAGTTTGAGGTCCTTGATTCAATAAATAGAAACTTATAGCGTTAAAGTGCTTTTTTAAATATTTTTTGCGACCATTTTTCGCAGAGATACGGATACAGCCATTCGAAAATGACCGACATTTTCGGGAAATTACAGCGATCCTTTAATTTTGTCCAGCAGTGCATTCTACCTCTTCTTAGTACCTTCCACGGTCATTAAATAAATGGACAAGGCCCTTTTTCTAAGCAATTAATCCCTGAAGAAACAATGATATTCTACCTTTTCGACTTATTTCCTCAGGAAGAGTCACCCCTTTGGGTTTGTACCTCCCATTTCCCAAAGTATGTTACACCAAAGAAGGACATTTTCAGGTCCCTTGAAAATACAAGGTATGCTTTAAGGGGGTATACCCGTTTCAAACCCTCGGAAAATGTATACATTTTGTGGATTTTTTTACAAGTCAACGGTTTGATGCAGATTTCCCGTTTTTTAACTATGTTTACATAGTATTATGAACTATTTATAAAAAAAGTTTCAGTTAAAAAACTATTGTTTTTCGGAAGTTACGGATACATGTCCGAAAGTCTCTCGATTTTAGACGGCTAAACGGTGGCCCTAAAAACTCGCGCTACGTTCAACCAATTCACTTCAAATTTTGCATGCAGAATCATAATAAGATTCCACATCGTCCAACGAAGGCTTTTTTTATTTCGATTCCCCGTTTATTATTTATAAAGGAAAAAGGTGGATTTTTCTCTTAGAAAAATTTAACTTTACCTTTGATCTCTCACCATTTCTTTATTTTTCAAAATTTTCAAAATCGCCTTCGTTGGACGATGTGGAATCTTATTATGATTCTGCATGCAAAATTTGAAGTAAATTGGTTGAACGTAGCGCGAGTTTTTAGGGCCACCGTTTAGCCGTCTAAAATCGAGAGACTTTCGGACATGTATCCGTAACTTCCGAAAAACAATAGTTTTTTAACTGAAACTTTTTTTATAAGTAGTTCATAATACTATGTAAACATAGTTAAAAAACGGGAAATCTGCATCAAACCGTTGACTTGTAAAAAAATCCACAAAATGTATACATTTTCCGAGGGTTCAAACGGGTATACCCCCTTAATCACGTTGATGTGACTGCTCCATATCACCGACTCGAAATACCCTGACACAGATTTTCTTCCACGGATAGGGGATTTATAAACTGATTTTCTGTCTTTTCCCCAGTTTAAGCACAGCTCTCCGTTTGGAAGAGAGCAGTAACCCCGCGGCATAGCAGGCAATATTTTAGACCGGTTCTACCAGATAAGTCTGTATAACCTCCGCCATGAAAGCCGGTTAAAACACCTACGAATTATAGGATTCGACGATATGTCGTAGCTGCCCGCATGTTTTCCACCGTTGAAAATCAAAATGCAAGAACTGGCGAGCCTTAGGAGAACCTGATGATCCCTACGCAACATCCGTACGGTACCGATGACCTAGTTGTTTCCAACATCCACGAGGCGACCTGCTGGTGCAAGCGTGGAAGAATCAACTGTCTTCGTCGAAGCACCGCGACACCAAACGTCGCTGCTTTCATCCTTCTTATTTTCGTTTCATTTTAGGAGACGCTCGATGAACCGTGGAGCATTTAGGGTAAAGAATACAATGGTTGGCCACTTAAGTAAGAGTGTCACGTAAATATCGAATTATAAATGTGAATTTAGTAAATTTTAAATTGGAAATCAATATAAATAAGTACGAACAACCCCTGATAATCTAAAAATAAATAGAGTTTATAAAAAAATTAAGAATTTATAAAATGTTACAAAAAATGTGTTGACTACGAAGAAATATAGTTATTGGCAGAGTCATGACAGTAGTTGTCCGATCGGTTCGACAGTGATTGGCCGCTATTTGACACGTAATATAACGTAAAAGAAAATGTTATATGATTTGATGATAGAAATGGGATTAAAATTATTCAATAAAAATGGATATATCTTATTTATGTATGTGTTTGTTAAACATAAATAAATATATTTATTCTTATACATCTTATATTTTATCAGTTATTATCTCTGACAAGGTATACTTTCTTTGGGCATCTTTCATTGCTTGTAATTATTGGTTTCGCTCTTTTATTTTGAATAGTACTCTCCTTGTTACTGATTTTCTCCTTTTTTTAAAATGTTTTCTCTTGCTGATTTATCCAATTAATTCAATCAAATTTCATTTTTAATTCCAATTTAATTAAATGAAATTGAATTTGAATGCACCAATTAAAATTCAAATCACAAGAAACTTAAAATATAACTATGCAATGTAACATACATAATAGTACTGCTTCTTTTTATTTAACTGTACTATAATTATGGAAATGTTGAATCTTTTTTAAAAATTACCGTTTCAATATCGCTAATGAATAGGGGGGCAATAACTGTTTTACCGTTATCATGGTTATAAAATAGTTGCCGGCAGCCCGGCCAATTATTGCTATTCAACATTATTCATGTGACAGTTGTTGGCCTCCTGTAATTTTCGTACTATATGTATAATTTTAACAAATAAATAATTTTTTATAAAGTTTTGACCGTTATTTATCAATATATACAACATATGAGAGATATAGATATCACAAACACAGTAAAATATTCGAAAACTTTCAACTGTACTCTTGTGACTTTTTTATTGAATCGCTGTAATTTTCAAGCTGTAATGCCGAGTCTCCTATCTGCTTTTAAATATAATCACAGTATATAATGAGTGGAGAAATACTGATTACATTCGAAGCAAAAAAGTACCAGGAATATGAATATGTTCAATAAAAAAAAATAGCATAACACTGATATTTCTTCATATTTTTGCATTTCTCAAAATAGGGCCAATCACTGTCAGGTGGCCAACCACTTTACTCTTTACCCCTATTAGTTACACGAAGGTGGGTACCATTGTGTAACGAGCATACATGTAATTTGCAATGGATTGTTCCACGGTGTTTGAATAATTTTCAGAAGTTTACTCAAACTATACGTATATTATGATTCGGGGAATTATTGATGTATGATTGAGGTATGTAATGAGCTGAAACTGTTAACTGAGTGATTTCTTCAGCAGAAAGATAAACTTCCAGTTGAAATTATAAATATTCGGATTTTTAAAGAAATTTCGGGTTTTGAATTTTGGCAATTAAAAAGTGACAATATTTATATTAGGTACTTATATCGATATGTGTATGTAAATAGATGGGAGATGAGTTAGGATGTGGGAATTCTATATACAATAAATCAGGCCTGGGAAAAAAATTGTGGGAACTATATCGCCCAACACAAATGTTACACTTAACTAATTACTCTATTAGCTCTTTTTGTGCGACTATGATTATTGAATTTCTGAGACAAATTAATTATTTTACCTGGTCAATAGGTTAAGGACCACTGAATTATAAAATATATTATTTTCCAAAATATGATTTGGACTTATGCGTTTAATTTGCTAGTTCCGAATTCGTTTAAAAAATACCCACCGACTTTTATTTTAATCGGGAAGGTTACGCCTTTTGTAATTAAATTTTTTGAAGTGTGAACTTAATTTTGCAACACGGAAATTATTAACTAATTTTTTATTGTCGAGTATTACTTCAATGTCGAGTTTTTACGAATTTGAAAAAATATAATCAAATTCTTTGAAGCCATTTCTACGAAACAAGACTTTGCCTGGGGTGTCATTTTTTTTTTTTAAATATTAGCACGCGATGCTAAAAACTGCTGTGCACTCCGTTTCAGGTAACAGGCCAATGCGCACACTATTTTATTTAAATGATACCTACAAACGAAATCACCGTCGTGCAAATGACGTCATTTACTCCTCCAGAACAGTTTTGCTGGCCCACGCTTGGCCAATGACTCTTTTCTATAATAGTCAGACTTATAAATATCAGCTTGCTGCTTCTATGATTACGAATGAAGTAAAAGCCGTAGTAGTAAAAGTAAAAAAATGATTAGTAGACTAGTGGTGGTCTTTCATCAACAAATCCGAAACCAAAAAAATGATGACCCCCCCCCCAATTTCACGCTCGCTACATCATATTTCAGTCGCATCAAAATCGTTGAAATCAATTGAAAAAAAGTGATCGACTTGACGCGTAATGACTTGTAACATTTTATTTTGTAAAAAAAGCAAGTTGCCATTTAAAAAATCAAAAGTCAGCTTCAAATCTCCGAAGCATCTCCACCCAGAAAAATTTTGTTCGGCCCATCTTATGCCTCCCTTGAAACCATGCAACTTTACTTTAATCCATTTTTTCCTAGAGATAATAAAATTGACAAAAATCAAGATGATAATATTAAGTGACCCACTCTGTATATGTATAAAGTCATTCGTTAGAAATTATCGTCTCAGATAATTTTTAAGCTAAACGTTTATCAACTGGAGAGTTCAAAGAATTAATTAAAAAATGATAGAAGCAGACATAGAATGAAATATCCGTTTAAACGCATTCTATAAATGAAAGCACTGTCTAAGCCTACACCGTTGTCATATCATGTTATAGATTGCCGTAATTACTGGCTTATTACTTTCAAGGTCATTTTAAGATTACATTGTACAGAGTCAATGACTTCATTGAAACGTCAGAGGGTTAAATAAATTTTTTCATTTTTACTATTCAAAATGGCAAAATCTAAAAACTCCCCCTGTACACGCATGCAAAAGTGGAAAGTTTCTTTGTGTTCGATAGAAACTCCGTAATATTTGAAATTTTCCGAATTTAACGAACGTTTTATATCGAAAGGAAGTTGGGCTTTACGCATACTTAAATTCTGATCTTAATCATACTAATCGATTAGGTACTAAAGCAACGCCTTCGTGACTAAATATTGAGGTGTAACGTCTGGGAAGCCAGTATAATAATCACGAGCAGCAAAAATTGATAAAAAAAAAACATATTTCGGGTAAGAAAAAAGTTGTTAAAGAGAAAGTATTTGCAGCAAAAAAATTGTGAAACGTTAATTCAATCGAAATACGTTTGTCGATAGGTAAGAAAAATAAATCTCCATTTCATCGCAATAAATTTAAACATCGAATAACTTTATAAATAATGCACATTGGGACAAACGCTGAGATCAGTCTCAACAAAAAGATAGGTTTTTGAAATCGGCCGCTGCATTGTCGGTGCTTGCACCTATAAGCGTCGCCTGAATAACGAGAATCTTTTGAGGACACGTACAATTGTATAATTACGTATTTCGCATGTTACAATGTATTACAGTTACAAACAGAATGGAACTATGTAGTGAAGTGTGTATATATACGCCATTTTTTTTCCTGCCTTCTAAATTGAAGCATAAAGACGAAATAGTCTATAGAAGACACCAGTTATATAATACATAACGATTCAAACAACTGCAATCCTACTTTAAACTACAGCGAATAAGCGCAACGAGATTCAATGTACATTACGAAAGAGGGTCAATAAAATTTACCGAGTACTAGTTATATTACATCGAATTAAAACTCGGCGGACTCGTTTTCCTGTGTTTTACCATTTACACAGCAATATATATGTACATACAGTGTATGTGACGTTTCAGCGATCCGAGCAGTACCATTAATCGAGAAATACTTATCGAGATCGTCAATGCTGTGTCAATTTATCGTTCGAAACTGTATAATAATCCTAATCTGAGAAAAACAGGGAAAGAAGTAGAATAATTCAGTGACAGAAACCACGGCCTGATTTATTTTAAGAAATTCATGAATGTGAAAACACGAGCGACAGACGGTGAAATATTCGTGTCACGTGACAATCCTACCCGGCTTTACAATTACTTCGCCCGAGAGTGTGCGACTGATGGTGCAAGATGTATATGCCTGTATTATGTGCATTACTACGCTGAACCAAGCCCAAGAGTTGCATAATTGTCATTTTAAATGAAACTCTGCTACACAACGGCTACATGTTTACCGATTATATAAGCCACCTTTGGGCGAACAATAAGAAAATCTAACGAGTTACCGGCTCGTTTGCGGGGGCAGGCACGAGGTCCCTTGAAATAATCGTAAACAGGGAAACGTCAAAAATTTCGGCAATCCCAACGCCCACGGGGAGAGAATTATACAAGAGGTTATGAGGGGAAAAGTTCGCAGACGTTCGAACAATAACACTTATTCGTCGAAACAGGCGAAAATACGAGTCGCGCGATGGTAAACGGAAAAGATCGTAACGGTTTTGAAAAACGCAGTATTGTACAGAGCGTTTAATCCACTGACATGCTCCTCGAGGAAACCTGTTAGGGAGATATAAATGTGTCTTTGCGAGGTACGTACCTTCTCCTTCGCTCTGCCTGCGTGTTTTTGCACTGTCTTCGCGATCAACGCACCCTTACTTTCAGCCATTTTCTTTAGGTTACTGAAAAAGCGACGACTTCGAAACCCCTCTCCGCAAAACACTAAATTCAACTTCGCAGCCCGGCTGACTTTACTTGCCTCCACACCGTACCACAGACAAAACGCACGAACTGAAGCGCGGAGGAACACTAAAGCCCGAACGCGAAATTGCACGCCGTGCTTGGGTTATCGAGGTTCCGAGTGTCGCCGCGTGGCGGCGGCACCGTCCCCGCGCGCGCCAACGTTCTACCTGTTGGTACGAATAGGGAAACATGACGCGGCTTGACGGGTAAACAGACAGCGTAACGTAAGAATCAACCATGTTCGATGAAAACAAACGGATCCAAATATAACTCTCCATTGTGCCAGTTCAGAAATAAACTTTTTTCCTATAATGTTTCAGTACATATATTTATCAATGTGTTACCTTATAAAAGAAGATTTAAGAACTAGATGCAAACCATTTCATAGGCGTACTGTTTACTTACATAAAGTAAATGATATAATTTAAGACGTGTATTATGCTAACAATAAGTATTAAAAGCAAATTATACGCTAAATAACCTTTCGTTTCGTTTGAGGCCAATGTAAAAATGAATACATGCCAACGGAAGTGTTTGTCGTTAAATTGAACGAAGAAGACTTAGCTGAGTGGGAGTAGCGCAATAAATAATGATAATATCCAAGCTTCGAATAACATTCGCGGTACGACTAAGTGAAGAAAAAAAACCAAGATGGATTGATATTAGTTATCAAACGCACAATTCTTGATTTGTAAATGGTTTTATTAATAAATTATCTTTTCTTATTTTGTGATGAGGATTGCTCGAAATAAACAAACGTTATGATAAAAATCCATTTTAACAACGGAACAGGCAGACAATACACAGATGTAATATATCTGATAATAGAAGGTGATAGATTCCCTTACGTAAATGGTCTATCCAAAGTTGCAATTGACAAAAGTTTATGTGTCGCGGGACGCGCGGAATGTTTAATTATTTATAATTTAATTCATTTAATTATTTATAATTTAACTTTTAATACGACATCCGCGCGAGCCGCAATTACAAATTGCAGATTGGAAATTTATAGATTTGGACCTGTACATGTCATATACTCATTGTACCTAATATAAATTTGCTTTAGTCTTGGAAAAATTGGATAAGGCCATAACCTAACTGGCGACAAGGAGGCGCCAGATCCTCGACTCTACCATAATTTTTGTTCTCTTATAAAACCGATCCTCTCTTGCACTCTCACTCGCTATTTCACTCCCATCCATTCTCACGATCACGTAGTTAATTGGTAGTCCGTCCAGTAAATCCACTTGCCACAGTCTCACCCATTAACTACATCGTCTGACCCACCTTTCATTTTTCCGCCTATTTCACGGGATTTTGTCCTTCCGCTCTAATCTAAATTTTGCGTTTCTGACATTTCATTTTAAATACGATTCAAAAGTGCGAAAGCGCAAGTGTAAATATTTTATTTCCTTTTCAAATCATAATTGTCGTTTAACATTAATAATAATATTAATGATCATTACCAATTAACTTCGCACTTTAATCACGAGATGTGTCAGCGCTATGGTAACTTCAGAGACAGAAATTAAAGGCAATCATGGATGTACAGCAATTATAAATTTTGATTATGTCTTCAACACTATGTTCCAAATGCTTAGACTTGTAGCGTACGAACAGAAACTATCCAAACGGGTAATTCTATTGTTACTGTAAAAAGTCTGTACGATTTAGTGATATAAAAACATTTAATTGTTACAGCTAACGTTTGAAATTTGAAACGGGGGAAGATATTACAATAATATTATTAATCAAATCAATTTACGTTATATCAGAGCATAGCACGTAGCACATGGAATGCCCAAGAGTAAATAACAATAACCTTAACAGCCATGTATTGTGTGGCTCATTGCCATTGTACATAGACATCTGGAACTTAAAATTTGCTAAAAAAAAAAAAATTACAATTCAGGATACCACAATGTCCAATTGTGTTCTTATATTAATTCATAGTTTGTTTCTTTTGGAAATACCAATATTAATTAACTTATATCCAAACGATATAACTCAAAGCATTAATGATATCCTTTACGTGATAAATCGATTGGTTTTAATTGATATCAATTATACATTTCAATCACTATTATTCTAAGGAACGAAATGTACATATTTTCTTTTCCATTTTCTTCATTCTTATGATGTAATTTCCTATCTTAATACGTCTTTCATAGATATAAGCTCAATGTATGAGCAACATATATTTATCTCTTTATTTTCTGTCCCAAAAATCACAGAGGCGTAATGCACCTCAATGTATGGTGTAAACCTGTACAAAAGTTGTTCCTCGTGTACTCTAGACTTATTCATAGTACAATAATAATGTATTTAAAATGTAACTTATGTAACCTTAGTACTGATTAACGATGACTGCATTCCAGCGTGGCCAGCCTTTGGCCGACTGGAGCTAACAGACAAATATGCTCCTTCAAGTGTAAAACTCCACTGCCGTCGCCTTCTCCAAGTCCGTCAATATCCGATCTTTCACTCACTATGCAACACCACTAATATTCTAACTATATACTCTATATAAAATATCGTTAGTATAACTAAAACGTGCTGTGCCCAGCTGGAATGCAGCCCTATTTTATGCCATCATTATCCATTTTTTTTTTTTTCATATTCATTCACATTCCTCTTCTCCGCAATGGTAATCGTTTGTTGTTCCACAGACAATTTGCCAGTCAATGATTTACTGATAAATTCACACAACTAACTGTAGTCTGTCATTGGTCGGTCAATTAGTTTGATTCCCAGATGTTCACTCGGCGTCTCAATTATTGTTACTTTTATATGAATTTTACACTCATTCAACAGTACCAGAAACCCGCTCTTTGTGGTTCTAGTTTCCTGATTCTCCCACATCTTCATGTTTTCTCTTCTTACCTCGAGCAGGAGACGATTCTACGTAATGCATAATAATACATAATAATATGTATCACATGTTTCCTGTTTAAATACTATTTACCTCTGTTTTTTTTTTTGCGTAACTAAAGTAGTTACTTAGTAGTAGCATAAAAAATAACACACGGCAGATTTTAACTGGAAATTATAAACAGATTAATATGTAAAATATTTACCCTCTTCCTCATCTTGTTCGTCATCTTCACCATCGTCGTCATCATCGTCATCATCTCCTTCGCATAAGAAATCCTCTTCGTCGCTGTCATCCTGCACCACATCATGCACAATTCGTTTAAACTTGGAACAATAACTGAGGACATTCGATATATGGCTACGCGTATGAATCTAACTCACCTCCAGACCGTCCTTGTATACAGCTTCTAAACCTACACCGCCCTCTTCGTAGTCTTCATCTTCTTCTTCGTCTGAAACTAAATTTTTCACATTACATAATTAAAACACGAGCCCATTTTAATAATATTAATTCAAATCGTACGTAACGCGTTACTGAATCCGTTACTTTCACAATGTACTTCCAATTCAAACTAACCTTCCTCGCTATCCTCTTCGTTGGCATCTCCATCTCCATCTTCATTTCCATTTACTTCGTCATCCTCTCCTTCGCTATCATCTACTTCGCAATCATCGATATCGTATCTGTCGCATCGTGCAAAACAATTCGCATTATAAAGTGTTGCCATACACGAAGGCGTAATAAAATAAACGAAGTAGGACACAGAAATTTAAAATGACAAAAGTAATAATAAAGTGATCCTGAATTATAGTACGTACCCATCGAGATATCGAAGACTGGGGATAAGGCTAAAAACTTTCTCCCTATAATTATCCAATTTTGTCACTTCATTGTTAAAGAGATCCAGATTTTTCAGATTTTTAAATTCTTTCTACGAATCGGAACAGAATTTTCAACGTTAGTACGGAGCGCACGGATTAGATGAAACGATTAAAATGCAAACATATGCGAGACATTAGAACGTACCAAGGGTTGAAGTGTCTCGAGATCTTTGATCTTGTTCCCGCTAAGATTCAGATGAGTTAACTTGGGGTTCGACTGAAGATGATTTAATCCACCAGAAATTCTGTTGTCGCTTAGTTCCAACTGCGAGAAACAAAGATTTTTATTTACGCTTCTGTTCCCCATACTCTTCTGCGCTATTCCATTACGTTTCATTTGGAGTGAAAACACTCTAGATCGTTCCTCAACGACTGTACGCGACAATTCTGCTTACCCTTTTAAGGCTCAATAATTTTGGGAAGCCTTTTAGACTGGTAAGACCCACGTTAATGAGACTTAATGATTCCAAAGCGACAAACTCATCAGTCAGACCTAGGACATGCGTACTCCGACAATTGTCAAGGACAAGTTCTTTGATCTGAAAAACAATAATCACAAGTACATCACTAATGTGACTTTATTTTAAATTTATAAAAAAATGCTCCAAAAAATGATTACAATACACAATAATAGTAAAATATATAGAATAAAAACAACGAAATTATATTTTCCTTTATTTAAGAATAATATACATAATATTACTGCCTAACAAGCACCAGCGTTCTATGGAAATAATACAACCAAAAGAATAAAATCAGGTTTCCCAATTTCCAATACATTGTGACCAGGCCAATCATTGAGAAGTAACTAATTACGATTAACGCTGCCAATAACGCGTAAATTCTTTCGATTAAATAAAACCGTCATTGTATCATGGAAGCATCATTGCATTCGCTGTGTATTCATGAGAGCGGCGCAATGGGAAGGTGTGAAAACCAGAACTCGGCGTGCATATGAAAAAGTCAGGCAACAGTCGCTGAAATTCAAACGAACGATAAGCTTTCGCGGGAGATGGGCTATTTTATTGATCGGAGAAAGAGAAAGGTGAAGAGAGAGGAGAGATAGAAAGGAGACAGGAGAAACAGGGGGAGAGAAGTGCGAGGGGGGTGGCCGGGATACAGGGGGGGGGGAGATGATAGTAGAGTGCACGACGCGTCTTGTTTAGCGGCATCAAAAAAGCCGGCAAGCGATAAGTACTAACTGCGGCACGCGACTCAAGCGAATGCGAGTAGTCTCGAGAGTTCTGATGTTATAGAAATTCATTTCAATGCAATTCAGAATGATCTCTTCCACGATTTGGTTATCTGAATTTCCATGCATCCCTGACACATCGGCTGAGCTACTGTTTATTTACTTTGATGATCTGTAAAGAAAAAGGGCTTCATCCGTTCAATTAACAGATGGATGCGTCGGTTCGTACACTCCAGGGGGAAATGCTCAAAAACCGAGTATACACGATTGCGTAGGAAATTTTAACGGTGAGGAGCCCGCTTTCACGCGGAGCCTTCGAGTAGTCGCATGTCCTTATCTTAGATTCACTGCCCGACATTCCGACCGGCCGGCTGATTGGCTGCACCGTGCGTTGCACTGATCATAGTGGAAGCGTTTACGAGTTGTGGCTTATAGGAGCGGATCAATGACAGCTACAAGTTAACTAAGAGATGGATAGGAGACATTTCATCGGGCTTGAAAATTAAATGAGATCGATGCATGTGCTTTCGTTTTATAAAAGATAGGGGAGGGATTTAATCGGTACTAAATGATAAGCGTTTCGATCGCAACAATAACTCTACTGCAATGAAACACGTACGAAATAGAATAGAAAAGGATTGTAAATAGATGAAAAATTAAAACTTCCGAAGGCACGAATGAAATTGCAATGTCCTTGCATGATTAATTACAAATTACTTTTTTCACTGCGTTCTTAAAACTTTAATAACAAAATAATAACGAAAATATTAAATGGAAGGTGTTAATATTTACACGGATGAAGTATCGTGAAACGAATATCTTGTGTTTACAGGGGGAAATTAATAATATTTTGCTTTGCACTGGTTCTCGTGTAGTGGTTCGCAAAGTAGTAGCTACAGCACTGCCGAACGAACCGCATCGCAACGCCAGTGGTTAACGCGACGCAAACGCCCACGCATATATGTTCCACATAAACATATTAATTAGAGTCGAGATATTTGGTGCCGAGTGTTAACCAATTAATGTAATAAAATTTGTTACGCGATGCAAACACGTGGAAAATGGTTATCCCAGGCCCCTTATAATTTCGAAATGTACGCGTGTCAGTTGGTGACAGAGTGGACTCGTCCAAGATGGCTGCATAGTGATCAGTAACACGCCATGCAACACAACTGAAGATTAGACACACCAAAAACCTTGCGCGCGATCGGTTCACCATTGCTCGTATACGTTCCAACGGTGGGGAATATTTTCTAACATGTGACATTCTAGAAACGTACAGAAAGCAGATTGTGACCAGAAATATTCTCGCGCGCACCGGGCAACAATGGCGACGTCCAACTCGCACGCGCATCTCATGGCAGCACCTCATGGCACGCACAACTCTTCCCGCTGATAATTGATTTACATAATATACTTTTGCTATATTCAATGAAAATATATGAAACGTACGAATTACGACGCGGATTTTCGAACGAAAATTTGTCGCCGTGGCAATCTCGCCAACACAATAGCGCATATGCGTGCATTAAAACGGAACTTCGTAAAAGAATATTTATCGTTACAGGATTTATAGCACACAACACGGCTAACAGTTTGTCGTTTCGTTAGACTCAGATTTCAAGTAACGGTTACACTTTTCCCGTTGCTCACATAAGATTTTCCGAATAGGACACCTTTGCCATGAACCATTTTCGAGCGTGAAAAAAATAATCGCACGTAAGCAATGAAAATTTTACCGTGTATATAGAATAAAGAATTAATCAGTGATTGGAAAGGTGAGCAATAAGGAAACGAGATAAGGAGCGATGTGTAGCATTTAGATCTTACTTCTTCATGAATTTTTCAAGTTCGTATTTCTGTTTGACCTTGATAGATTCGATGATCTTGGTACGCCGAAAATCGCGGTCAAAGGACTGCTAGCTCTGACATAATACTTTATATGTAAGTGACCGTGACTTGTCAGTAGATGAATATGAGATTGCATATGTTTCGAAACTCGTTCGAAAGGGGCACCATCTTGTCAAAGGCTTTTTGCACTTCGGTATTGCGTTGCATGGGCAATCAACGAATAAGCATTGCGAACGGAATTTGAACATATTGTGGATAATGAATTTTCTAAAACGCCTTGTAGGCGACTTGCAAAGATGTAGTTGCTCTTGTTAATAGGTACGCACGCACGATACACAGCAGTTTAAAAAAGAGGGGCTCCTAGAGACAGCCACGCCACGCTATAATTCGATCACCCGACTTGCGTGTAACATAGCATTTTAAATAAGAAACGATCATGTTCGTAGTTTGTCGATTTTTTGCCAAAAAATGTATTACCTATTTAAATGCTTAGATAATATGGAAATATATCGATAATGAAAATTTAAGAAAAAACCAATGTTTTAACACGACTGATGAAAATTTCTAGTTATTTAGCAAAGTAAATAGTTTTTTTTTTAATTTTTTGTCGATACCGATATAAACAAAAATTTTTTTCAAGACGTTTCCAGAATATTATTATAATATTGCATCAGGGCCACAAAAAGTGTTTATATAGGTAAAAATAATGAAAAAAATATATCAATATTGAAAACCTTGAGGTGGAAATTTTCTAAAGTGAAACAACTTGGAAAACTTCCAAGGAACAGTTTATTACGTACTAATTTCGTTTCATATACCTTTAGAGATCAATTAATTAACACAGCCTTGCTCCAACCGAATTATGTTATGAAAACAAAAAGCTTATGGGGCATTCGAAGGCTTATATAAATGTAGTTCTCCGATTTCTAATAAATATATATCATTTCCTTAAAACCACTAGAGTGGATATGCCCACCAAAAAATCAGCCATTGTAAGAAGAGAGCAATGTCTCCATTGATTAAACACGTTTTACTTTCTATGCCAACGACGCTGATTCTGCGATGTATTACATCACGAACCAGCAGGGCATAATATACGCATATAACCATACGTTTCGTTGTAAATAAAATAATTAATTCAAGCTTAAATGGATGTAACTACGGGTTGTATAGTGCTTTCTCTCCGAACGCAGTAACATATTTACGACGCGATAAGGAAGCCATCGTAATTCGTCAGAAAACTTTGTACACTGGAAAAACTTTGGAAAACTTGATAAACGATTGGTTGGATCAACTGTTCGTTGAATTCGGCCAACCAATCGGTTACCGAGCTTCTCAATTTTCCAGCTAATGCGGTTCAACTGGCCTGGGAATCCTCCCTAACCAGATCGCTTTCTTCGAATTTTCTACCGATCGACAAGAAAAATTAATGGCGGTAACGGAGCATGAATTATCCCAACACAATAAAATGGTCGAACGCGTGTACATATGTAAAGAAAAAAAAAAAAAGAAGATGAATAGGAGAAAACGCGCCGTATCGATACGAGGTAGTGAAAAATCAAGAAGACAGGCCGTTCATGCGAACCACGCCATGCCTGTTACTCTCGTGGCAATCGGAGCATCTCGTGTCGGCATCGAGAACACGTCTTCTTGCCCGATAAATCGTCGGAGCCACGCGGTCACCGTCAAGAAATCCGAGTTCTCGTGCGTCCTCGAGGAGCCAGTGGCGTGCCGCAGAGCGAGTGCGTGGTGTCGGTGTCGCGCGAGGGAACACGATTCTCTCTGCACCCGCTCTCGGACCTGCACACGATAGAACAGCAAGCACGCAACAACCCGCGGATCGTCTCGTGTCGAGCAAAGCAATGCAATAAAATAAGTGGGGTTCGGCTTACTTCGCCGGGGTTTCTTCCCCGTTTCTCGAGGTTTATCCGCTTCTCCATGGCCGGCAGACCCGTTTGCAACTCCGTACACAGATCACTGCACCTTCCTGCGTCGCAACAACTAGTCGCAACCTTGCTTTCAAACCGGGAATATGACGGACGGACCACGGTCGGTCACCAGTCGGACAGAGCCACCACCGTACCGAGGAGCCAACCCAACGGCGGTTCGATTCTGGCCTAGGCCTTATGCTCTCTACGCTCGACTCACCGGACTGGCGGGGCCCCCACACAATAACAACCCACGAGGCGGGAAACGAAACACATGTCTGCCACTACTTTCGAAGCGACCAATCCCGTTCTTTCGTTCGCTCGCGGCACCGATCCACCCGACATCTCGCGGCGTCCCGGCCAACTTTGTTTTAGCGCGCCTAAATTCATTTCCATCGAGCAATTGATTAGAATGATCAATTTTTTATTAGTACAACAATCACGTGCACGCGTTTTTTAATCGGGCGTATCTTGCCAATCGGATCGTTGCATTAATTTCGCGATGAAACATCCCGGAAATTATTCGGGTCCCGTTTAATGACGAAAGGATTTGATAGTTTGCACCCATTACCGCAATCATTTCGAAGCTTCCGGCGCTCGTGTTAGACTGGGAGAGACTTCTCGTCTCTACTTTACTTTACGTAACAGTACCTAAGAAAATCCGGCGTAATTCCACGAGCAACTGACAAATTGACATGAAAATCAGGCGACGCTCTTTACTTTCATGACTGTTAATGTTAAACATTTGCCTATGCGAGGTATCGAGATTGATATCGAGACTCAAATATCGATGACATGGAACCTAATGCCTGAAAATTGAGTCATTTTTTTGTTTTGTGTATTCAATGATTCAATAGGTACCTTAGTGCTATTTGATATTTCTGTTGGTATCGATACACTTTGAAGAAAGCAGTCAAAATAAACATGTAAATAGCTTTCATATTTTCAGACATCACTGACACTTACTGTGTTACGTTATAAAAATAGCAGTTTTCTAGTTTTACAAAAATATAAAGAAAAATATTTTTAAAATAACATTCTTCTATACAATTAAAGAAATTTATATACTTTGATCGTTGTTGCACAATTTTTGTTAGTGTTACTTAATATTATTATTATGACAAAATGGTATACAAATTTGCACTGCATATTTTATCTTTAAAGAAATATTTTATTAGAATGATTACACATAGCTTTTTGAAACCTGTTGTAACTAACAAAATATAAAAATTTGTAGTAATTATATACTTTCAATACATTTTATAAATGAGCTACATAAAAAAAAGTTAGTAAAAATATTGATACAGATAGTTTAAATAGAATCAGATCCACGCTCAGGAAAAATAAAATTAAATAATTATCGTTTCTATCGCAATGAAAAATAATTGAGCGCAGATTAACATCATTTTCGTATCAGATGCATTCGAATTATAATATTCTCAGCTAAGTCGCGATGTCCATGCTTGATGCTCAAGTGATCCGCCCCTGCAGGTGTAGAATCCGTGAAGGGTTGAGATCAATATGCGCTCATTGATTGCATTGTAGGTGCGCTGCGTCGGCTTCGGCGGGTTTGTCTTCCTCGCAGCGCTAAACACTGAGCACGTAACCTACCTGCCTTGACTGCTCGGTCGCATCCAACGTGCACCTTTCACCGACTTCTGCACAACAAAGTCACGAGACTAGAGTATGCGTGCTGTACGATGCCACGTAATGTCCTTCTCATCGGTACAGCCCCCCATTACAAAGTTTTGTGATAAGCAGGCGGGACTCGTTAATTTCGAAACTACCGGTTCCATCGGTCTTCATGCATTATGTACCAAAAAATGCCTGTAAGTTTAATGCACCTCACAACTTATGGCGACATTAAACTTTGACTTGGTATGGAATTTTATTTAAACAAGCAATATTTCGACACACTTCAAGTAGACATTTGATTTAGCATAGACTGTATTTTCCCTTATTTTGCCATCTATAGATAGAATTATATTAAAATGCTACACGAAATGTAATTGAAACCAATTTTTCACGAAATGTATGTTACACGGCATGCGTGCATGTATTTGTTTCATGGTTATAGATTCCAAGTGGCGTGTTTCAATTAAATTAATAATGATATTATTAATAATAGAAATAAATGAAACCCGATACCGTAATTCTATAATGTTTTTCATTAAAATACCATTTATACATAACGTGACCTCTACTTAATAAATTGTATATCCACGTGAAACGTGTCCCATAATGGCGTCTCCTAAGACGATTCTAATTCATCGGTGATTATGTATATGCGATATCGACCGTACATTATGCACATACGTATACAGCGCGATTGTAAATTTATTAAAAAAGAGTCGAACGTGATCATAAATTAAATTATCTAAATGAACAATGTTTTGGTATTTTAGTCTCCCTAATAATAGATCTACATAATACATATGTATGTTCACGAACGTTCCTGCATTAATGCACTATATTAAATTTATTGATGTTCTTCACTATTTAACTTTTTTCAGTACATTTGAGATCTACATTAACGAGAATTATGAGTTGCTCATATCCATCGAACATATATCGTAGTATGCATTATGAGCCAATCAAATTACTATTTATAAATAAACGTGGCCGTTTGTCTTTAATCTGTTTTCGTCCTATGCGCAGTGTCAAGAGCACGTTGAATATATCGTGTACTCCTGCCCAGATTGCAATTTGCTTTTATACTTATTCCGGCAATTTATATTAATATCGTACGCAATAAATTGAAGATGTTTGATGACAGAGGTAGAAAACTTAACTGCACAGTGTCGTACAATTTAACATATCTCGATATAATTTTGTGAAAGTACGATATGCATAGAATGGCAAATTGCAAAGGCGCAAAGGTATAACTACATACAATGTTGATAGGAGTGCGATAAGACACGAAGTGAAATATTCGTAAAAGTTCAGGAAACAATAAAATTGTACTGAACACATTTATTATGGAACAAATATATGTATATACATTTTTTCATATACATATATATAAATTTATGTAAAAAATATGTGAATATTATTGCAGTAAACAATCCACTTATATTACATTGAGCAGCAACTGTTCACTTTTAAAAATACTGCAATCGAATATATAGAATCAATTTTATTTACTGAGATTTCACTACTATGTAGGAAATGTGAGAAATATTAGAGTATATACATACTTTTAGTATAATATAACATTTGTCATCTCACAGTTTCACAGTTACTGCTTTTACAGTAAAAATTATTACACTGGTTTATAATTTCATCGCTGCCATCAAGTGTTTCTTAAAGCAAATATATGAACATCTACAATGCTGATTTGAATCATAAATAAATCATATAAAATATATATAAGAATTCTTAGAGTTATCCAGTAACAAACCGCGATATAAAATATTAGGCTATTTACACCAATACATCTACACAATTCTTCACGCATTGTTTAAAAAAAGTGTATTATATACTTTAAAAATAAGAGAAAATTTAATTCTCATGTATTTACACACAATACTCTGCAACAACACAAGAGCTACTGTTAAAAACAAAATTAATCATTATATATATGTACAAACATACACAAATATGTATAATATTCTGATTTATGCGTGTATGAAATATTCGAGTAACATTTGTACTTTCGAAAATATTTATATTACAAAAGTTGAATGTTATCTGACTTGTAATTTATTTATACAACTTGGTAACTTTAGAAAATCATAATATATTATTTAATATCTGAATGATTATTAATTTCAAATATAAAAGTCTAACACAAAGAAAAGTACTACCACTTTTATACGAGTGACTATTTTTTATATCATTTCTTGCCAATAAAATAAAATTTCTTTATTTTTACGATGCTATTTAACACACAGACACATTTACTGTAAATCGAAATTTTAGCCAAAGAAATAAGAAAATATATTTTGTATTATTCAAAAAGTAAAGGAACTATACGGATATAGTTTATCGCACGCTATTCATTCACCTCTACATTTAATGTACAAATATTTATATATTAAAAATATATGACTCCAAAATACAAAATTACATGCGTAAACGTTTGTGTTTTTCTACATTGACCTCCTGAATCATTTACCTTAACCACATACCTAGGTTTATATAAAATTCAATATTTGTCATTGTTTGTTCATAATAGTCTGCGGTTCTAATGTAGCGACACCCGTTGAGGGATATTTCTTACGATTTCGCACATACTGCGATGGCGCTGTTCTAATCTGAATGTGACAAACCGTTTTCGGGTTTTCCTTTGGATCGCTAATGCAACTATTTTGCTTCTTGGCGACAATAACTTTGTCCGAATACGTACAACTCTTTCTTTTAAGATTATTACCATCCTGCTTTATCGGGGCCACTGATGACCGAGTTTTGCGAGGCTGATAATCCGGCGTTGCTTGCATTTTCTCCAGAGCTGTGCGCAAGGGTAACAAGCCGACAGCAAATGGAATCTCTGTATTTGGCGTGCATTCCAATAAATTCATCCTACTTTCGCAGTCGTCCGAGAAATCTGACATATCCCCCCATAGCGCGCGATTTATATGCTCCAACGTATTTACTTTAGGTGATGTAAAAATAGAGTCCATCTCCATTCTTTCTGATATGTCACATTTTAATCTGTTCGTTATTTTGACTGGTTGCTCATCTTTCTCTTTGCTAGACATCGTACACGTAGATTTATTATTCTTCTTTACAATTAATTTTGCAGTATTTCTACGAGAATTGTTAAATGTTTTCTTACTGGACTGTGATATATTGTTAACACTTGGCTCTGGAACTTTGCGATCCGTGTCCTTTATTTTACGCTTTCGTTTGGTACATAGTTCTACCTTATTCAGAGAACTGGATTTCTTCAAATGTTTTTCTCTTCCATTAGATTCTTTAGCAGCTTCGTTAGCGGCCACAGTTTCGTCTATCTCCTGTTGGTTTAGTCGTAAACTTCTCCGTAAAATTGGTTTCATACAGTTGGAATTTCGAGAGCTTTCTAATTCTTTTATATTTATATTACCTTCCCGGTTGTTGTACTCAATATGTTCGATCTCTTTACACGTATCCAATTTGTGTTGTTCATTTAATGTAGCTCCCACTATGGACTGAATATTTTCGGTACTTAAACTTATAATATACTCAGCACTTTCCATATCTAATGATGTTAAAAGTGTGACTGGTATATCATTAGCGGATGGCTCATCTAGCAAGTCTATACAATCAGTAGATGGTGGACTTTGCATGATATTATTTACATCTGTAAGCTTAGTTTTTACTTCATCTATGGACTTGCGCCTCTTATGACTGTAAACCTTAACGCATTTTCCTACTTTACTAGGAACATCAGTACCTTCAAAGTTATATTGTGCAAAATCTTTCTCAATTTGCTGAAGGCAAGATTGCGACAGCGACATAGAGCTTTCCTCGCATTCATCAATATCTGAGAGATCACAGCACTGTTCGTACAATATAGGTTTTAACGTATTGCTTCTGCACAGTATATCACCTTGCCCTATACGATTTTCAAAGCACTCATTCGGTACTTCTTTTATCGTACAGTTTATCGATGAAACTGAATTCTGGTTCTCCATTGACTTAACAGAACCAGACACTGAAAACGACGCATTAGTGTCCTCTGCATCAGTTTCAAGATCTTCCGAATCTTCGTACAACATATGCTCCAATTCCTGCTCCGGAGCATCAACTATATTTTCCAAAGATCGGTTTTCACTTAAATGCACATCACTATTGTCCTCATTAGAAAGTAAAAAACACTTATCTTTGACAAGTTCATCATGCTTCGTGTGTACGTAATCCACGTTACTACGTTTATTATACATAATCTTCAATTCGCTAGCACTTTTGTCTATATTTGCATTCCCTTCGATAGTTTCTACATTGGAAGCCATCATGGCATCAACCACAGTCGTCAGTTCCTTAACCTGTATACGTATGGAAAAATTGTTGTATAACATATTGGTCTAGAATGTATATCTAGCTTGAAGATTTTTTAAAGAACACTCTCTAGAGAACAGAACGTAGCCTTCATTTCTTACATTAATACGAGTAGTCTCGCAACTAACTTTTGAGTAATTACATTGTATTACAATTAAATTTTCTAGATTTCTATTTGAAACGCGTAGATATCGAAGTATTCTATTTTGGCAGTAGCAATACTAACCTTGAATGTTTTTGTAGCGGCGGATAAAGATGATAATAATTGATATGGAATCGTAGTTTCTCCACAGTACATGAATTCAACCATGGCCTTCAAGATTTCGAAGTTTAGATCTTTAAGAAATATTATTGGTTCTTGACCCAAATCTTGTAGAATTTCCTGTTGCATCAGAAAGTGAAGCAAACAACATGTATTAATAGATAAAGGCTTGCTATGCTTAAAAAATAATGTAAAAATGGTCGAATGATCCGTTCAGGTAATAATTTCATTTTATATTATTTCGTGAATGTATAGTACGTGCAGAGTGCAATGAAAGTTGTCGCGAGTAGAGCACTCGTAATAGCGTCGAATATGTTTACAGAAATATCTTACAGAAATGTTTCTTATTGAATTATTGTAAATCTTCAGTGGTAAATAATTCTGTAATCGATTTTAATATAACCATACTGTAGAGTTTATAGGAAAAAAGTGTCGCACAAGCGTGACCTTGTACAAATTTATTCATGCATATGTTCCTTAATATATATATATATGTGCCTATTATCCTATTATATAGATAAATGAGAATATTACACGCACCCTTAAGAAAAGTATTTACACTTGTGTGTATTTACTTTACTATTTTCAAGTTCATACAAATTAGTTCTCTAATACCTTTACATGGTATATTTGTTCTTCATAAGCTGTGAAAAGTATGCCCATCAAACATGGTCTCTTCAAATAATGGTTTGCAAATAAATAAGGAAATTCCAATACATAACGCTTTTCTTTACATTACATGAATTTTACATAATCCCTGTAAAATTGTTCTTTAATAAGTAGGTATCTGGTCTCCTTCAGTTACAAATTTATTAATAAATCACTTATAAATTGTGCATTAAATCTTAATCGTAAATTTATTACACATATGTACACAGTATAAAGTAGCAAAAAGAGGCATAAAAGGAAGTGAAAATTTTATTTCTGTTCAGATACTTTTGAAGTCAAGTGGACTTTAAGTAGGAAAGACTAGTTTAACATTTTCTATGTAGAAAATAATTCAAAAGCAAAAAGTATTTTCACTATTGTACGTGTTCTTTATAAATGTATGATAGATAATATTAATTTTAATATAACATAGGCGAATGAAACGATATAGCAATTTTAAAAACATGAAAAAGTAAATTATCAAACAATTTCGGCGTAGAAATATATCAGAGTAAATGGTTATGAAAATGGGATATTTTAAGGACACATGCAGCAACGTAATAACACTAATTATGGCGTCGTGTTGTATCAACAAGATATAAATTTACATATATAATGCTTGTATTTTGCATAAAAGATTTTTATACTAGTTTTATAAAATGTGACGATTATAAGCTGATACTTTAAATAGATTTTCTATTATCTTGTAAATATGTAAGCGAATCGTTACCGACATTGTTAAGTTATTTTCAAAAGACTGTGAATGCTAAGAACGGAGAAAATAAAATCAACGTATTTCAATTTGCGATGAATAGTTCAAATGTATTTGTTACATAACAAGAACACGAGGTTAATCCATATGTTAAAGCAAAAAATATGTACTAATTTTGCAATTCATCCTCAGAAAATTTCAAATCACATACTTTGATTAACTTTTCTAAAGTAGCGATATAATTTCGGGCACGATAAATACATGTTCGCGTAATAACTTCAAAATGCATAATTTGAAATGAAAATAGACGAAGCAACTTATGATGGTTATTCAGTCATCCTTTGAAAATTTACAATTTATGAAAATATAGATACTTTATTCGTACGCATAAGAATAATAAGCATTAACGTTTCTTACTCACTGGATAGTAAATATATTTGCTAAACATACCTCAAAGTACATACTATTCGATGCTAAAACCAGTTTATGAACACAAAGTTTCTGTTCTTCACAGACGAGAGTAACATCAACAAGTGCTTGGCGTGCCAACAGTTCGCTAAACTTTTCTGTAACATATCCTGCGTGGCCAGCCCATTGCAGGACACAAGCTTTAGCATTCTCGACCATTATGTCTGTAAATGAAGGAGCACAGAATTAGTGTCGTAGCATAAATTGTAAATGGAACGAGGAACACGACCACTGAGAATGCAGGATGCGTTCCGACTTGTGGTTCAATAGTATTTAAAAGAGAAAATACGCACTGAATTACGATTAAAACGTTGATCTTCCTCTGTCAAGTGTGGTTTGAAAAAAAGTACTGAAACCTTTGATTAAATGTAAGCGGTCACTTCTCACTGACGACGGATAATGATATTGTGCGTTTATACATCTTCTATCGGATTTCATGAAATACCACCGGGAGTGTCGGTACGCAACAACCGCGGCTTTACACAACATTTGCTTACTAATGCACTGAAATGGACAAAAACAGAAGTTAAACGAAACTCAAAAACTAGCCATCTTATATTGCTATATAGATGTTCTACCTTGGCCTAGAAGTATGTTTCTTCATATGCAGTAATGACGCGACAGTCTATAAGAATCTTTGGCGCCTAATATATTGCCATCTGACGGCACCTGGCGATTATTCCAATTTAACATCTGGGGGACTTTCGTAGATAGTTTTATCTCGACAGTTGGTGATACAATATTTATGTTTTTAAACTACATATGTTATCTTATCTCTACTTAGATTTGATACTTTACGCGC
Organism: Andrena cerasifolii; assembly: GCF_050908995.1. Lineage (NCBI taxonomy): Eukaryota > Metazoa > Arthropoda > Insecta > Hymenoptera > Andrenidae > Andrena > Andrena cerasifolii. The sequence goes on along the minus strand of NC_135118.1, from coordinate 12,981,208 downwards.
TTGTTATCAAGGATGCTCAGATGAGTTTGAAATATTATAAAGGATTATAAGGTCGAGTGAAATTAGGGAGGGGGGTTTAAGCCACCATTAGCCACAATCAGTGGCAGATTTAATGGGCAGCCGATGAGCAGTTGCCGCCTGGGTCCCTGTCCAGAAGGCGTCTCCAGGGCCCCATCTTCACAAAATGAAAACACTTATGATTTTATCGAAACACTATAATTCTTTTTCTGCACTACTACGCTTAGCCCATTTTTAGTAAACTACCTCTTCATTTTCCCGAAAAATTTAGGCTCGGAACGTTTGTCGCCTGGACCTTTTTCCTTAAATCCGCCACTGGTCACCATATGGTTTGGAATTTGCTTAAAGAATACTTAGGGTACGTGTTTCGATTACGGTGCTTTGACGCCGACTTGCTCACGAAGGAATTAGGTAATTTTAATATTACGTTTTCATTACAAAAGCAAAATATGCAAATATAAATTTCTGTTCACTCATTCTGAGAAACGAAAGTAAGGTTAGGTTTAGGCTCAAATTAATATTAAAATTACATAAAAACACCTCTCGTAGAGCAAAAAAATGTTTTGAACAGTTCAAAGTTCAAAGACATAACCTAACCGCGGGAACGCTATTCAAAAAAGGGCGCGGGAATAGGGACGACGCATTTTTCGGGACACGGTAATTGGGACAAGCGTTAAATTCCTGTCCCTATTACTGGCTTCACTTTAAAAATACGAAAACGTTTCAAAAGTGCTCATTTTGCTATTTCCTCATAAAATTGGAACCTTTAATGATTTTTTTAACACTTTAAATAAGTGTTAAATCGTGATAATTATCAATTTATTCACGTTTGTAAAATACGTGTTTCTTATCATTTCCGGTAAGGATTTGGGTAAATCCATCGAAATCTTCATATTCATTTTTAATATTTTTTTACTATGCTTTAATTGTTTAAATGAAACCTCATTTGTTACACACACATTAATAGTTTAACTTAAGAAAAATTCTTTCTCTATTTATTTATGCGAATTTTTTGTATGGGTTCTTTAAGTATAAAGGCACCGTAATGGGGCCAGGGAATCATAATTGGGACACGTATGTACCCTACCCCTACGCTAGCTCTGGTGAAGTTTGTTTTCGCTGAAACAGGAACTATGAATGGCATCGAGGAAAATCTTACAAGCTGGGTTAACATATCCCATTATCTTCATTTCACTAACCCAAGCAACATCTGGGCATATGAATGGGTGCAGTTTGAAAATCCTGATTAAGAACAAAGATGGTTAATATAGGTATACAACATACATATCTCCTCCATTTAAAAGCAATCTTGGTTTGAAACATTTTATCGTCAAATTATCAGAAGCAACTTAAATATCACGGTAACCGATACACGAACCACTGTGTATATTTATGTAAAAGATTCAAAATTTTTAATAAATAGATGGACTATCACACAGTAGAAACGGATAATTTACAAATGTTTTTTAATTTATTCCTATGTTTCATTAGAATGGAGATTAAATTCACTGAACCATTTATAATATTACATTTATTACATTATTATCAACATTCTAGTCAGTTAAATGGTAATTAATCTAATATTAACAATCCTATCATTTCCAATAACAATAAACCTGTAAATTTACAAAAATTCATCAGACTTTTATCGTTCATAATTCATATAACTAGCTTTTTTTGCACATATACAAATTATATATAATTTCCATAGCAATTATATATCTGTGCAATGATAGATAAATAAAATATGAGCTGTAAGTCCATAATATTACAAAAGCCCAATTGTATCTAAATATTCCTACATTCCTTTAGAATTTTAATCAAGCTGATATTTTTACACGATAGCTCTATTTATATGCTTAAGTTATACTATCATTATACACGACTTGTAATAATTACCCTGATCATATCCTGAACTTTTTTCATATATCTAAAATCCAAGCGATTCTAAATAATTTGTGTGGAATTTAATTTAACCATATTTACGGTTTTAAATTGTTTACATTTTTATTCGACCCCATTGAACCTTTTTCTTAACCGGTAGCTAGAAGACCTTTGAATGCCATAGTAGAGGCCATTGTGGTGGTACGTGTACGAGCTTCAGCGGCTTCTAGCTCCTCTTTTGGTAAGTTCTCAGTGAGCCAAGCGTCGATTGCTGGAAGATTCTGTTTGCTCCATTCCGTCTCTTGTTTAATAATTGTAAGAGCCTCTTTGATGATGTGCTCAGCTGTGTCAAATTCACCTTGGCGACTCGAATACAATTCGGAAACCATGTCTAAACCTTCTGGTGTATTGAACGGGGATGTTGCTGAATTTATTATACCGTCCCAGAGGTGCCTCTTGTTTTCAAATCTCTGTTTCACAGTGTACCAGTGAGTGTTCAAGAATTTGAACAGCGTTGTGTAACCAGCCGCCCCGCCAGTTAACATACTGAAGATCAAGTGGATGTTCGAGTCCGTGAAGTTTCCATTTTGGTCCAGGATTGTTACATTTAACAATCTACAATATTATAATATTATTTGAGATTAATAATTTCCGGCTCTTTCGTACCGAAATATAAATCAAAATATCAGTTTTCAGATTTTCTTCAATGTATTACAAATTTTGAACGTTTAGAATTTTGAAAAATTTAGTAGTCTCGTTTACTGGTGGCAAACTAGAGTTCCGAACAAATGAATTAAAAAATGAGTAACATGAACCAACATTGTTTCGTACTGTCTAAAATAATTATTATGAACAGTTTTATTTTTCTTTAAAAATCGATTTCTTGACAAAACAATTATCTAAAAATGTACATCCCTTAACATGATAAGTGATAATTAATTTTATTATGGCTTACGGATTCCTTCGTTACTTATTTTTCAAAATTGCATCATTACTTTGCTCCATATTTTTTCAAATTTCATAAACTGTGCTGTATAGCGAAAAAACTGATATACAATATAAAAATACAATACCTTTCAATTTTATATGTGTCTTTTGGACAACCGGCTAAAGATTTCAAGAGATACGTGCGTTCATTTTCTTTCCTCTCTGGGCTGTTTTGAGGGAAATTTATAACACGCTGAAGACCGAATTCCCATTCTTCTTCGGTGCCCCACTTGAATACAGGGCATATAAATTCATTGGCAACTCTGCAAAGTTATGAAATATCTTAAATTAACCGATAAATTTTGCAAAACATCTCATAAAGCAACTTATGTATTTAGGACAGGGATTCTCGCTTCCGAACGAAATACTACCTCGGTACCATGTAAATTGCGCAAACTAAGTAGAATCTAATATTCAAAATATTTTTTGAGGAACTTTTTTCTCAAAACAAGTCACAACTTGTTTCTTGTGAATAATATTAACACGATGCCAAATACCTATATTACACAGTTTCATATCTGAAATCTTTAATTTTCGTCAAATTTGTAAAGGCATACATGACTTGCGGAAGATAAGAGATGCAGATTAAAATAAATGTTAATGCAATAATTATCAGTGGCGGATTTATAGAAAAAGTCTTAGGTGGCAAACATTTTGGGGCACCCTGTATACACAACAAAATTATAAATCAATTTACGCGCGTGTGGTATGAAAATTATGGGAATAAAAAAAATATAGGGTTTGGATAAAATTATAATTTTTGGGGAAAATGGGCCCCTCGGGGGCCTTCTGGATAGGGACACAGCTGGCAACTGCTGATTGACCGCCCGTTAAATCCGCCACTGGCGATTACAATACCGAAAAGTGCATTGAAATTTAAATGAATTTCTTATTTATCCTGTTTGCAAGATCCACCAATGTAGACACAGAAATTGTATACATATTGTATATGTGAAATACGAACGGATTTCCTTTATCGGGATCCTCGTCAGTCAGCCACTTCTTGTACTGAAGTCTCGCTTCATCAACGCATGGTTCGTAACCAGCACGACAGAGAAAATTCTTCGCCATCCCTCGCATATGAGTTTTCCACGATGGTTCGTCGGGTTGCGCGGTTTCATTGAGTTCTTCGTATAACGGTTTCAATAATGTCTGTACATAAACCTGAAGCAACAATAATTTAAAAATCATTTGTACAGGGCTGTTCCTAGGGTTTGGCCGCTCAGGTGCAAAAACAATATTGCCGCCCTTATTAATTTAATATTCTTTAATTAAGAATTTAATATGCAATGTTTACGTTTATATCTATATATACATAGTTTTAAAAAATTATCATGCAAACGAAACAGATTGAAGAAACAGATTTTGTTAAAAGTGGAACATGTTGTAATCCTCGTGAAATTAGGCGGGGTTTAAGTCATCATTTTGCCGATTTCGAATTTGTTTACAAAGTACAGAGCCTTGAATTTTTCGATTTTCGCTTATTTTCGTGAAAATGGGTTGTACTTATGAATTTTTATCTCGAACACCAGCGTTGGATAATTTAAAAAAATTCTAGATGAGAAAAGGAATGATATCATTAAAAATCATCATAAAAATTTTGATTATTATTCTTATTAGTCAAAATTGCACATATAATAAACGGCCTGCGGCCGCCACTAGGTTTCGCGGCTTAGGTGTTATACACGGGATAATAATAATATAGGGGTCCGATAAAAAAAGAGAAGTTGAGAGGAAAGATCCTCGAATGTACAAAGACACGCCTGCATACAACTTTACCCAAGCAAAATGCGATTGATAGATGCGTTTCAGGTTTACAAACTGCATCGAATAATTGAGAATTTGCACATACGAAATATTTCAAAGAAATTATCAAAGACAGCAAGAAAAGTGGCAGGTCAAAACTAAGTTGCATGCGACGTTTCATCCGCCTATTTTATCTGCAATCTTACGTTCGATTGTGCGTGAAAAGAAAGTGATGGAGACAAGTGTACCTGCGAAAGGAAGCAGAACAGTTTGCCTGAAAAATGGAGCAGACAAGTTTACCTCAAATTTCGGGTACACTTTAGATCCTTCGATGCGTCTTCCAATATGATCGATCATCATGAAGACAGGTTCCCAGACCACATGGCTCCTCTCGTCCTTCAAGAAGAGAATCATATTCAGTGCGATTCCAAAGGAGAGCTCTCCAGCGTACGCCAAATTCCACGAATCATGTAGAAGCTTTGCTCTGGTTAGAACAGGAATCTTCTCACGGTTCGGGCATCGCAAAAATTGCGACAGCATTTTCCAGTTGCAGGTGTCATAATTTACGGGGAACATACCTGCGAACAAGTCATCGCGCTTGATTTATACGATTTCAATGGTCTGAAATGATCGAGCGCAAAATGAAGCTAATCAAATTTTATTGGCGCAGTACTTTTATTTCGCTTGTAGATTCCTCTTTTTTTTACGAATCAATAACTAAATTAAGAAAATTCTGAAGAACTATGCGCGCGTGCTCGTGTTACAATTAATTATAAAATTATTCGAACGCTTTTGATTAAAACGTCATTTAATTTATACTGTTCTACAGGGCGGATCGTTTAAATGCACACACCTAAAGTCTAAATATCTCTGCTGCTTATGGATATAAGAGAAACGTGCTTACTGCAAGTTAATCTATTCGGTGGGGTAAACAAAGTGATGGGAAGAAAGTTACCCTTAAGGTCAACTTTTCTTATTCGATATCTTAGGGAGATTGATGTTCAATTATTATAAATGGAATCCTGTATTTTTTTCTATATCCTTGTGGGGGATAAAAAAGTAAATTCAAGGACTTCAATAATGTACCGATCATCATTCTTGTACATTCCGATCATTTAATTTAAAAATAATTTCATCTGAAAATAATAATCTAATAATCGATATTTCCATCGATTCTCGTACCTATTTCCTCAGGATTAACGATAATAAAATTGTTTTCGTCAGTGATATCCGGGATAGTGAGATTCTTTGGTTCGTGTCCTTTGGTCAGCCATAGAGGACACGGTTTGTGGAAGTCCAATTTGTCTTGAGACATCATTACTATCGGTATGTCCCACTGGTAGGAGACTTTCGACGTGGAGGCCGGTGGAGCTTTTCTAAGGTACACTTTCTGCAAACATATCCATTTAATAGATCATATTAATTCAGATTACATCAATTGCTAGCTTAAAGTTCCCGGCGTTGCCCGGATTATATGTATATCTTTTTTCGGTGAAGGGGCGTGAGCTTTTTAAAAACGTTTCTTCGCGAGCATCTAGGGGCTAAGAGGAACCTACCTACCAAATTTCATGGTCATAGGTTTGGTGGTTCCAGAGAAATCGTGATGAGTCAGTCAGTCAGGACTTCTTCTTTTATATATTTAGACTAGCAAAATACCCCGCGCTTCGCTTCGGGCCTAAGAGATTTTAAGGACTCCATGAAAACACAGTTTACCCCCCTCCCCTTTTCATCCCCTTACGGGTTGATTAGGGCAAAATCCTGAAATTGGTTTTTAGGCATTTCTGTGGGCAATCTTTGTGAGTAAGAACCAAGTTGATATCTAATCGGGCCTAAGAAATATTAAGGAATCTGAGAAAATACATTTTACCCCTTTTCACCCCTTTGGGGATGGAATTCTCGAAAATCCTTCCATAGTGGGCGCCTACGTCATGAAAACAATGTACCTTCCAAATTTCACGTTCCTAGGTTAAACGGTTTGAACTTGAGGTTGATGAGTCAGTCAGGACTTCTTCTTTTATATATAGATTTCGTATTTGCATATTAACGAGATTAAACTTTGATAGAACAAAATTATTTGTTATAGAGAAATCGATGCATGAGAAGTTAGAAATTATGCAATACTATACTGTACGTTATTTACTTTCAAAATCTATTAAGTAGAGTTTAAAAAAGGAGGGCCAATATGAGCTGTGCTAAAATCTCTTAACGGTATAGCACTGTTGGGAATATTATGGAAATAAATAAACTTCTAAATAGAAAGCACTATTTTTAATATCAGTGTAAGTTTTGTGTACTCAAGGTTTTGTAATTTTAAATATATCCTGTAATTTAATATAGAGTATTGTGGCAAATATTAGCCTATGAAAGCTAAAGGATTATCCATAAATGCTCGAGCTATTTGCATTCGAGTTATTCCACCAACAAAATGTATATTTTACAATTAATTATCACGCTAGTGAAAGATACGCAAATTGCAAACAGAGGTTCGCAGAGAATCTTCAGTACATTGTTACACATGCGGCTGTAATTACTCGTTTCGCTATTCCTTTGGTAATAATCGAATAACGCAGCCTCAGGGACTAAGGTGCTCGTTAAAGTAATCATGAAAGACGTACGGCAGTATGCAAATTCCATTCACAATCGAGGTTATCAGTGTGGGGTTTTCATTTCGATTACAGTAGAGTCCTTTAAAATGGCTGTAATTGCTTTTCTAAAGACGGCTCAGTATTTTTTCCGTTTTCAAGGGTGGACACCTTTTCATTGTATTACTATTCCCGCCGCGCAATTTGCACATCCGTCTGGTTTCAATCGCACTCACGAAGAAGGATCTCCACTCGGAAAATCGTTCCTTCTTTGGAAATGTATATTACAACCGGGAAGATTCTTTCAAGTAAAACTATTTAAAAATTGCATTTTAATAAAGTTCATTGTGAAACAACTGCAAAATGATTATTTTATTAAACCTGTTAAGGGTTATTTGCGGGTTTGAAGTTTAAAAAAATCTTTTCCTTTATATATATACATCGACCGTGTAACATCGTAAGAATGCTCAGTTAAAATTTCATAAAGAAATTCGAAATATTTTCGAAGTTATATAATTTAGAAGCAAAGCAAGTAACGCGATCTGCGATCGAAATTGAAGGGAAATACATTTCTCAAACTGGCGTGCACGATTGGAAGAAAACTAAACGTCATTTTGTCTAATTTTTTTTCGCATTATCTTTGTATAACTTCAATCTAGTGGAGCCCCTATAAATACTTAATACTTATCGTTTTTTTTTATTTTTAATTAAAGAAAAAAGGTGTTAAAAATATGCGAAAATCGTAACTTTTTACTTAAACACGCGTCAGGTTGGTATTCTTCATTTTTTTTTCAATATTCTTAGTGGATCCACTATTTTTACGCCCGCACTTTAAAATACCATTTGATTTTTCGATTTCCAATGATTGAACGAGGTGACACATTGCACGCCGCAAACACCTATCTTTTAAGGAGCCCACACTTCCGCCCTCCATAGCACCGCCATAATTTCTTTTTATGACAATATAAAAATGTGAAATTATAGTATAAACATAGATTAATAAAATGTAAAAAGTTTCATTAAGATATCTTGTGTAGTTATTCGGAAAAAAAATCCTAAAAATTGTATGATTTTTAGGCGTCAAACCCATAAGTACCCCTTAAATTCCTCGATTACCTTATGGATTTTTCCAACAAAACTCTTTGGTGGTTCGCGACTGATATTTCGCGCTTATTCGACCAATTTCTATATTCTTCGAACTAGTGCCACCCCTGCCAAGTGAATGTGCCCGAAATCCCTGCCACGAGCCACAAAGAGCAGAGAAACAATTTCATTCCAACTGCACTCGCAAATAAATTTAACACCGCCGTTTCTCAGCGTCGCCATATTATCTGTGCGAAAATCGCATTATTGTTCTGGTTTCTGGCGTCCTTGAGGGAAACGCCGCTTTTGTTTGATAAGATGAGGAACGTATGCGCACGTACCTGGCTAAGCGTAATTTGTTTAGTTTCATAATCTCGAATGACCGTGACCAATGGCACCCTATCTCGAATGATCCATGGTGCCGCGATGCTGTTGATCGTCAGGCCATCTGGTAGAATATCCGTTTCGTTCGCAACGTCATTTAACCGGCTGTAAATGTCCTCAGCGTAGAAGGTTCGCTGATTTCTGAAAAAATCGTATCGAACGGTTGCGCAAGATCGAATCGAGATTAATTGTGGAGAAAAAACAGCCGGGAAGCAACGACTTCAAGCAGTGATCGGCAGTTTCGCTTGATTGGGTCAGCCCGCGGCTAAAAACGCTGTCAGTGCAATTAAAGATTTATATCCAATAATGATTATCTGCTAACCGGGTCGTCTATCGAACAAAAACGTTTCCAATGTATGTAAGATTAAGAGAATTTTGCATTGGCGAGGTCACATTTTGGGTAATTTTTTAACAGAAAAGTATTAAGTATTATAATTCCAAACGTTGCACGTCTATTAATTAACATTCGAGGAAAGCGCTCAATTTTTTTTCGACAGTAATAATAATTTTGGTCAAAGTTATAGTGGTAGTAGTAAAAGAATCGCGTAATTATGTGCAAAAATCACGCGAAAAAAATCAGGATTTCAACTTTAAATAGTCACCATTTTGTTCAAAATTAATTTTTCGGAAAATTCTCTCCGTCAAGCGGAAGATACATTAATATACGAACGAAATCTTTTTTGTTTTTTGATATTAGATAATCTGGTTCCAAATGCCAGTGCTCACCGCAAAATCAAAATTTTACAAATGCTTCTTGGATGTCGCTTGTTACTTTATTATAAACGTCAATATTTTTCTACGAAAAAATTACCAAATGTTCTTTAAATGTTGCCCTTTTAAGTGCAAAATGTTCTGTACGAATATATGCTTCCGCTTTTTAAAAAAAAATTCACAAACATTCGCCTCTTTTCGGCCGCCTGACTATGTACAACCCCTTAATATATCACTTTCACCCTTTTTGAACGAGTGTAATTATCGAATTTTCTGACGATTTCAACCGTCTTTCCTAACGCAGAGATATTTTTGAATGTCGAGTTAAGTCGACCTTAGTTAAGCGAGCGAGGACACGGTTTTAATTCAAAGGCTAATCAGAGATATCTAAACACTAGACTATTTAGCTGGTGGTATCGTGAATCCTCACAAATCCTAGCAAAATTGCGTGACATAGTGAAAAGAATAATGCAATTCGATAATATCTGCTTTGGAAATTATCCATCACGAAGAAGATTGCAAAAGTGGAGAACCTATGATGCAAGAGATATTATCTGCATTCTGTTTGCGAGGATACAAGAATTCGACCTTTCCCCGACAGCCATTAATTCGAGATGGCACTTTAACCTATAGAAATTTAGCGATTCTATTTTCATTTTACACTTGCTTCCCGGTTAGTGGACGAAAGCAATTACTAACTCTTCTGATTCCTGTTGAACGAAATTCCTGACGCCCTTCTGGAACAGCTCCTTGCCGAGAGTGTAATTGAACATCCGGAATATCAGTTCCGCTGCGAGGAGGAAAAATGGCATGATTAGGTTTATATAAGTAAACATAATTGTTAGCATTAATTACATGCTAGTTGCTACTGTTAATTGCTACTAACGCTTCACAGAATTGGGACATCCCATGCGAACTGGGACAGATTTCGGAGTAAGTTTTCGTGGATTGCTGAAATTTGAATATGTTGTAGTCTTTAGTGATATTTAAACGTACCTCAAAGGATTTTTCAAGATTTTGAAAAATTACGATTTTACAGCTGTTTGTAGTTAAGTGCTAAATTTTTTTTGGAAGGAAGTAAATATATTGAACTATCTATCTAGTAGATTGAGTTTCTTTATTTCATTCCTAACCTTGTGTGGCCTTGAAGGTCACAGTATACCATATGGTTGAATTTGTCTTGACAGTGGCTTTCATATTTGGTAATCAAATATATAGCATTCCATTTAAAAAACTAAAAGTCACCCTCGTTTCAAGGAAAATATTGCGAACATCAAAAATTGAGGTACCGTATTATGTTGGATATAAAAAAACAGTAAGAGTTTCCCTTTTAGTTTTTTTTTTCAAATACTTACCATTTTCGAGAATCCTGTATAAGAATATCAGGTATAGCCGCTTGGCCGCTGCGAGTACCACGGTGCTGGGCGACGCAGCGTCAGCTCTCGACAATTTTTACAGGGCCAATTTTAAAAAGTCCATATTTTTGAAAATTTTTCCATCAAGGGAAAGGATAGAACTATATTCTCCTTTTCTTTTAGATTTTTAAAATCGCGCCCGATGTTAAAAACCGGCATTTCTTTAAAATAATTGCACAAAAATGGTTCAATTTTTTTTTTTTAAACTGAAATAATTTTTTCTTAAAACTTCAATGTCTTCTCTATAAGCACCGCAAAGCTCATCTCCATCCGTTCACCACTTCCATAGCTATAATGTATTGAAAAAAAGTTAGCACTTAACTTCAAACAGCTGTAAAATCGTCACTTTTCAAAATTTTGAAAAATCCTTCGAGGTACGTTTAAATATCACTAAAGACTACAACATATTCAAATTTCAGCAATCTACGAAAACTTACTCCGAAATCTGTCCGAGTTCCCATGGAATGTCCCAATTCTGTGAAGCGTTAATAGCAATTAACAGTAGCAAGTAGCATGTAATTAATGAGATTAGAGAATGAGAGATTAGAGAATAGCCGGCTTTACACGGCCGCTCCAAACCTTCGGGCTTAGCTGGAACGCGCGCTCGGAGCGTTAATAGATAGCGACGATAAAAGGAACTTCTGTTGTGTTCTATGAAGTTCTTTTCGTAGTGAATGAAACTATTACCTGCTAAACTATTATGAACAAATCTGCTCTGAGCGTTTAGTGTTGCTAAATTATTAAGTAGGTACTAATGATTCCGTAATAATACCCGCGGCTGTTCTCAATTTACACGTTTTAGTTTAATGTCCTAAAAAAGCTGATACCCTAAATTTCCAGAGAGAGACCCAAAATCAAATTTCCCCCCTTTCTTTCAACGGGAACGTGTCTTAGAGAAATGATCTGAATTAATAAAACTATATTTGGACAATGGAATCGGTGCGTACTTTTCGCTGACGTGGCTTCGTTCCTGATACCCGCTACTCTGGAGAAGGGTATAGTTTTTCCAAATTCGTAGTAGAGGGAATACAACATCGTCATTGGCCACTTTCCTTCCATTTCGTCTGGGTTGATCTGCAATGGAACCGTCAGTTCTCCGTCAATTTTGAAAAGCAATTATATCGCGTGCACGAGTTATGACACGTACATCCACTGTTGTCATTGAAGCCAAAAACGAGTTGAGCGCTTTATTGACGGGAGCATCGGTCCAGCGGAATGGCGTGATATATTGTCCAATCCACTGATAAATCAGCTCGTAGGCTGTGTTCCAAACAGAAGCAGTGAGCAGATCACTTTCCCTGCAATTAAACTTGATTTTTAGCAATTTATTATAACTTCTACGGCTACATTGAAACGTGCCGTAATCTTGTTTGCTGTATTTGTTTTAAGTAAGTTTAACGAATTAACGTATAAACTGATATATGTTAAATTTTTCGATGTCTGAACGTGTATATTTTTCTCAAAGAAATTCAATGTCTGAGGAATACTGAATCATTGTTGGTTGGTGAACGAAGAATTAATTAAAATGGAATTTTCAAAGAAAAAGGAACTATCAACTTGAATTTTTGAATAGTTAAAAAAAACCTGAAAGTATGTTTTTATTACGTAGCGCTGAAATATCAGTACCTATTTGATAATATACATATCACCAGAGTTGAGCATTAACTAAACAAAAAATTATTTAAATAACGCATCAAATAAACGTTACTAACTTTAGATTCATCGGCGAATAAAGTTTTTAAATTTTTGTAACTTTTATTCGTTATTCGAAATTGTATTTAAATAAAAATTTCGCTCATCTCTGCATACCACTAACTATTTAGCTGCAGCTACTTTGCACCACAAGTTACTCTGTTTTCTTCTGGCAATACTGAATAAATTATGCAATTTTACAAATCAAAGTTTAAATACAAAGGGAAGCTTGTCTTTTGAAATCGGTGATATTGTATAAGTACTGGGGCAGATAATTGCAATACATATTTTTAAATAAAACTCTAGCTGGAGAATACATACTTGAAGAGCATCAGACCCCAGCTATCAGATGGTTTAACAGCGTTGAACGAGGGAATCGCCATTAAATCGAGTTTCGGCAAGACAATCGAGCTGTTGAAGTATTCTTGCAAGTAGTTTATGATCTTGGCAACCTTGTCAGGTACGTCCTTCAAGGAGTCCATGTAATCTTTCCGACCCCACACCCAAATCTCGAGCTGCTTTCCATCAATTTCATTTACTTTCCTTGCAGGCGGGATACTCTCCAAATCCGACACGACTAAAGCCAATTGGTAGGTGGATATTTGTGGTGTCTGCTCGAAATGATCCCAGATGAAATCTGGTTGGTCAGGTCTATATAAGAGATAACAAAAGAATCTTACGTTAAACAAAAACTGACAAACGAGTTGAAATTCTGAAAGTATATTAGCACCTTAATATCCCTTATTATTACTAATTATTTTACTACTTTACTTAATTATAGTTCGCTTCAATTTACGTTTCATCGAAGTAAAATAATTTAAGAAATCATTATACTGGATGTGAAACGCACAAAAACGTTTCGTTCCGTTGTATAATACAGGAGTGGTTAAAATAAGATTAAAATACAAGTAATGACAGACAGTGGCGCACCCAGAAGGGGGCCAAGGGGCTCTAGCACCCCCAAAGGAAAAGGAAAAAGAAGATTAATGTAACCACGACTGAAGTAATTCAAGAGCTTTGTAAAAAGGAAAGAAAACTGAATTTTATTCTTTAATTAAATTTTTATAATCACCTAGTGAATTTTATTGAATTTGCATTAAAAATATTTTTATCCCTTCAACTCTGCTCCGCCCAAGATTAAATCCTGAGAATAGAATCATTTCATTTTTAGACATATGAGGCGGTCATTTAGGCCGGTATAAAAATATTTTTCTTTCGCTTTTAGTACATTTTAATAAAAGCTTGTGTTTAAAGAAAACTTCTACTAGGTATAAATTATTTTATGCTTTTTAGTGAAAATGTTGTATTGTCATCGGAACTACGTTTGTGTGCAAAGTTTCAAGTCGATCGGATGTGTGGAAGTGGGTCAACATTAGCTTACAAGACTTCACCCCTAACAAAATAACTAACGAACTCGCAAGTAAGGCTAAATTAAAAAAGCTTGTAAAAAGGCATTACTTACACATCGACACTGTTTTCGATCGGCATGTTCGAACGAGCCGTCATATTCTTCGGATGCAAGACGCTTAGATTGAAGGTCGCTTTGTAAAACGGTTCGTCCATGCACGGGAACATTCTTTGCGCGTGATTTACTCTCAGATAGGTTCCAATGATAGGGCTGGGAAAAGAAGCAGCAGTTAACGGAGTCATTATTATTTTCTAATCTTCTTACTTCACGCGCAAACAGAACGTTATAATTATAATTACTGTTTATTCCCTCTTGCGTCCATGTATTCGGTTTTGAAGAAACCGCTGGTCTCGTTGGTGGTGAGGTTGCCGACGAAGCTAATGTCCACTTCGCAGCTGCTACCTTTCTTCAGCATCTGCTCAAGGTGGATGGTGTAGAATTGTTTCTTGGAATTTGGAAGCTCGACGTTCGCGACGTTTACGCCCATCAGAGGCAAACCCTTCTCCCTTTTCCCCAAGAATAAGGCACCGATTCAATGATTTTAAGAAAGATTTTGGAAAACTGCAGGGTTAAATACCAGTAAATTCTGTATATTTGTGCATAAACCCCTTCGTATTTCTGTTTTGGCGGTGCTAGTGTGTAGCGAAGCCATGTCAATGGTAGTATTTTGAAATCGATGTTAAAAGTCAAAACAGTGAGGAATGTATATACAAGTTTGTATTACATTGTAATTTTCTTCCACTTCATATTTTCTTCCCCGGTTGAATTAGATACTCCCGCGAAATTTTCAATGGCGCGCCCTACAGGCTAGTCACAAGAAAGCTTAAAACTCATATTTCTCACACGTCCGCATAACTAATTTAATACAAGGTGTGAAGTGTTATTTTGCTATCACTACTTCTATTCTGGCAACTCTCCAATCCATGGTATATCAATTTTAAGATATAATTCCTTTTAATGGAACTATTTTATTTTTCTTACCGTTCACAGTTTAAACTTTCTTTCACCAAGTGAATTTACAACCCGTTAAATATCCTAATCAAATTGCCAAGCGTCAGCTCTAACAATCCTTTGATTAGTATTTTGAAACATCTATTTTATCTGCGGGGTGTATGAAAAGACATAGGCACAACTTGATGGGTGAATTCGATACCCAAAAATAATAATAAAGTTCTCATAAACATTTGTCCTATTTAAATTAGTTTCAGAGTCACTTTTACATTTCAATCACCCCTGTTACTAATTGCATAACACGCAACTCACCTTTGCTCTAGAGACGGCTCTAGAGTTCTAACGCTGTACTGCGATATGTGAAGATCAGGGTGAGCGTTCAGCGTTATTTTGTCGCTGGTGTCCGCCCAAGTGACATTGATCTTCACTCGACCTTTGAACTTGTCATCCCCGATAAAGGGCTGAAGTTCCAGGTGATAGCTAGTCGGTACCACCTCCTTTGGCAATCTCTGCTGGCCCAACTTGATGTGGTATACGTCGTTTAGGTCTATACTCCGTTTCAATCTCCATTGTGTCTATAAAACAAAGCATTTAAAAAAATTTCCCCGAAGAAAGCAAGCTTCATAGGCACCAATTTAAATTTCGACAAAAAATTTCGATAAAATTTCTGCTAATATTAAACTACATTGACATGGACGTCATAGGCAATAACTTACACTAGCGAAAGCTTTGGTGTCCTGCGGTAGGGCTAGAACGAGCACTAGTCCAGCAATTACTGCCGCCCACCTCATAGTTCTCCTGCGGAGCAAGTTGAAGTGATTATTAACAATGCAATAAAGGGTTTGGTGAAACGAAACTTGCACCTTGTTCCTGCGTATCTTAATTCAGAAACTATTCAATGAAATGATAACGAACTCCATTATGATTTGTCGCTAGAGTAGGTGCTGTAATAAGAACTTGAACGATCGAATATCTGAGCCTCTCAAAGTATTTCATCCCCATTAATCTATTAACCACTTCTCGACAAGGGACATTACTTATACAGAGGATGTTCACTTTATTACCACGCAGCGTTTTTCTCGTAAATGGTGGGTATATGAACAAAATGGGAAAGGAAAAAGTTTTACTGCTTTGTATAAGTTACATTAATTATATCGGTCTTTAAATTTGCAATAAGTTTGGAACATCGAGGGGACCTTTAATTTTTTAAATGCAAAATTTGAAAATATAAGGTAACGCTCAAAGTTACGTAAAGTCAGGAATGAAATAAATAATTTCAACATTTTATAGCACTGTTTTAAATAATATTTTTTATTGATAAGGCTACATAGCGTATGCAACTGTGAAATGTTTAAATTATTTCTTCGATTCCCAACACCATGTGAATTGAATTTAAACGTTCCTGTACCTTACTTCGTTGAATTCGTCCTGATAGTCGCCTTTATACGACATAAAAAGAAATATAGTTTTCCATTTAAAGAATTAAAACACCTTTGTTATTAGAAATTTATTGCAAATTTCAAAAATCGATATAACCAGCCCTGTTGGTTACAAAATGTGGCAAAACTCATCCTCCATTTACTCGACAGTAATAACGTGCAACCGAAATCCGTATTTTAAAACGATTAAAGCCGAATTAGCTCGTTTCGGCGCTAGCAAATGGTACATAAGGATTACAAGGGAAGTTAAACAACCCGAAAATTTAGAAAATTATGCTATTTGGTGTGCATGTAGAGTAGTTGATGCATAAGACATACCTATTGTTTGTTGGTGACCTAGTGCGGTTTTGGAGGGTGAAATTACCCCTCGAAAAAATGCAGAATTTTCTTTTTCGTGGAATATCTCGAGAACGATGAGAGATATAAAAAACAAGTATAAACAAAAGTTGCATCTTATCTTTACATCTACAAAACTGCGTAAATATAATTATAAATAAATCCATACATTTCAAGTTACCCCCTCCGCCAATTCTTAATTCGATAATTACTTTACATAGTTTTGTACATATACTTAAAAGAAGGATGCAACTTTTGTTTAAACTTCTTTCGCGATATTCCACGAAAAATAAAATTTTGCATTATTTTCAAGGGGTGGCTCCACCCCCAAAACCGCACTACGCTACCACCAAAAATAGATTTGCCTTACGCATCAACTTCTCTACTTGCACACAAAGTTGCATAATTTTCTAAATTTCCGGGTCGCCCAACTTCCCTTGTTAACAATACATATCCCCCTCCGTAGGAGCACGATTATTAAATTTTCGCGAAAAAGGTAACTCGTATCCTCCAACGCAAAAGTACTTCCAAGTTGACTCGTCTCTCAAAATTAACAGCTTCGACATACCCCCGAGATTTGCACAGTTTACTCTTATACTATTCGTCTATCAGCAGCCGAAGAACAAGATGCCACCCCGTCCTAAGACTCGCGAATAAACGGTAACCCCACAGGCGACTTACTTCGCGATCGTAATCCAATGCGTCCGTACTTGCATGCGCTGGAGAACGATCTGACCGAAGCGCTCCAGCTATCCCGAATTATCGTCGCCTTAGTCTACTCGGGCCCGCGTGATCAGCGCCGATTTGACCTTGATACCGTGCACCGTTATCAAAGGGTTGTCCACTTGGGAAGCGAAAGGACCGCGTAGGAACGCAGCCGGTTGCGAACTGTCCTCCGGCTGCCTCCTCGTCTCTCAGTGGACCAAGCCGCCGATGGCAGAAAGGGACAGAAAAAAAGACGCGGAAAAGTGTAACGGCGTGCAGAGAAAACGTGAACGACCACGTGACGGGGGAGGGGGAGGGAAGGGCCTCCTCGCGCAGTATCGGTGGCCCGAGGCACGCATTCGAGCCGTTTAGATCCCGTTAAGCGGTGTAATCGGTGGATCGCCCATTATCCAATTCCGTCGGGCAGACGTCACAAAAGGGTCTAATGGCGACGGTATCCGTCGGTGACGGGCGTGAAGCGCAGCGTCAATGGCCAATCCCGAAAGCATCAATGGAAAATTGAGTTGCCGACAGCGCGGCGAACCCCTCCGCGTCTGGTACCGTTCCCTGGCGCCATTGTACGTTCGTTTAACACTTGGCCAGCCATCGTTCCACGTACAGGCGGAACGTCTGTTTCCGATTCGCCACCAATTAGGCCTGATAGGGTTGTTTAGGTACGCGTACGCGGCCAGGCGGTGTTCCCTGGAACAGGGGGCAACTGGGCAACTCGTGCCATCCGACGACATCTTGCTTCCGATTCTCAGGGTGGGCCCCGTGCAACTACCGCGCGCGGACCACGCGCGCGGCCCACTTCTTATTGGATCACGTCGCATGATCGTTCTAATTTACGTCGCGTTGCGTAGGCCCCGACTGCATAGTGGTGTTTTCGCTTCGAAATGTTCATCGTCAGCTGGCGCACTTGCACTGTGACGGATAGGAAAAAGTGTTTCAGTGTAATTCGTATTGTTGTACTTTTGGGAATGATTTCGATTGTTTTCGAGAGGGGGTGGTTTTGCTCCGAATTGGCCGAATCCTTTTGAGGGTAGCTACTGTCTACGGTAATGATTTAATGCTTGAGGTTTTTGGATTTTTTTTTTTATTAAATTTACTTGGAAATGTGGGAGTTTACTTTGGGAGTTTATTAGGGATGGGAATTGTTAGAGAAAGTTAATTATTAGAAGAGGTCGGTGTAAAAGTTTTGTGATTTGAAGTTAGACACGTTTGTGTAATGGAAGCCAGGTCAGCATTCAGATTTGGTAAAAATTTAACTTTTTGGGGGAATTAATTACAAGGACATGAATACAAATTATGGTCAGTACTTTCGGATAATGTTTATTAGTACAGTAAATTATAATTTTTTTTATAATATATACCTACATATACATGATGGCGCTACAGTCGTCTGATGTGTGGGCATTTTTTTCTGTGCACCCCGAAAATCGACATTCATCGTAAAAATCGCCTCCTGCTAGTTGCTATTTTAATAATTTTGGTTCATTTTTTTCCGACGTTCAGGTCGAAATTACAGGTTCTACGAGAAACATATTCCAAGGAAACCGATGTATCTTTATTTTTAAGTTGAATATTAGAGAAAAACCAAAGACCCAGACACTTTTTCTAAATCACTCTATAATCAACCTCGTGTGGCGCCATTTATAAAATAAATATGAATAAAAAAAATATTTTTTTACTCTACGTGATAGTATAAACATTGTAAGAAAGGAAAAGTCTGCGCTTGAAAAATACTTGATCTGGCTACCCACGGCCGAATCCCTTAGAGTCCATTTTACTCTGCCAGTCAGGCTCGCGACAAATACTCTTTCTCGTCACCAAACCCCACCTATTTACAACATATTGATCTTTATTAAATTATTTAACTATGTTCCACCATCTCGACTATCTTCAGGTTTTTATATATAATAACTCGATAATAGAGCATTATTCTTAATTTTTTTTTAGGTAGTCACTCAAAGTTTTGTTTCCATAAACCACCCCCAAAAAATTAATTATTTTTTCTACCTTTAATAATTGATTTATAATTTATAGAAAAATATATGAAGTGCAGTTAGTATGTAACTATTTTCCTTTTTTGTTTCATTTAAATATCTTAAGTAGTAACCGAGAAAAAAAATAATAACGTTAAGGGCGTTTACCCCGTATTATCCTTAAACAGGGGGGTAGCGATCTAAAACTTCACATAATGGTGTTTCAGGCAAGGAGCATTGTTTAAAAAATAACAACTCCAAAATTCGTCATGAGGGCCGTTTGCCCATGCTAGACCCTTTCTCACCCTAGGCTGCAGTCTACTTAGCCTATACACAAATTCGTCTCGGACCCCCCTTACCTAAAGGATGACTTAACATTTCCACCATGGAATCCTCACGGATAGGTGGTAATGAGGAACTGCAGGTTTGAACGATTATGTGCGACACACAGAATTACAGAGGTGCACAAAGAGCGGTGCAACGTCGTGGCAAACGATTGAAAAAAGTGGGGAGGAACAAACCGCATTCGGACTGCCGGGCGGAGTTCACGTCTCGCATCGCAGGTAGAACGACTAATTGCGTTGCACCTGCATGAACGAGTCGCGCCATCGTGGCTGGAAATTTAAATTGGCATTTAAAGGAATACATATCGTCTCACCGTTCATCATCTGTTTGGTTTTCCTACTTCCCGTGACCGATCTATTTTTACGTACATATCACGCGGTTGCACGCGATATCATTGTTCCTTACATCGAAGAGACCGGAAGCTGATCACATGAGCCGAGGATCCATTTCCAGCTGGCAGGATTATGGGCGCAGAACTTGTGAGTAACGATACCATTCTACCTGTTTCTTTTATCGCTGTCGACGGATTTCGTCTTAAGGTGAATTTTAATCTAGCAAGTAACATTTTTTCAAGCTGCTACTCTCTCTGCTTGTTCTTGTACGTAGGTGTTGGTTATCTGATTTTTGGTTACTGTTTCATTTATGGCGGAACCTAAGTTTCTTTGTTAATTTTTTTGACAAGCGGCTAACTCGCACTTGTCGTTTGTTGAAGATTCAGGAGCGTGCAATAACGATATCATTTTATTCGATTACGTAGAGTGATTTATTAGGTGACTAATAATTTTTGCGATATTTAAGACACACGAAAACAACAAGATGGAAACGTATGTTAATGCAAAGATAAAACGGGAAGGCTTCGACACGTTGTAAATTTAAGCGCGGAGACATGGCCGGACTAACTTCTACGTGAATATGCATGATCGATTAGAAGCTTTGTTCGGAATATTAGTTTCGCGGAGGAATGACGTAGTATTTTCTACGAGTTTACTCAATTTTCAGAATCGTATATTTTCTACTGAAATAACACAATGTGGTATGCAGAAAGTAATCAGTGCTTTTAAATATAACAAACATTGATCGCGTTAGTTTATATTTAATATTGAAAGACGACTGTGAACATTAAAATTTCGAAATCGTCGAATCGATATTATTTCTTTTATAGATCTCGATGGCGTAAATAAATGTTGCACAGTATTAATTCGGGGCAAATAATTTAACCAGAGAATAGAGTTTACATTTCAGTATTAGAATTCTACAATATTCTAAGATTGATTTGTATTCACCAGCCTCTACATTTTACGCCGGATTTCTTCTACAAAGCAATCGTCCTAGCCGCGACTACCCCTTGCAAGATCGTTATTACTGTATAGG